>NW_006238919.1:11344219-11604895 GCF_000375325.1 Capsella rubella
TAACATTTACCATTCTATGTCAACAAGTGCAACGAAATCTTAATCAAAACTAGGCATAATTGAAGATTAGTAGAACGTATGAGATTAAGAATGAAATCATATACTAACCGATAGTATGGAGGTTTTTTTTATTAAGCGTAGCCGACGTAGTTCAAAGCAGAGAATTTTGAAATGATTAATCTTCAAGTTATATCTTCGTTAAAGAATAATGTCAGATTCAGATATAAACTATAAAATCTAATGTTTTATTCAATAAGAAACTTCAATTGATTATATGTACTTATCTAAAATATATCATGATTAGAATTTCACTGTCTTCTATATCGACGAAATCGAAGTCGTTGTGCGTAAACTTTATAAGTCCCATCTGTTCAGAACAAAGATATAGACAACAATTAAAGACATATTGTAACTATACGATGCTGACAAATATCATATTGAATTAAGACAATAACAGAAAGGAAATTAGAATCCAAAAATCAAAGATGAACCTACTCTAGAACTGAAATCAGAAATAGTTTTCAATCTGTAAAGGAGTACAGATTTAACGATTTAACTACCAATTTCGTTGTTAATTACCTTATGATAAAGAAAGTTCTTCGATTGCCATCCAAGCAGGAATTGTTGTTAAGCAAAAGCTAGATTTCATTCACCTCAAACAAATCGATAGCATATCCGAATTTGGAGATAGAAGACAACATTTATTTTTCTCTTTTTGTTTTTTGTTTTTTTGGACGGCTGTCTTTTCGTTATTCATTTTCTTTTTTTTTTGATAAAAAAATCCACTATTACGTAGCAGATTCAATTAATTCAAATGGGCTGCGACATCTTAACTCGGCCTTGGCCAAACAAATATAGTTTCTGAGCATAAAAGGAATACAAACCCAGTTTCAATTAATAATCGACCAAAGATGGGTTTAATCCAATATAGAATCAATTGCATAAATATGTACCAAATTATTTGATTGTTAAAATAAACTTATTAATTTTAATAAAATTAATTATTTATATAACTGACCAAAATTATATCAATATATTCACATAATCTACTACAAATATAAAATTACACAATTAATTTGGTTTTTAAGAAAAACCCCGCACGTATGTGCGGGTCGGTCACTAGTATCATATTAATCGTGAAGCTAAACCCACATCCAAAAAAAAATTCAATTTGTCGCATTGTTTTTATAAAAATTTCCCAATATTTTCTTAAAGATACTCGTCCAAATACGCTTAGCTGTAGATTTTTAAAATAGATTTTGGTGCGTTAGAGCGATCGCATCAACTTGATTTGTATGTTTAAATTAAATAGATCCGATGGTTAGCAACTAATTAAAATATAGTCAAACCTCACATGACAAAATAATACACACATTACTTCATTCATTTCAAACTTCTGACATAGCCACCACGAGGTCCACGAGTATTCAATTACGATGATAAACTGGTTTTATTTACAACGTTAATTAATATTTGATAAAACTTTGCATCCATACCTAAATATTTACATAAACTGTGTTTAAGATAACATAATTATGTAGATGTAAGAGAAAATACAGAAACTGAAATCACGAGAGGTTCCTCTGTAATTTGGCAGATTATATTGACAAATTGAAATCACGAGAGGTTCCTCTGTAATTTGGGTGGTTATATATGCCAAATATATATGCAAGCAAATATAAGTTATGAAACTATATACGTTTCTGACAATTTAGATTAGAATATTTGACACCTCTTAAGATGTCACATAACAAACACTACATACACATTTTAAAACTTAAAAGTATACTGTATACACATGGACGTAAAAACAAATAACAATGAGAGTTAACGTGCGACATAGTTATGGCTTGTGAAAATGTGATACTCATATAAACTTATAACACTACAAAGACAATTAAGTCTAAGCATTGTAGAAAACTACAAATCATAAACACCAAGAAATGGCATGAGAACAGAGCCAATCCAAAGCTTGCCATCTTTCTCTTCCACTTCACTTATAAACCTTAATCTCTTTCCTTCCTTGTCCTCAAGTACCTCCAAAACTTCTCCTGATTCACTCAGCTTCACGGCTGTAGCATGAGGTCTTCCTCCAGTGAACAGCGAGTGCAGCCGCGGGGGACTGATCGGAAGTCGAAGCACCAAATCTTTAAACCAAGTTTGAGTGAGCGAGAGTTTCGCGAAAAGACCTTTCTTTGAGTGTAAAGCGACCCAGAACTCTCCTTTTGAGTTTCTTCTGATGTTGTCAGGGAAACCCGGAAGCTCAGCAAACACATCTTGGGTTCCTGCGTTTGGACCAGAGAGCCAAAGCCTTAGGATCTTGCAAGTGGTTGTTTCAACTACCAATACAAAAGACCGGTCTTTGCTTAGTGCAACGCCGTTTGCAAATGCGAGGCCTTGTAATAAGACCGTTGCTTTCTTGCTTGATCTGTCATACTTGATAAACCTTCCAGTCTTATCGACGTTCAAAACAGCAGCTAAGAATTGCCTGAACATGACAACACTTTGGAGTTAAATCATGATCACCAAGAGAAAAGGGTAAATCAAGATTCATGCATCAATGTAAAAGGATAAACCAAGATTCAAGCGTCAATGTAAGAAAGAACATATTTTGGTAAACATGGATACAGAACCAACATATAAAATTGGAAAATATTTAAACCAAACTTTTAGGTGGTTAGTTACTACCTTCTGGATACGTTTTAGCTTTTATGTTGAAACAAATAAAGAACATTCATTTTTGATAAGACAATGCAGATAATGAGAAAGATGAAATATTTAGGGTGCTTCTACTTCGTGTTACCTTCTCTGGAATATGGCACTGGTATCTGTGAAGTAAATGACATCATCCTGCTCATCAATGTCCAAATCATTAGTGAAACGAAACGTCTGCCCCTCAGCTTCTGTAACCAAAGGTTTGGCTAAACCACCAGCAGGACCAGCAACAAGAAGACCAAAGTAAGCATCCGCTATGTAAAGATCTCCACTTTTCTTATCGAACCTCAATCCTAATGGCCTTCCACACACATGCTCCAACTCTGGTGCAAATGGGCGAACACACATCTCCCTGATAACCATTTTCACAACAGATGAGTACTAATCTAACAAAGGGCTATAAATGCTGAAACATATACATGTCTCACTCAATCCCAAATCCAATGAAAATTCTCAACATTTCACACAAGATGATAACAATCTGAAAAATCCTGAGCAATCAACCAAATTCTAGGGCTAAATTCAGAATCACTCGATCGAAAAGTTGTAAAATTTTCCATGAAAAACGCACCTATTAGCCGATGTGTAAGCGAAATCAGTCCATCCAAGCGATTCACCGCGCCATTTCAAGACTCTACCGTCGGAGACGCCAACATACGGACCTTCCCCTGATGGATCGAAAGCTATACTCTCCGGACCGGAGGCTCCGGTTAAGTTAACCACTTTGGCCGACGGGAAAACATCACGCGAACCGGCAATTTTAGGCGGTGCGAAGATGCCATAACCGGTTTGAGAAGTCGATACAAGGATTGCGAGGGTTGTCACAACCGCTGATACGAACAGTGTAACGAGCATCGTCGTCATGGTGGAGGTCAGTGAGATTTTTGCACTCTGTTTCGCTACAAATCACTGTTACGAGTGCTTCTTTACTTTTGTTTCTCGGAGAAGTCTAAAAGGTTAGAGAATTATGAGGAACTCCTTGTAGTTATGAATTAATTAGGATTTAGCCTAATTAGTTGTTAATGAATCAATTATCTCCAGCAAAATTGAGCTGGTGAAATACGAAACGACATGTAACTGGACTTTGATGAAGCCCATTTACTCGACCCAATTTATAACAGATAATGTGTTAACTAGCCCATTTAACACGTTTGGAAAGAAATGGCTCGAGATTATTATTATTATTATTTTTTTTTTTTGGTGAGAGCTCGAGATTATTTTTTTACTCATAAGGGGAAAAAAAAGTGCCAAATATTTTTTTTATTATAACAAGTTGATGACTTGATGGTGTGCCGTTATTTCTTAAATTCTGAAAAGTGAAGTTTTTTTTTTAATATTGATAGAATGTAATATACCATAAAGTTACAAAAGATGTTGTTAATTAATTGTTTATGTAATGCGTGATACATCCCTATATTAGTAAAAGAGAAGTACAAAAACTTCATGGGTTGGGTTATTTTAGAAATTTTTTAAAAATTAACCCGATTAACTTAATTGGATACTAACCCAATTAGATCAATTTTAAGACATGGGAATGACCCGGGATCTGAGTTTTCGAAATTGAGTTTTTAATGCTAGATTTCCAATCCACTTAATTTAGGATACTCCATTAGTGATATGGAAAATTATAATAACTGAAAATAGCAAACAATTTCAAAAAACAATTATCATACTAACAATACAATTCCGTAATTACTGAGATCACGAGTGATTGGAAATCTTAATACTACAGTTTAATTTAGTTGGAATTAATTAAATGTTTCTTAAAATCAGAAAATAAAATTTAAATATATTATAAAAACGAATTTAATTATAAAATTTAGGGTGATGTTTATAATTATATTAAATCTTTGTTATTAGATTTTTTTATCTTTTCTAATATGTAAAATGAAAGATTTTAATCAGAATAGAAAAAAATATGATAGAGTTTCCAAGATTCTTCCTTATCTTTATCAATTTGAATTACCTATTAAAATGGAAAAATATATTAACATTAGCATAATTAATGAAAAATTAATTATGGAGCTCATATCATCTATCCCCTTCCCCTATAGTAAAAGATAAATACCACTTTTATATGAGTTGATGGGTCGGGTCAAAATTAGCAATTAATCCGAAATTAAACAATTGGATATTTCAAAATTGGATATTTAACTGAGTATGGATATCGGTCAGATACTTTTCCAGCGGTTTATATTATTTCCATATCTAAATTTCGGATTTCCTAATATTTCTATAACTAATTTAAAATAATAAATGTTTTATTATTCTCTTTTAACTTTTATTTTGCAACGAGTCAGAACATGATACACAGTTACACACCACTTAATTTTTAGGGGTCTTAAAGAACATTATTAAATCAATTTTTAACATTAGTACATACAAAGTCTTATTAACAAAATATACTATTCAAATATTGATTAAATTTAATTAATATTACAAATAAATTTTACTGATAAACTATATTAAGTATCAAACTATATAAATCACAGTAATTGACGGGTTATTTTTTTAAACTCAGAATTAAATAGTAAAGCGAGTAATCAATAATATTTTTACGAATGCAATCCGTTACATATTGGTCATTCAAAACATATATCCCTTATAGACATGTGTGATTCGTCATAATCAACTCCATTTATTTAACACCGCTTCATGCACTAACCATACTTGCTACTGTTTTTGGATAATATTCAATACAAACTTTTTAGAAAAATTAGTTACGGAATTAGCAAATTCATGATATAAAAATGATATATTTGTAAAAAACTATATTTGTAAAAAAACAAATCTTAAAATACATTTGTATCACTTAGTAAATTAAAACATATTAGTAATAGTTCGAAAACTTTCCCCCGCGCTGTAGCGCGGGTCCGATTCTAGTGCATCATGAAAATTGCATACTTTAGCAAGTTAATGGTATAAACAAAGAAACAAATGGTAATATCCATTTTGCTAAATGTGCTTCGGCAGTGGCGGACCTAAGTGGGTGGAGGGTGGGTCAGTTGACCTGGGTAAAATAATGAAATACAATGTTTTTGTATGTATATTACAAGAAGTAATAGCAGCTCTGCTGGTTTCCCCCTTATTTGACACCCCCAAAACACAGTTCGATTCCCTTATATCACAATAATATTAGTTTTATTACCCATTTTAACTATTTAAAATAAATTTGACCTCCCTAAATTTTTATCCTGGGTCCGCCACTGTGCTTCGGTGAAAAGATTATTAAAAGAGGGAGACATTATTGACGTCAAAAAAAGATATGTTATAGCTAACACAATACAAAATACATATTATTCTATGTAGTTAAATTTTATCAACTATGATTAGTTTTTCAATAACAGTTTACTATCTTCATAGACTTCATTTATGTAAAAAAACGAATAATTTCAAATGGTACTTATGAAAATATTGTATGAACACATAAACAAATTTAAGAAGGAAAAAAGATTATACATAAACAAAAAAAAAGAGAAGTACTATGGGAATAAATTAAAAACGATAAATCTACTCCTTTTTCATATCATAATTGTTGTTTCTAAGAAACAAGAGAAATGTCACAACAAAGGGTTTGAAATGAGTTCACTAGCTTTATAATTAAACGAACTTATAGGAACATAATCATACAACCTTTATGTATTTAAATGATACGTAATATGAATTATAAACTCACGCGATCAGTATATTAAAGAATAAATAATAAAAGATATGCTGGCAAATATGGCAAAGGAAAGAAAAGAAGAGAAAAAATAAAGCAAAAGGGATTTGGTATGGCAATAATGTGGCTCTGTGTTCCATCGGAGGGACACTTACCGTATCTTGAATATGGCCTAGTAGCCATTGTAAGGGCATTTCAAGTTTTGAGTTTTATTTCATTATATATTAAATCTTGAAATGGTTGGCACAAATCTCGTAAGCATAAACGAATGAGAGAATCGTTACATTTTTCAAGTTAACGAAGTAAGGTGAGATGAGTATTGTGCACGCTTTTAATTTGTACACCTAAATATACTCATAATTGTTATCCTTAAAGGAACTTTGTTTGCTTAAGTGAAATATGTAAACATTGATTAATCATCTACTAGTATCGAAGCCTTATAGTAATTTAATCGTTTGTATTGTTACCGACGTTGCATCGTCACTTACATTCAAATTTCTACGTTGCATGTTTCTTACGGTAAAGTGTATTATTGTAAACGAAAGATATGCATCAATGTAGTTTTAATCAGTTGGAAGACAGGTTTTGAAAATCTTTTAATTGAACAAGCAAAAGTAGTTTGGATGCTAAAAGCCTAAAATCAATGATCTTAAAATAATAATAAATAATAGTAATAATAACGTTGTTTTAGGCAATTTATTAATGCAACGTACGTACCTAAGATGAGCCATTTTAGAATTCTCTATACGTATTTGATTAGTTAAATATAAAAATGGAACTTATGATCGTACGATATATATAAATGGAAACAATAGCTGGCAACTTCTCTTGCATATATTTGCTTGTAAATTATAAAACTAACATTATTGGGAGTATCCCTAAGATATAAGATATTTTCTTTGAAAAATAAGAATATCTTAGGACGACATTTAAGTAAGAAAGTAAGATATTCTCGATAATTAACTAGCTGAAGTTCTAAATAAAAATATTCACCAATTTTTTTTCTTACATTTTCTTAGTATTGGTCTTAACATATGGATGGTGACAAGATGGGCAGGAAAAAACAGAGCCACAGAGGAAGGGATAATCCGATAGGGAACCTGTTACCTGATATTATGAGAGAAAGGTTATAATAGCTAGTACGCCTCCTCGAATCATAGCCTTTTCCAGAGATGAATGCAAAACATCAATAATGGATCTCTTTTCTTCTATAAATATACCAATAATGGAAATTAAATAGGTGAAAAAGGATAATAAGGATCAAAATTCGATTACTGTTTTCAACTCTCTAAGTAAAAAAACACTGGTGCTCCTTTTTTCTTGGGGGGTAGTGGTGGTTATTACTTATTAATCCAATTAGAGCTCCTTACTGATGTCGTTAAGACCAAACCTACCAGAAACATTATTAAGTCCTATATAAGAGAATCTGAATTCATGGTTTTGTCATAAGTCTCTCTTTGTATTTAAGCTAAACCATCTGAACACGTGTTTCTTATTCATTTTTATATGCATATCTAATATCTATCTTCAGAAAATGATTTTTTTTTTCTATTGTTGCGAGTTGCGACCTAACAAGAAACTATCGGTTTAGTCTTTTCTTTTATTTTATCTGATTTTAAATATTAAAGAATCTTAATGTAGAAATACAAAAGCTGTGTCTGCATTTTTAAGTTGTGTCTGCATGTACACAAAACACCAGCAATAAAATTCACGTTAGCTAGGGAAACGCAAGTGGGCAGATTACAAACCTCATCATGAACTAAAGACTAAATACATCTATCATAATTCTAATTTCTAAACCCTTAACCTAGTGAACCGAATATGAATTTAGAACAATATTTACTACGATAAATCCGATTTATAATATAATATACCTTTCTGTATATTGTTGATTGTTCTCAATAAAGTAAAGAAAAGTAAGAGAAATGATCTTGTATGATTGAAATTATGATCTCAGAAGAGACTGATCTTGGTTTGATTAAAATAATGACTGAAGTTTGGTTCACCGTATTAAGACCGTAAAGCTCATTAAGCTTAAAATAGTAATACTAACGAAACGTAATCGTGTGGTTCATATGTGTTCACAATCACACACCGACGACAATATAATGCGAGTGTATCTCTACATTAATAATCAAATTTTATTTTGTCAAATACAAGACCGATTAATTGGGTACACCCACTCAGTGCACGCCGCGAGTTTGATTCCTAGCTATAATTAAATAGTTGGTTGATTTTTTGACAAAACATATCATATCTTCTTCAAATAATGTTTTCATGTAGTTGACGACAAGAAAAAACTATAATGTTTGGTCGTATAACAATTTGTAAAGCATAAACCTACCTACCATTACAGTAGAACAGTAGCTCTGAATAATATAGATGTTGCGATATCAAATTTGAATCATAAAAAGCAATAATAGTTTCTAAACTCCATATTCAAGTAAATAAATTTCCAAGCTTAATAAGAGAGACAATCGAAATAAATATCCTTTTTGGTCTTATACATACACTATTGAATGGGAAAAAAGTGGAGAACAAAAGAAGCGACCATTAAGGAGAAAAGCCTGAAGACAAGGGAAAGAGAGAGCGAGAGGGGCCATTTTGTGCTATGTGCATGTTTGTAACCCAAAGAGTGCTCTTCCCACTTCACATCACTCTTCTATTTCACTATTTGTTTATTTATTTTTACCTGCTATATTGCCAATATTATTGCTTACAAATGAAAAATGTGTATATTATATTATTATATTATTCAACTTTTTCTACTTACTTCCTTTCTATTTTTGTAAATTCATAATACTTTCTTACCATTCATATTTTATAATATATGAATGTATACATAGTACATAGTATAATTGATAATTTGATATATAAAACTGAATGAAAGAATTTAGTAACCGGGTTGATTTCAATATCAAAGATAAGATTATACCATTGAGCAAGCAACCCCCAAAAATGAATACTAGCTATATAAATACAAAAAGAAAGAAATAATATATACTTACGTACACACGAAGATGGATCACATATATCTTAACGAGGGACCTAAGCCACTCAACTACCTCACTTCGACCCGAAAACTTACTCGGATTACGTTCATTGTATGTGGTCCAAATTCACATGTCACTATGACACACATCCACCAGATACGATATTCTCGATCAGTTCACCTCTCTGCACCTAAAAAAACTAATTATATGTAAATATTACCCAAGGGTTCTATTATCTTGTATACCTAATTATGCTTAAGTTAACATGTAAAATTATTGTGTTTATATGATAGAAATCAAATGTGTCCTAACAAATTTGTATGTTTCCTTAATGTAAAGATCATGAAAATTTAAGTAACAAACTCAAAAACAAACACAAATAATGTGTTCGAAACAATGGAAATGTAACATGGTCTATAAATCATGGAAATGTGAACATGTAGATAATATCCTCCGGCTTTTTAGGTCAGTAAAAGCTATTACATCCTTTTTTTTCCAAGTGAGTATCATTGTTGCTCAGATTAATTTGAACACAGATACTTCGATAATACAGCCGGTCTAAAAGATGACGAGTGTATGTATGTGTGTCAGTGTCTCGTATCGTTTGATATAGGGTCAAAATCTGTGATGATGAAGGTGTTTGTGTTATAGACAAGAATGAGGGAGAGAGAGAGAGAGAGGATCCTCGTAAAAAGAAAAAATAAAAATATGGATGGTTGTGATGAAGAGAGAGAGAGAGAGATGATACTGTAATTAATAGGAAGATCCATTCGACTATTGTGGATTAAAAGCATGTTCCCCCGACATTGTGGATTACAATTAAATAGACTACTCGATCGACCGAGCCATATCTTTTTGGTCAATTCCTTTAATTTCCTTTGATTCCTTTTTTTTTTTTCTTTCTCACTACTTCATCTTCACCAATTCTTTGAATCACTTGAGTGTCTTTACTCTTTCCTGTCTTTTATTTGGTCCATTTTTAGTGTTAATAAAAAAAACACAAACAAAAAATAATCGATGACTTGTGGACTCATCATGTTGAGCGTTACGATTGATTTAGACCACTAGTCATTTTTTTTTTGTGTGGATTAAGAGAAGATTTCTTTTGGCATGTTATTAAAAACTCTACCAATGAAGGTTTTAAAATGCAATGTATCAGCTTGCATGTAACTCTTTAGTTGACTTTGGCGTTCAAAAGTAAAAACCCTAAGATATTGTTATTAAACTCGCTTTGTAAATTGTAATAATCTTTGTTTTGTTTCTTATAAAGTATTTTGTAACATTCAGATTGTAACCATCACTCAAAAATCATTGCTTTAACATCTTCAAAACGAAATTTCTCGAGAGAGATAGAGTCCGAATGGTAACTGCGGTTTTCACCGCGAGAGAAGTGCGGTGCGGTTCAAATAGTAACAAAAATATATAGATATATATGTATATGTAGATATTTTGATACTGTTACAACACTGTTGCGGTGCGGTTTTATAATGCGGTATGGTTACCATTCGGAGCCAGAGAGGTAAATATAAAACGCACTAGGCGTCGAGGCGAATGAGAGAGTGACTTTGACGTGTACGTGGAAGTCGATACGAGACGGATCGTATAAGTAGAGATGAAACATGTTGATTGAATCATCGCTTATTGTATATAATATGAGACGACCATGGCAAACAAATCTTTTGCAAGAGAATCGATTAAAATAATATTGCCATGTCGTTGCGACCACAAACCCAACTGGGTTTTTATTTCACTTTTTTTTGGGTGAATTTTTCTCGTATCTATTTATGTCTATGAATTCAATTGGAGCAAATAAAAACAATTTACAATGATAATTAAACCCCAAAAAAAAAAATAGAAAGGCATCTTTGATGACGTCACCTGTATCTCTCAAGATTTTGGCGGGTCCAGTTTCTTCTGTATTCATTTATTCTGGTGAATTTTTGAGACTTGAAGAGTTTTTGGAAATATCATATTATTAATTATGGACGTTCGAAATACTCTTTCTTTTTTTCTGCACAAAAATAAGATAAAAAATATTATTTTTAAGTTTATATGAATTAGATTTTTTTTAAATAGATAGCACATTCTATGATGTTAATTTTCCTAAAGCTTTATTTGGTAATCGTTTACGTAGAAAAACATGGAGAAAAAATTTGTTCATATGATAAAAAAATAAAGATTCAGTCAAAAAAACCTTATACAAAAGTGGAATTTTCCATTTTTTATAAGCGGAAGAAATTTTGTTTTTTTGGTAATATTTACATAATAAAATCTTCCAACTCCAAAAAAATAAAAATATTTTATTCATATTTTTTTTTTTTGGGTCATCATTTAGATGTTGAAGCGGTTGTGGTGGTAGTAGTATATAAAGCAAAGGCCACCTCTTATCTAATCCTTAAAAATCCTATTGTTTTGCTTATTTTTATATATTTATTTGTAACCTTTTGTCTTCTTTTTTTTTTTTTTTCTTTCTCTTCTTCCCTCTGAGCTGTCTTATACAACAACAATATATTAAGAACTTTGCTTTCTCCACAATTCAAAGCTCAATTAGTTTTACTCATATTTCCCTCTCTCTTTTGTAAAGATTTGGTATTAGAAGAAGAAGAAGAAAGAATAAACATTTCAATCAGATCTTGTTTTTAAGTGCTTTATTTTCTCTTTCTCCTCCTATAAGCAAAGTTATAAAACAAAACTAAACGCATCAAATCCCGGAGAAGAAAAAAAAAGTGATTCTTTCTAGTGAAGAAGGGAAATAAAAAATAAAAAAGTCGAAGACTTTACATCTGGGTTAATCGAGATTAGATCTTCTTGCAATGGGCATGGCAGCAGAATCACAGTTTCACGTATTAGCTGTTGATGATAGTCTATTTGATCGGAAACTTATTGAGAGGTTGCTTCAAAAGTCTTCCTGTCAAGGTAATTAATAATAAGATGTTTTTAAATGACAGCAAAGTCTTAATCTTTGTTTGATGTAATCCAAGAAAGATCTAAGCTTTTTTTTTTTTCTTTTGGTGTTTGTAGTAACTACTGTTGATTCAGGCTCAAAGGCTTTAGAGTTTCTGGGTTTAAGACAAGGTATTGAGAGTAACGACCCAAATGCGCTTTCTACGGCTCCTGTTAATCACCAGGTTCGTTCAATTTTGTTCCTTCTAAAATAAAATTAATCAGTTCAATGGTTATCTTACTATTTTTGTTTTTGAAAGAAATGTAAATTTTGGTTCTGAGTGTTTCTTTATTGTGTTTGATTGTGACTTTTTTGGAACAGGAAGTTGAAGTGAATCTTATAATTACAGATTATTGTATGCCTGGCATGACTGGTTTTGATTTGCTCAAGAAAGTCAAGGTACTTGTTTTTTTTTTTTTTTAATCTTTTGGTTTCTTCCTAATTTAATGTATTCCTATCTGGACAAATTGTTTTAGAGAAACTGATAAAGTTTTCATAATTTTCAATAAAGAAAATGAGAGAAAATGTCAATAGGAGATTTCTTTGGAATATTTTCTCTTGTGATTTTGTTTATTTCCTCTCCTTTTTATGCTAGTTGATGTGTACAATTTATTGATGCTTTGATTTATCCGGGACTTTGTTTTTTATATTGCAGGAATCATCAGCTTTGAAGAACATACCAGTAGTAATAATGTCCTCTGAGAACGTTCCTGCAAGAATCAGCAGGTAAGAACAGTGAAAGACTGAATAGTAGAAGTAGCTTTGGCCGCTTTAGATTGTGTTTTTCTCAGAGGAAAATTCTGATGTTATTGTGTCATAATCTGAACAGATGTTTAGAAGAAGGAGCTTTAGAGTTTTTCGTGAAACCAGTGAGATTGGCTGATCTTAACAAGTTGAAACCTCATATGATGAAAACTAAGTTGAGGAGCCAGAAGATGGAGGAGATTGAGAAACCTTCAAAAGACGAAAATGGATCTGTGGTAGCAGCAGTTGTATCAGAGATTAAAGACTCTACAAAAACCGAAATCGAAATCTTGCCTCTGCAACAAGATCCGCTATTAGTACAACAAGGGGAGCAAATGTTGAGCACTAACAACAAAAGGAAGTCAATGGAAGAGGGGATCTCAACAGATAGAGCGCGTCCCAGATTTGATGGTATCACAACTGCTGTCTGATCTATCGCCATGATGCTTCTTTTTTAGAGTTTTGTAGATTGTCGTAGGAATGCATCTGCTGGTACAATACATGGTTTCAGTAAGGAATGCAGAGAGGGGGGATATGGTGATGATGATGTATGGGGATAATGTTTATATGTATATCAGTAAATCTTACATGGTGAATAACCCAGTTCCCAATTTTGTTTCACTCCAATTTTTTACTTTTGGTACAAAGAATCTCAACTTGACTATCTGAAAACGGTATCAAGGATCTGTAGATGTCATCCTATTTGCCAACTGTAGTTTCAATGCAGTTCACAATATTTCTTTGTTATGTATTGATAGGTGCCTGTCCTAGTGAACAAAAAGGTATAAATCTGGTAAATTCTGGTGTCACGGTTTGTTCCATGTTCTTGTTTCTTACCTAACCTAAAACAGAATTTCAGGACAAGTTGCTTACCATGTCCTATCTATTCTCACTTCTCAGATATTTATAAGAGTTATGTTTCACTTTGGAGAAAGATCCGTACTTGTTACATAAATAATTATGTTTTTACTACTTATGTTGGCTTTCAAGCCTATAGTACAGATCTAACCCCAATAAAAAGTACATAACAAATCCACAATAATGATTTTATTGCTTGGTGTGTTTTCGATCACCAGATTATGTTTCATGATTTGTTACATAGGTTCTTACTTCAAGATCCTATGAAACTACAAAAGCTGAGACAAGAACAAACCGAAGCTAAAGAGGACAGGTTTCAAAAGCAATGTCAAGATCAGAGATCAAATCATCAACATCTTCAATTCCTGCTGATATACGGACAAGATCTTCTGTCAAGCCTCTAGCCTCGCGCACTTCTGCAGGTATGCTTGCATGTGACATGAAGCATGGCATGCTTATAAGTGACTTAACACTCCCTGTTGTCAAAGAAGAATAGTGGAAGAGATCAAAATCCAAAACCATCCCAAAGCTTATAAGAGCTTCTTCAGAAAAAACGGAATCTAAGTAATTATTTGAGTCTCACCAAAACTGACAGCTATACTGAAGTATTTGGTGGTTTCTACAATATGCTTTGATAGCGCAACCGATCCAGTTATAAAGCTAAAAACTGATCCTGCACCTTTAGCCTGCATATTTGAAAAGAGTTTTAAATCTTATGTTGAGAACTTATTATCATCCTTTTTATTTTAAGTATATCAGTGAATGCTTTTTAGTACCTGGGAGAAGTGGAGATCATGACCAGGATGATCTGGTAGACCAGCATAGTACACTTTCTTCACTCTTGGATGAGAAGACAAGTACATTGCAATTTTCCGTGCGTTTTCCTGAAGATTTTTGCCATTTACTGTAAGTAATGAAACAACCAAAACAAGAGAGACAACAGCAAATCCAGTTAATTCGAGGGATGTCAAGACCTGTTGCTTTTCTATACGTAAAGCCATTGTCTTGATTCCTCGTAGGCAAATCCAACAGTCGAAAGGAGCTAATCCAGAACCTTCTGCATTTTGGAGGAAATACAACTCCTTTGCCAATCTGGAAAATTTAACAACATTCGATAAGAAAGGCAGATATTTCAAAGAAATGTCTCATATACTTAAAAGCAGAAAATAGAGAAGAGACAGCATACTTTTCGCCTTTTACAGCAAGCACACCTGCCATCACATCACTGTGTCCGGCTATAAACTTAGTAGCCGAGTGCATCACAATGTCTAGCAAGTCAGACAAGTTGAAATATGAGTGTTAAGAAAATAAGAAGTAAATCTGATAATTAAAACAAAACTTTTAGTGAAGTCTGAGTTGTTTTTTTACAGACCAGCTCCTAATTCTAATGGCCGAGAGAGCACCGGTGACATGATACTGTTGTCCACCAACACAAGTGCACCTTGAGCATGAGCCATCTCAGCTATTTTCTACAAACACAGCAAACCATAGAACGGTTTTAATATAATAGCAAGTTAAGCCGATTTCAGCCATGTGGTTTCCGGCTTCAAACTTTGTAGGAACAGAAAATTTACTCGTATATCAGAAATTTGTTGTCTGGGGTTTGTTGGAGACTCAAGCCACACAAGCTTTGTCTGGGGACCAATTGCAGCAGCAACCTCGTCTAAATTAGTTGTGTTTACTCGTCTGCAAGATATCAAATGGAATCATTGCGTTATAACAGTAATAAAAGTAAGTAGATATAAAATTTCTAATGTTAGGTAGCAATACTAACTTTACCACAACGCCAGATCTTGGAACTACTTGGGATAGTAATCTGTCTGACCCACCATATACATCATCTCCAGCAACAATTTCTTCGCCTATGCAAACAAAATCAAATATACTACAACTGAGACCAAGCCTATGCTACCAATCTAAAGGAAAGACATCAGAATTAGGAGAAGTCAATAGATCGAAATTACCATTTTTGAGTAGGTGTGTAACAGCACTAAGAGCAGCCATTCCACTAGTAAAGCAAAATGCTCTATCTGCCTTGTCAAGCTTCGCAAGGAGACTAACAAAAGAAACAACTTTTATAAGAAATGTTAACACATATAAAAATAGCTACTAGGAATTGAGAAGATGGTAAGGTATAATTACCTTTCCAATGCATCCCGTGTAGGATTCCCGCTTCTTGTATAATCATATGGTCCATTTTCAATAGCAGAGGGCTAAAAATAAGCATAAAAACAAGCATCAAGTGACATAATCTTCCCATGAAATACGGAACCATGCTTTAGTACCTGCTTAAACGTAGCTGTTTGGTAAAGAGGAGTGCTCAATGCATCAAAGGGGTCAAATTTATTATCCGAGCTAACCAGTAATGTAGAGATGCTAGCTTCTTCTTTGATGTTCATAGCTGCAAAACATGGAAACACCCATCAATCAACTAAAAAAAACGCCAACTTTACAATTATCATCAATACGATCCACTCCTATAAAAGAGGGTATTCAAGCTTTACTAACCATTTAAGCTGTCTGGGGTATTGTTGACAGTAGAATGAGTTTGTCCATCGACACTTTTCTCCATCACGCAATTCAGCTTGAAAAAGTTACGATTTGGGATCAGCTTCTTCTCCCAAGTTGGAAACTTGGGAATGGAAACACTGGTCGGAGAGTTCTTACTGAGCAAACCCTTCACAGAGAAACGCCATCCATAGACGAAGAGGATCAAATATCACTTAAATTGGTAGATGCCAAAAGCGATATAAACTGGGGAGGAAAGGGATTTAATTTATTTGAATAAATTATATTAAAATAAAGGGCTTACTCGTTCGGAGAGATCAGCGAAGGAAGGTACAAAGGAGGAGCGAAGTGACAGAGAAGAAGATGCCATTTTTATAGGTGAGAGAGATTAGTTGAAGTTTCTTCTCCGGCGTCGATTTCTCGTCTGAGATATTAGCCGACGGGATGACGACGACGACGACAGAGACAGTTCTCGTGCTCAAGTGAAGAGTGTGGAGGAGACGAACGAAGAGAAAAACTGAAGGTACTGTATTGGTTTTAACTTTTAAGTCTCGGATTGGTTTGTTTCGGTTTAATTGGATAAGAAAAGTTCAAAACCGATCTGGTTTAACTCAAAATTTGTCAACTTCTTTAGCTAATCAAATTTTATAGAGGGGAAAAAACGTGGGAAAAGTAGGTAAAACACCTACTCTCAAGTGCCAAAAAAGCTGGCAAAGCACTAATATACTCGTCAGTGCCCCAAAAAAAATGTAAAACAAAAAAGAATTTGATACAAAATTAATTCATGTTATATAGATTTTGGCTACAAGAGAAGAGTTTTTGCGTACTTGGAAGATTTGGCTACAGATCGTCACTACTAAACCAGCACTAGACAAATAATTATGGTCGATGCTTCAATATCTGAAGTCTTAATCCTCTGATTTACTTCTTCCTTCATATTTTAACTGAATCCTCTAACCAAAGTAGTAACCAAAAGAGACGTAGTTTATAAGATAGCTCTCGAGATGTTGAGCAACTTGACCAGACACACACTCTCTCTCTACATATACACAATTGTTTCTTTAACTTCTACTTCCTGACCTCAGGTTTCTCCTAATGCTGCTCGATGACTCTGTACTCTTACTTTCTGATTCGCCTTCTTCACCTGAAAACCTTATCAGTTTACTTAACTCTACCTAACTGTTTCTGAAAATGGATTCAGGAGCTAAAGTTGTGTGAGATTGTTAAAAGATACAAAGATAAGTTTTCACATACCGTCGCTAGTCTTTTGGTTTAAGGAACGAGGATTTGGGGTTCCATTTTCCTCAGAATCTGGCTCGTCCTCCGAGTCAGATGGCTCATCCTCTGAGTCAGATACCTCATTCTCGGACTCAGTTGCAATCAAATTATCGCCTGATTCTTCCATTGATGGATCAACGATTTCACTGTCTGAAACGTCTGAAAAGCACAAAACGGTCCTTTAGAAAACAAGAGAGACTATATGATGTTTTGAAAGATTTCTTAACTGGCATTTGCTTATCTTCAGTCTCAGTACAATGAACTCTGCTTTAGCCAAGAGTAAAAAAATTACTGACCTTCATCTTCATCATATTCTTCTACAGGTTCGTCTTTCACTTTGCTGAGGACAGCAAGAGATTCCATGGTCTTGGTTTTCTCTCTGTGAACCTCAGCATTTCTTGCGGTTTCTTCTTGTTCTTTCTTCTCCTTGTGGAACTTGTTGATCTTCTCTTCAAACTCTTCGATGCAAGCTTTGAGTTCTGGTTTCGCAAATTTCTTTCCCTGTTTAGATTCACAACCAGATGTCAAACTCACATATAGCATGAAAAGTATGGCACGGTTGACAAAAACCAGAGACACCAGACCTTATTGATTATGCTTCTGAAGTTTTCGGTCACCAAATCCTCTGCCAAAGCATGCTCGTAAGATTTGAATGACTCGATAAGTTTTTTTATTCCCTTTTCTGTGAATGTCAGCAGTGAAAGAGAATAGGAAATGTATTCCCACTGTTTTCCATCTGCAAGTTTAAGTGTAGACGTCAAAGTGTTATAGTTTCTATTATACCGAAAGCAGGTGTAAGGATATATCATCAATACACACATACCTGTGACTCCACTAAATCTATTGCAAAGCTTCTCAACCAGAGCCTCCATCTGTTTGTCCTGGAGATTGTTGAACATATAGATGAGGATTGAATAAGAACAAATACTGGTCATACTAACATCGGTATTGATTTAGAAGAGCTATATACCTTTTTGATTGAGCCGATCAAGAATTGCATGACATTACAGAATGACTCCCTCTCTAAACTACGGTTGGATAGCTGCCCAAGTATATCAGGAAGTAGATTGTATATGGGATTCGATCCTGGATTTGTTTGGCAGAAAAGACGCTCATGTATTAAATTTCATTCAAAGGTGGAATATGTCATGCTTAAGTAGATATAAAACTGACCTTTCTTAGACAGTTCATGGAAAAATAGTTTTGCGAGACTAGAGATCCTCTCCACATCATCTTCTATACATATAGCCATTTCATAAATATGCCCTTTCACCTGAAATTACGATTCACAAGATGTAACCTCAATTTATACTTGCAAATATTATAAGAGAGGAAGGAGAGAGGTAAGGAGCCCTACCTTCATCATATCATTCAATATAAGATGTGAAAGGACCAGGACAGCATTTTTCCTGACAGAAACTGAAGCATCCCGTAACCTGGCATACATATTTTCTGTCCAAGGCTCTAAAAGATTAGGAAAACGAACTGCCAAGTCTCCAAGGGAAAGGGTGCAATTTGACCGGACAACATCAGACGGTGCATTTTCAACAACTGTGAAGAGAAGCTGGAGATTGGATTCGCTGGCATACATTAATTTTAACGTATCAAGTAAGTATAAGTTCAGTTTTGTAAAGGATAAAGAGAATATATTATAAAGATTTAATCTCACCAGAAACTTGCATCAATAATCATAAACCTGCATAGTGCAAGCATTGCGGAAGCTTGTAGTTCAGGATGCTGTAAGAATGGAAAGAAAGTTTTATTTGTTATGTCACAAGCTTATAAATTTATCACTCGACATGAAACGGAATAAATGAATGAAAAACCAACTACCTTTTGCAGCAGAGAAAAATTTCTGCAAAGCTTTGACAGAAAAGTTGCACACTCCCCAATCAGATTCTTCTCGCCAGAACCACCAGAAACAATTTCTTTCTCTGCTCTTTCAGCCAGTGTGTCAAGCAGTGCATCATCAGAGGCCGCAAGTCCCAGTTCAGCATTTATGCTATTGTTCTATAAAACAAAGAAAAAATCACATGAGATTACACTAGGGTTGCAACATGTGTGCCACTAGCTTTTCTCTAAGAAAATCAGTATGTACCTCCTGTGTGGTCCCAAGATTTTCATCTGTATTCTGACTTTCAGCAGCCGCTTTGTCCTTTTTGGTCTTCTGCCTCCGGATCTTCTGGATACAAGATTCTATATACACCAACTGGTTCATAGCAATGTGACTGACAGTGAACAAGAATCTACTGAGTTTTGCTATTTGAATTGGAGTCAAAATATCAACTGTACTATTTTCGGTATCAGTCTGTGCTTCATCTTGTCCAACTACATCAAACACAGTGCCCAGGGATTTTTTAATAATAGTAGAAGCCAAGGCTTCTGGAGTTGGGTGGATCATGTATATGGCACTTATGGCTTTATCAGCAGTAGCATAATATATGTTTTCTGGAAGCCAGTTTCCAGTGATCAAGCTTTCAAGAATACCAAACAATCGGCTGCCACTGCTGAGCAATAACTTTTTCCTATCTTCATCAGAAAGCCGCTGAATAGCAGTGCATGCAGTTCTGGCAAGTAGAGGTTCCACTTTTGCCCAACGGCCAAACCCTATATCAAGAATATCCTGTATGTGTGATCCAAGAATCTTAGGAGACAACTTTGCAGCCATGCAAAGGATAGATAGAGCCCCACGACTTTGCTCTGCAGTTGTCCCATTGATGTTAAAGCAAAAGAAGTCCCAAAGAGCCGATACCTGCAAAGAAAAAGGAATGATAGAAGCACTTTTAGCCTCTCGCAGGTGTCAATAACCACACTCATTACTTTTTAGTTGTTCATGATCGTGCATAAGCAGAGGACCCTAATTCATGGCATACTAATACCGCTGGAGTCACAAAAGGATCTTACCGTACTGCTAGATATTTCGCCTTTTGACACTAAAGCATTAACAATAAACTCAAGTGCTGCCTGATCTCCTATATTCGAATCTATGGCAAGGTTCAACAGCTGTTTTGCCGTGTCAATTGGATTTTTCCTTATGTAGATTGAGATGAAAGCATTCTCTACTGCCTCATAGATAGACTTATCCTGAGAGAAGGCCTGCAGAGACAGCGGAAAACAAGGTTTTTAGCACAGTGTATTAAGGGGATGTTTACTTAAAAATTTCAGAAGAAATGAATTCTTATGAATTATGATACATAATAAACCAACCATACCAGAGGCAGAATTTTACGGAGACAAGCTTCTGCGCCATCAATTTGGAACTGCTTACACCTCATCAACAAGAGAATAGCATTCTCAACATCAGTGGCAGAAGATGAAGCCATTAATTGAACGAGGATCGGCATACTAGCTGACATGCACTTCGAGAACCTCAATCCAGCCTCAAGGGAAGCAATCAAGGCCTTAGTTTGCTCAAGGTTGCCAATATCTGGAACAGAAACATCCTTTTCACTGATTTCTTCTCCATTCTCTTGCTGACAGCTATCAGATAGACTATCTTGATGCATCTTATTGGTGGCTTCGAGATGCAATTCATCAATTTCACCATCTCCACTACAGGAGTCAGCAACTGAAGTTGCCTCTTTTGATGCATGCTCAGTAGGGAGGCTTGGTTCAAGCTCGTTCAATTTTCTTTTATACTGCTCCAGGGTTGCTTCAAATGAAGCTATCCGAAGCTGTGGACCAAAGGGGTTATGTTGCAACATTGTGATCAGTAAATTCAGTGCGGATTTTCTAACAATTGCACTCTTATCTTCCAGTCTTCCAGCAGATATTGATGCAATCTCGTTCCATAGGCCAATTGAAACAGAATGCTCCTCACAAAGTTCAGCCCACACCTGAAGAACTCGGCTCCTTGTATAGGCTGAAACATCTCTACATCGTTCGAGCAAAATTTCCAACATAGCTTGCTTAGTTCGTAGACGAAGGGACTTGGAACTCATATCTCCCTCGACATCATTAAATGCTTTTGCAACTAATTTTCCAAGAACGCCAACTAGTGCGTTTCTTATCTTGTATGATTCACCACCAAAATGAGGGACCAAAACTCCAACATTTGTCGACATTAGTTTTGGCAAATGATCAGCAAGCTCGACCAAGAAACGTCCCACATTATCAGCCCCAACTGTATCTTTAACATAGGATTTTGGGTCAGTCCTTCCAATATCTCTAATGATTGTCACAGCCAGCGTACCATCTGAATACTTAGTTTCAGCTCTAGCAACTGCATCAGCAACATGGACAACAGAAAAATCGTATTTGTGTATCAGGTGCATGATTGAGGCACATGACTGCACAATGTAATGGTATTTTGTAGCAGATGCTCCAATGATGCGGCACAGTGCATCTTTTGCTTCAGCATCTTTTAAGATTGTGGCATTCTCAAAAAGAGTGAAGGAGTTTCTACAAGGCAGTAATATGAAAAAGTTGTGAGAATGTATCTTTAACATGGAGTATGAAAGATAAACCAGATACATTAGGTCACAGAAATTACTTGACAATGAAAGAGAGGTAGTTTTCGTCCAGGTCTGATGATCCAAAGAGCAAGGATAGGTTGATCTCAAGAGAATTTGCAATCAAATTGAGCATCCTACCCCTCTGAGGTTCCCAGTTCCATGACTGGACAACTTGCTTTTTCCTCCCTCGGGCTGTAACCTGTTCGATCCACAACATCAATATCGTAAAGGCGACAATAAGAGATGAATTTTATACTGTGAGATATTTACATTATCAGCTGGGTAAAAAAAAAAGAGAAAATACCTTTGTGCTGTCGATGGAGCTGATGTGTGCCTCTTCAGTCATAACAATAGTGAGGAGAAAGAAAGTATATATTTTCAAGGCATTGCGATGTGAGGTGATCCTATCAATGATTGGAACTTCATCCTCCTGATCCGGAACAGACCGGGAGATCGAGTCGACATTGGGAAGAAGAACACTTAAATTGGACCTGAGGCTTTCTACAAGATTGCACTTGCAAGATGGAGGAAGACTGAAGAAGTTCCTGACCAAAGAGTAGACACGATCAAAAACATCTTGATCTTCGACGCAGAAGAGTTCTCTATCAGATAAGTCAAAGGAAACACCTGCTCCACAAGAAGACAGTCAACAAAATGCCACACGTATCAATCAACAAGAGTCATACCACATTAAATTCCTTTTCTTAGCACAAAATCTACTCCTAACGATACTTAGATACTCAAATCTGTAGACACCAAGTTTTGAATGAAGTCGTTAAAATTCAATTTCGATTTGCTTCTTTGTCTGAAGCACTGCAAATTCGAATCTGTAACACTTTGCAACAGAGCCAGAGAAGAAATTTGAGCTTCCGCGCCTAACAGGATAACAAATCTCCCGACTTCACTTTAAAATACACGAATTGCCGCTACCAATTGACACACCTGACGACTCGAGTGACTTAATGACTATTTTCACAATGCAATTTCCGCTCAAATCGAAATGACAAAATCAAATCTTCAGCCTCTCGGAATGAAACTACTAAATGTCTACCGAATTTCTCAAAATTCACACATAAAACTGACGAAGACAACCCAAAAAGAGTATTGTTACCTTTGACGAACTCTTCAAGATCGGAAGGGCGAAGAGAGGTCACATCGACGATATTTTGAGCGAAGAGGCGGTGATTGTCTTCCGGATCTTCTTCTAGGGCTCGCAGAATTTGAGGGAAAACAAAGGGAGGAGCCATTTCTCTATCGAGAGAGAGACGTTGCTCAGAGAAGAGAGAGAGAGAGAGAGAAATCGACTTTTGGGGGAAATGCAAATTTCAAAATGAAATTGAAAATGGCAACGGAGCGGGAGTTCATGGACCACCATATCGACCTATCGGGTCGGGTTCCAAATAACGAATCCGGGTTGGGTCCTAATTATTATTTTTTTAAAGTCTCGAATTAATTAATTTATTATTAATTTATTAAAGGCATTGATGACGATGCGTTTCCCGTCGACCTGACTGGCCCAAGACAAGGACGTAGCTGGTAAATCAATGAATTAAATTTATACACGTGGCTAAAACTAAATGGTTGGAGGATCCTTGAGTGTACCGAATCATCTTTTCGATTATTATTTTATTTTTATTTTTGTTTCCAAAGCTTTTGGGCCACTCTCCAATGGCTTCTCCGGCTAATCATTTGATCTAACAAAAAGAGAGAGAGAGAGAGAGGGAAGTCGAAAAGCTTGGAAATGGCGATGCCGCTGGGCATGGCGATGTATCTGATGAGAATGGTTTGGTTATCTCTGAGTGGTTGGGTGTTCACTTGCGTGGCTATCGCCGACGAGATCGCTGGTTCTCTAAGAAACGGAGATATTGGTCCATTCCATGTGGGATGATCCAATTTCCAGATTCTTTAGCTCTCCTTCTCTGCTGTGCGTTAATCTTCTTTCCTATCTCCCAAAGTTTACGTTTTTTTTTTTTTTTTTTTTTGGCTCTGTTGTTTTCGATTAGAGTCGCTTAGAATTCCCGTACAACCATCAAAACTGAGAATAGTTTGGGTTAATAGAAGACAAATTATATATCATATTTGTTCGAACTACGACTTGGAAGTGACTGAGTATATGTATGAGTCACTACTCAGTGTGTGTGTCTGTAACTAATGTTCTGCTTCATTTATGAGACTGTATATATCTTATGGTTTCCATGGATGTTGGTGTTGCTTGTTTCCTTGTTAGTTGGCTCAACTCCGAGTCGAGATTTTCTTAACCCAGCAAAATCAAGATGTATCTGGTCTTTGTTTTTTTTGTTCTTGTGATGAGTAGAAGGATTTTTCAGGATCATTCATATGATCAGATCAATTTCTCCCTTCTCTATATGAGACAGAAGAAAAGTGAAATCAGCTTTAGTGATATGATCTATCGGCTTAAGTGATTGCCGTGGAAAACAGTTTTAGGAAGAGTTTCCCGAGACCTATAGGAATAATTGATAGCCTTGAGAAGAGAATTTATTCCTAAGGTCATGTTTGTTAATCCCAATTTGCATATGCTGAATCCAAGATACTATCCTTTTTCTCTTTAGCTTACTAGCATTGTTTTGCACTTAGGCCTTTCTGATTTCAGGAAGGGCATATGCTTCAGTAAACACCAGCGCACATCAACTGAATTTGCTGTCGAGTCCTTCTAATGGTATGCAGGCAAGGTTCTACACTATGATACTTATCTATTGTATCGAACATTTGGACAGAGAGAAAGAGAGGAGACAGAGAGCTGAGTAGTATAGATTAGGTGTAGTAGAGTAGTTCCACACCATAAGTGAAACCTGACCTCATACGTGTTGGAAACGGTGAGTTCAATCAATTTTCACGAATCATGTAGCCTCTTTTGCTTGGAAGAATCACACAGAAGAAGAGGAATACTTTCCTTTGAATTTACTTGTATATTTTTAGCTCATTAAATAACATCCAAAAGAAATCTATTTCATTTGAATGGAGAACCAAACTTTATTGGTCTGCCAAGATCCACCTCTAAAACTATTGAGCTTTCCTCTTTGAGTAGCTTTTGTCTTATGCATATCTTCCTCATAGCCTTTGTAGTGTTGTGTTTTGAATCTTGAATCTTTTCTCCTTCCCTTATTGAAAAGAGTAAAAGACAAAGTGCAAAGTATCAAAACAAATAAAGAAATCGTCATGGAGTTTGCCGAGTATACTTTCTCCTTCTATGTTTTCCTCCATGTTATTGTGTTGTTTATGCGTTTAAATTAAAAAATGTGGTCCAATTAATTTTTTGAAAACTAACATGTATTGAAAATCATATTTAAGATAATGCCAATATGTAACAGCAAAGCACCTTGCTTTCTCGTGGGGATATATGAATCTACAGCTTTCTTTCATAATCTTTCTCAAATCATTACAAGGACTAGTCAACTAAATAGTACCAGCTAGCAAAACATAACATCGTCTTAGGAAAGAAAAGGTATGCGCAGATCAAACAAACACAAGTGAAGATAATAATGTTAGTTTTACATTCTTTAATCAAGTAAAGACTAGTTCCAAACTTCCAATAAGACATTAAAATATGTAAAATAACAAATCAGATATAGAAACTTTCCCTAAATTTAAGGATTAAATTATTCACGTGAATACTCCGTCTCTAGGTCCAATCTTGAAATTTCACATTTCAAACCTTTATTTTAATTATTAAAGATTGTTTTATTCATTTTGCTTTTTTATAATAATTTCATCAAAGGGATAAGTTTTTAAATAAATTTATTTCTTATGTAAAATAAAAGTAATAACTAAAAACATTATTATAAAAATCTTTAGATGCTGTATTTTGCTTTATCAACTATTTTATTATTTTCTCCCATCTTATCAATAAAGATTTAGCAGTTATGTAGATCATGACATTTTTTTTCATTTAATAATCCGTGTCTCCTATACTTTAATTTATATTATAAATGTTTTCATAGACACAACACAACACACACGAAGGTTCTTGGAATTGTTTTCGTTACACAAATCAAAAAAAAAAAAAAAAAAAAAAAAATCAAAATCGCGAAAACTGGGCGTTCCGAATAAATCAACATCAAAGCATCTCGTTCGTTTCTGTTCTTGTGCCATTAAATTTTTCACCATCTTCCACCTCCAACTGCACTAGACAGCTATCTTCCACCTTCCTTGTCCAGATTTCTCTTTTCTAATTCTCTCTATCTGTCATTTCCCTGAAACCCAAAACAATCTCTGAAGAAACCAGAAAAAAAGGGAATCAAATCACAAAAAACCTATTTTAAAATCTCAGTGTTGACTATCAATGGGTTCTTCTGCTTCAAAGACCGCTTCTTCAGTTTCTTCTACTTCTTCTTCCTCTGCTAGGTTTTCTTCACCGCCGACCAAATATGGCTCCGGTTCATCGTCTCCGGCGGTGCAGAGAGCTTTTTCGTTTCCGACCCCGTTGGTTCACCATCCTCCGGCTAGAAAAGGCGACACTCATCACCTCGTTTCCCTCACGTCTACCTCGTACGGTTCTCTTCTCCTCATCGATGAATCCAAAAGCTCATCCGACCAACCTTGTATCTCAATCGCTGGGAAGAACGCACCAGATCCGGTCTCTCCTGACTCTGTCATAAACACTTGGGAGCTTATGCATGGCTTAGACGACGAATTCGAATTCGAAATCCCCAAACCCGGTAAGCGTGATTCCACTCTAAATTCGGATTTTTGCTCCAACCCCGACCCGAATCGGAATGTGGGTTTAAGTGTGTCTGCGTCGAAATTGGACGAGTCTTACGAGTTTGTGAGAATCGAAGAAGACGATGGTGATTGGGTTCCGTTGTCTTATAAACCTAAGCAACCTTTATGGAAGCATTTGTCTGAAGAATCATTTCTATCTGATTTAGATCCCAGCATTGTCTCATCTTACAAGAAAGCTTTGTCTTCTAAACAATTAAGCAATCAGCCTAACTCTAGGAACCCTCTTAGACCTACAAAATCCCTCTCTTGTAGCCCATCATCGAATCCAAACCCGTCTATCTTAATCAGCGACGCACCAAAGTCTGTATCCTCTAGTCAACTGATTCCATCACAGGTTAAACCGAGAGTACCCGGAAAAGAAGACAAGATTGTGCTCTACTTCACATCACTCCGAGGTATTCGAAAGACATACGAGGATTGCTGTTGTGTTAGAGCGATATTGAGAGGGCTTCAAGTCACTGTAGACGAACGCGACATCTCCATGGATTCCAAATATAGGAAAGAGCTTCAAAGTGTGCTTAGCGCAGCAGAGAAACCTGTTTGTTTGCCTCAGGTGTTTATAGGAGAGACACACATTGGTGGCATAGAGGAAATTATGCAGCTAAACGATGGTGGGGAATTAGGAGAGATGTTGAAAGGTTTCCCTGCTTGTGAACGCTTGGGGACATGCCGAAGCTGCGGGGATGCAAGGTTTGTGCCTTGTACTAACTGTGATGGTAGCACCAAAGTGTTTGAAGAACAATATGATCGGTTCACTCGATGTCCTAAGTGCAATGAGAATGGATTGGTGCGTTGTCGTGGGTGTTGTGTTTGATCAGAAGCTGTGTGGGTGGGAAATGGGATTTAGACTTGAGTTATGATGTGAAATTGTGAAGAGAAGAAGAGAAAGAGTTGATGAATCTTTGACTAAAGATGATAATTTGGTTAGTATTGTATATTGTTGAAATAAGTAAGTGGCTCAAGCCTTTTATGATTATTACTCTCTTATGAGTTTATGTTCTTTTGTTCCATAGTTGTTCTTGCTCTTGACCCTTTTAACATTCTGAACTAAAATGACTATTATTACTATATTATAAGTACATAAAATGGTACATGATTATGGGTATAATTCCCATGATAGTGGCATGATTTGTTTTGTTAGCAAGGTTTTTAGTTTTTACCAATGAAAAATACTATGTGCAAGAAGAATTTTTATTCAGTAAGTAATACAATTGTTAATGAAAGTTTATGGTGAAATTGCTATTTTATTCAGTTTACATTAAATTTTATTGGCTAATATAGTAATATCAGTACAAAATCTCAGGTCAGTGAAAATTACTTTTCTTCTTTCTGTTATAAAAACGACATCGTATCAATGGCTTTAAATCCCATCATTGTACTCTAGTTTGCTCAGACAAGGGCAGACAAAATGGAGGTGAAAGAGAACGGGACAGCTCCGCTTCCGTGTCTGAGCAAATACGTGGATCCATCGAGTGAAGAGAGTCATAGATACTATCTTGCGCGGCGAAATGCTTTGGTGATGCTCCGAGACAGAGGCTACGACGTCTCCTCCGAAGATATCAGTCTCTCCCTCGACGATTTTCGAAATGTTTACGGCGAACGTCCCGATGTTGACCGTCTCCGTATCTCTGCTAAACACATCTCCGATCCTTCCAAAAAGGTTTATTAAACTATTTCGCATTCGCTATTGATTTTTTCTTCTTCTAGAGGTTATTGCCTTTGCATGTCGTGGGGTTTACTGTTTGGCTGTGAAGAAGATGATAGAATATCAAATTTGGAATCTTTTCATTGCTTATCTTCGAATTGAAGTTTTCATTGCTACATTTTTTGATTAAGGTAGCTAAAGTTTAATACTTTATGGTCCTTATCAAGTAGTTTGCCTCATCTGTTTGTCATCTAAGACTTTTTAATGTGATTTTTTTTCTGGTAAAAGATTTTAGAAGTGACTAGTGATTCTTAAATCTCTACTTCTGGCTATGAACGTTCTTACAATATATTGACACGGAGTGCTTGATGTAATCTCTAGATCATGGTCAAATGTGATAGCTGCAAGTCCCCATGTTTGATTGTAGGGTGAAAGAAATTGCCTAAGAACGGTTAAGTTGATGGCTTTTGCAAGTCCCCTTTTATGCTCTTGGTCGGTTGGTTTCATGTTGCCTCTGAAATTGGGATGCTTATTGTGATAGGCATGCTTGTCCTGTTTCTATGACTAGTCCGATTTCATAGAAAGATTGTTACCTTCTTGTTTTATGGCATATAGACAGAGATCTCATAGCAATCCTCTGGACATAATAAGAGTGTGTTATTGGCTTAAAGGGTCTGGTTCAAGCAATTTGTAATTTTGCTTGTTCAGGTAAAGATTGTCTTTTTTAGTGGCATGGTTAAAGTCAACGCAATCCGTAGTATAGCGGCGGATGTACTCAGCCAAGAAACCATAACCGGGCTTATAATAATTCTGCAAAGCCATGTAACCAATCAAGCCTTGAAAGCCATCGAACTTTTTCCATTCAAAGTCGAGATATTCCAGGTTTTTACCTCTTCCTAAGCTAATTAGTCTTTGTACAACTTGAAATCTATAACATCCAGCTTCTTTCTTGCTGTCTTGTTAAGATAACTGACCTGCTAGTCAACATAACGGAACATATACTGAAGCCAGAACATCGAGTTCTGGATGATAAACAGAAGAAAAGGCTTCTGAAGAAGTTCAGCATCGAGGAAAAACAGGTACACTATCCATTTCTTGGAGCTTAATAAATGTTTATCTTCTCACCCTTCTAACTGTTCATTCTAAAACGAATTTTAAATAGCTTCCTCGGGTTTCAAAGAAAGATGCGATCGTCCGGTACTACGGATTAGAGAAAGGGCAAGTTGTGAAGGTGAATTACAGAGGTGAACTCACACATGTTGCCTACCGATGTGTGTGGTGAAGTAACCAATGAAAAACCATCACGTGTACTTATTTTCAGAAGTAAACTTTAAAACCAGTGAAAAACCATCTCGTGTACTTATTTTCAGAAAAAAATATTGTATGTTTTGTAAGGTTTTGTTTTTCATCCTAGACGATCCTTTGCTTTGAACACAAGAAAAAGTTAACAAAAATAAAACGAAAGATCCTTTGCTTGTTCTTGACAACATTTCCACTTATGTCTTTCCGTACAAAGAGCAGTTGCTTCAAGCTATCAAAAACACAAAAGCCATGGAGACACCACCATTTCTTCAGAAGTTCGAGGACCATCGAAGCTCATTGATGGATCGGTTCGAGCGGTTATCTTTCGAGGCTCATCTCAACAATGCCTTGCTTGGTCGGAGCCTATCCGCTTCGGGTTTCTCTTTGATGTACAGTGGGGACTTCGATGAATCCCCAAAACATACGGCTGCTCCGGCTTGCCAAGGCCGACGAGGATCAGGTCTGAAGAAGCTATTAAAAAATCTGATAAAACCAATTAGAAACTGTAGCAGACGAATCAGCAGAGGAAGAAAACAAGAAACTCATGATTTTGATCCAAAGAGTTTCAAGAAGTGGCAAACTTTCAGCAAATCTGTCCGATTGTTTTGAAGTTTTTATAAGTCTGTTGTATGTTTTCTAAAATGATATATTTATATTTTAACTAGCTCTGTTATGTCTTTTTAAACAAAAATCATCACCAAATTTGTTGACAAAAAAAGTACGAACTAAATTGTGAAATTTGCTGCCTAAAACTTTAATCAACAATAGTAAATATTATCCATTAACATAAAATATGCCAATTAAATTAAACATATATCATCCAAATTGCTTCATTGAGTTAAAAACTCCATATTTGAAACAGTAATTCACAACACAATCGCATTGGTTAAAATTTTGTTCCGTAGGGTTTAAACAGAAGATATGGGGTACATTTGGGTAAATCTAAAAATAAAGGGGTGTTATTGATAAGTTCAAGAGATAAATATTCGTTTGTTTCCCTGAGCTTGGGCAGCAAGTCCATATATCTCCTGAAGAAACTCTCCTTAATAATTAAGAAAGCGAGACCAGAAACGAAGTCCACCACATTAATCAAAAAGCTCAAAATCGTCTGCCTTCAATGGATGCTAAGATCGCACAGTTTTTTGACTCCGTCGGTTCCTTCTTCAGCGGCAACGATAAGATCCCTTGGTGCGACGGAGATGTCATCGCTGTAAGTTTTTCTGAAATCCTTTATCTCTTGTAGGCAAATGGAATCACGAACTGTATGCGAAAATTTAGAACTGTTTTTGTTTGTCAATTTCTGAAATTGGATTTGCTTTGTCGAAGATGATTAATTTGATTTTTGGATTCGAGGGCCTTTGAATCGAGAGCTTTAGAAGTTCCATGAGTAGTAAATTTCGTCTTCAAGTGATTGTGATTGCTGAGTTTTTGCCCCCTACGTTGGATCCGTTTTTTTTACCTTTACCATGGGTTTTGTTTGATAGCTTTGTATTTTCTTCAAACTTGCTTCATTAGCTAAAACTCTGTGTTTTTTATGTACAGGGATGTGAAAGAGAGGTTCGCGAGGCCACAGATGCTGGCTCTGAAGATCTTCAGAAAGAGTGCTTAATGCGATTGTCGTGGGCTCTTGTTCATTCCCGTCAAACGGAAGATGTGCAACGAGGAATAGACATGCTTGAAGGTAGCAATAGTCCTATCTTGTTCTATGCAAACCATGGCCTGAAAGATTGTTTTGGCTGAAATTTTTAGCAATGGTTTTGACCCAAGATGGCTGAAGTTTTTTTTATCATTTAAACATGAGGCTGATAAAAAATTTGTTGTTGTTGTTGCAGCATCTCTGGAAAACAGTGCCGCTCCTTTAGAGGAACGAGAGAAGCTCTATCTTCTTGCTGTTGGATGTTACAGAATTGGGGATTACTCAAAGAGCAGGCAGCTCGTGGACCGCTGTATCGAGGTCTCATCCAATTCCTAATCCTTTTCTTTATAGGCAACTTGTGCTTGTATATATATGCAACTTGTTTTGCTCTTTGATGGATGATTTGGTTTCCATAGATGCAAGCTGATTGGAGACAAGCTTTGGTCCTAAAGAAGACCATTGAAGACCAAATCACAAAGGGTAAGCCACTCCTCAAATTTAAACACATGAAATGATAGTTCTAGAGAAGACTGCAAATGTTAGTAACAAAATCTGAGTTGAACAACGTCGATACCTAATGGTATTTTTTATATATATTCTCAGATGGAGTTATAGGGATAGGCATCACAGCGACTGCCTTTGGAGCCGTAGGTCTCATAGCTGGTGGTATCATAGCGGCGATGTCCCGCAAGAAATGAACACCACAATCACGACTTCTTCTATGTGCATACGATGGCAGCTTACGTTTTTACAAGTTCTGTTTTCCTCTTTGACAAAACTGTTTTTATTCCAGTGCTTGCTTCACGATTTGAATAACTCTTGAGAGTTTTTTTATAATATGTAGAAGCCTGAGTTGGATGTTTCACCTTCCCTTCAAAAGGATATTACCATTTCTTCCCACAAACATAATGCTAATTACCACTGCTTCAAAATTTGAGCTCTTTTATTCACGGATTTATGTTCTCAGACTGCAATGCCGTTTGCAAATGCGCAAGGCCTTGTGATGATACCGCCACTATCTTGCTTGGTTAGATTACCCGCCGAGATTTTGCTTCTACGTTGCAAGAATATGATTAAGGGTGTGTCATCTTGATGTCCAAATAAATGTTTTATGTTTCATTAGTGAAACTAGGTCTGTTGAGATCAAGCCCACAGACTTCTTTTTGTAATATGGTCTGAAAACAATTGGGCTTTATTTACTTTTGAAAGGACATCGTTTTAAAAACCTTTTGCCTTTTTTCCTGAAATACAACTGAAACGACGTCGAAAGACTCGAAACACTAAAAGCACTGATAATTTCCGACAACTGTTCGTGGTTTTATCGGTGACCAAAACCGAAACCGAAAGCTTATCCCCGGCCACCGTAATTCAGAAAACGAAGAAGGAAGAAGAAATCTAGGTACGTATGTTCATCTTGTCGCCACTGAATGGATTCGTCGGTTCGCTTTTGGTTCCATTTTTTGTGATCCGTGAGAAGTAGATTTGATTAGGTTTATTTGGTATTTGAGCTATTTCGTTTTAGCGTGAAATCATAGATGCTATGTCTTTAACTCACACGCTTATTGAAACCATAGATGTTTTGATTTATTGTTCAGCTGGCTTACTTGGTTTTCAAAATCCTCGATGACACGAGTGTAATGGGGCTATACTGTAAAGAAATTGTTTAATATTCGCCGCTTTGTTTAGTGAATAAAAAAAGAGAAAAGTCAATGTAAAACTATAAAAGGTTTAAGAACCCTAAACAAGTGGAGTATATTTTTTCTCCTTCTTCTTCACGTCTCCGATAGTTTAATTGAGATTCAGTTACCTTCGCCGTCGTCATTGTTTGGATAGTCATTGACTAAGACTTTCTGCTTTGCTCTGCAAATATGATGATGATTTTGGATGTTTTTTTTTTTTTAACCTGAATTGGTATCTGATTTGTGCTCAGAGATGGAGGCGGGAAAGATAGAGTTGAGATTGCACAACACGATGACGCAACAGAAGGAAGTGTTGATCCCAATCAACCCTGGAAAGATCGGAATGTATGTCTGCGGCATTACCGCTTATGACTTCAGCCATATCGGCCATGCACGTGCTGCCGTTGCCTTTGACGTCCTCTACAGGTTCTCTACTTCTTGTTATTGGCTTCAACTCTATCAAGTTCTGCTGTTCAAAATGTTGTTTTGGATTGAATCTGTTAAACATGGCTTCTTAAATCAGACTTTCTGTTATCACCTTAGACAGATAATTGCTAGTTTGCCTATGGTTGGATTCGTCTCTGATAACATAAAACTGGAGATTTGGATCATTAGAGTTGGTATTTATCTGTGTAGCTCTTACTGCTTGTGCAGATACTTAAGGCATTTGGGTTATGAAGTTACTTATGTACGGAATTTTACTGACGTTGATGACAAGGTATGCGACTTTGTCCTCTTATCATTTTTCTGAATCTTGGGCACCTGAGCCACGACTGCAATGAACACTTTGAATATAACAAGCATCCTCTTCTTTATACAGTTTGAATGCTCTTCTGATTTTCTTGTGAACATTGGTCTATTCTTTTTTCCCTTTTATTCTTCTCTTTGTTGGCTTATTCCCACTTGTTTAAGATTGGATTCACAGCATTCTAAAGTCTTAAGTACTGATCTGCGCAGGTAATTAAGAGGGCTAAGGAGTGTGGAGAGAACCCCTTAGATGTTAGTAATCGTTATTGCGATGAGTATCTTGTAGATATGGCTGCTCTTCAGTGCCTCCTTCCCACCCACCAGCCTCGTGTCAGTGACCATATGGAGCACATAATAAAGATGATAGAAAAGGTCTGCTGTCTTCTTTCTTCTTATCTGGTTCCTTCAATACTGTTGGTTGACTGATGTGATATAAGGATGAAAGCCATAATTCTCAGTAAGGTTTATGATCCATATTTGTCATTGTTTCAGATTGTTGAGAAAGATTGTGGGTATGTAGTGGATGGTGATGTGTTCTTCTCAGTTGATAAATCACCCAATTATGGTCGATTATCTGGGCAACTGCTGGATCATACTCGAGCTGGTGAGCGTGTTGCTGTTGATCCAAGGAAGCGCAATCCTGCTGACTTTGCCTTATGGAAGGTTTGACATGTAAAATCATTTTGTTGAACTTTTTCTGAGTCAGTAAAATATAGTTTTGGAGTTTATGCTGAAATATATGCAGGGTGCAAAATCCGGTGAACCAAGTTGGGAGAGTCCCTGGGGTCCAGGAAGACCAGGATGGCACATTGAGTGTAGTGCAATGAGTGATCATTATCTGTCTCCGAGATTTGACATTCATGGTGGTGGTATAGATCTGAAATTTCCGCATCATGAAAATGAGATCGCCCAAACATGTGCAGCTTGTGAAAATAGTGGTGTGAGTTTCTGGCTGCATAATGGGCATGTCACCAACAAAGAAGTGAAGATGGCAAAAGCACTGAATAACTTTTTTACAATTAGAGATGTATGTTTCTTATCTCTCACTGTTCCAGTATCATAAACTGAGGCCTCCATAAGTGTGATTTTTTCTCATGGCTGATGCAGTAATTGTTGGATCTTTGTAGGTCACGGCCGAGTATCATCCACTGGCTCTGAGACACTTCTTGATGACTGCACATTACCGGTCTCCTCTGAATTATTCCAAATCACAACTAGAGAGTTCGTCTGATTCTTTATATTATATTTATCAGGTACGCGTTTTCACAATTTGATTACCTTCTAAGGGTTGCAATGTTTTTTAATTAATAACTCTGATCATCTCCTGTTTATTTAGACATTACAAGACCTTGTTGAAGCTCTGTTTCCATATCAAGAAGCATTAAAAAATGACAATGGAAAGGCTGAACAGACTTCAGAAGCCAAAGACATGATCAATAAGGTGAGAAGCGAGTTTGAAGCAAAAATATCAGACGACTTGAACGCATCTCCTATACTGACAGGGGCGTTCCAAGACGCGATGAAATACATCAACGTTTCGATCACCAAGCTCAAGAAAATGCAGGTGAAGCAGCGGATGTCGCTGCTTGTCTCGCTTCTCGAGGTCGAGAAAACAGTGAGGGAAATTCTTGATTTGCTTGGTTTGCTCTCTACACTGAGCTATGCTGAGTTTTTGAAAGAGATGAAAGAAAAGGCATTAGCAAAAGCAAAGATGGGAGAAGAGGAGATTTTGCAGAAGATTGAAGAAAGAAGAATTGCAAGGAAGAATAAAGAATTTGAGAGAGGCGATGAGATTAGAAACACTTTGGCACTTGCAGGGATCTCTCTCATGGATGTTCCTGGAAAAGACACTCAGTGGAGGCCTTGCTTGCCCCAGTCTCAGAGCGACTCTACCCAAGTCGTCGACACTACAACTCCATGATATCATCCTATTGCTTTTGACTCTCTTCTTTTTAAAGCCTTTATCACTTCCCTAAACCCTGATTTAGTTACAAACTCAATCAAAGTTGAGCTTTTTGTGATTTCACTGGAATCTGTACTTCTTAATTCCTTGCACTGGAACAATCAAATTTGAGACTTTGGGGTTTTCATTGAATTTGTAGCTTTTAAGTTCTCGCATAAGCAAATGAAAGTGAGACAAGAAAGAGAACTATAAAACAGTACCAATTCAATAAAGTGCAACTATTTTAGGATTTTCTCTGACCACGAGAAAGAAAAAATAAGGAAATTACTCTCTTTAAATTGTTGCAACGGTAAGTTCCCTATAAACAAAAAAAAATAGCGAATATAGGCTCCGAATGGTAACCATACCGCACTACAAAACCGCACCGCAACAGTGCTGTAACAGTGTCAAAATATCTACATATACATATATATCTATATATTTTCGCTACTATTTGAACCGCACCGCACTTCTCCCGCAGTGAAAACCGCAGTTACCATTCGGACCCATAAAAACCATAAAATCATAAATTATATGATGATGATGAGTCTCCATCACATCCTTGACTTTTGTAATTAGGCCGCCTAGCACCACCACCAAAACATCTCCATCATATATTGTTTTCCCTTTTGTTTGCGACAAAAAGATCTTGACCATACACAGCTATCGACTGAAATATTCTCTCTAATTCAAAAAGCTAGATTTTTAAGAGTATCCTTCAAAATATCTTACTGAAGGCACATTGAACTCAAAATGCTTTTAAGTGTGTGTTGCATTCATTAAAGTATTTCATACGTTACGAACGTTGTTACTTCTTACTAAACTTATTTTGTTTGTGCCAGATACCCAAAAAGAAAACAATGTCTCAACTTGTCTGAAGATAATAAACCCAAATAACAGCATAACATGGAGTATGTTAGAAAAGAAAAAAAAAGTCTTTGTCATGAAACACCAGAGTATTTGGGGTTGACTTTCATGTGACCGTATTCGTCGGATGATTCATATGGGAGACAAACTGAAACTGTTGTAGACTATACCAGTAAAAGCCTTCAATATATTATATTGAGATCAAGCTTTTGTTTTTGTCTATTGTTGTTTGGCGGCTTGAGTTTTTCTTTGTTTATCTTTGATTTTTATATATGTATCTTGTCGTCGGCTAAGAACCTGACCAGTGCATGGTTTTACCCATATACAGTCATATATAGTCACAGCTTTATCAACAAACCAAACAATGAACTTACTGAAATGTTTAGGATTTCAAATAATGTCAAGAATTAAACCAGATCGATCCAGTTATACAGAGGCAAAATCAGTATATCCATTTTTGTTTTCCAAAGTTGACCATTGCATGGTTCAATTGGAGAAATCAAAATCTGATAGAACTAACCTATATCACAATATTGCTGGTAAAAAAGCATGCGTTCGTACGTATTATCATCAATGTAATGCTTATTAATTGCTGCGAAAATTCATTAAGGGCAGTGATTGTGAATAATCTGGAGCAAAGTGTATGTAGTTTGATGTTCTCTTCGTTTTACAACTCTCTTTAATTAAAATCCAAAACACCCCACATGCATCATGCATGCACACCTCAAATAGATCAGTTTTACAATTGAGAAACAATAATTAATTAATGAAGCAAAACACAAACAAACAAACTCACGAAAGAGTTACCATTAAATCCAAATTATGAGTTGTTTATTGATCGCTAGACTTTGTCCTCGTATATATTCCTCCAATACAGATACATAAATGCAGTCCCCATTGTCCCGTTGTCTCCATACTTCATAATAATACAGTATTTCTTAAGTGAACAATAGATACTACGAGGAACATTCTCTATAGCGACACATGCATAGTTGTAGTTGTATAGTTTTTAAATGATCAAGGACTAGTCAAAGAATCAATAAGGGAATTACATTACATTACAATCACTGAATCACGTGAACGGATAAATTATGGATCATAAACTGCACTTAGTAGTTTTTTTTTTATTTTTCTGATATTTGATAAAACCAAGTTAAGAAAGTTACGTGTGCAATATATATTAAGAGACAACGTAAACGAACGGTTCAACTAAAACTTAATATTGTCGAACGCCAAGGTTGAAGAAGCAGAGTGTTGAATCCATATATAAATGGTTAGCTAAGATACATTTATATACTCAATCGTCTAATCCGGAAGAGTAAAACAAAAAAAAAATCGCATGTCTTTTTCTTGATTCTTCTAATACTATATGTATCTATACTATTAATTGGGGATCATTATTTGTCTTTGTAGCCAAACAAACTTGTAAAAAAAATATTACAAAATATACAATCTCAAACTTATAGCCAAACACACTAAAAGACAGCAAAAAAGATAAATAAATAAATAAAAAATAAAAAACAAAAACTATCTATATTTATGGAAATCATTTTAATTTTGTTACCATAAAAAATAGACAAAATTAAATTCAAAATTAAACATATGCAAACATATTTAATATTAGTTATATATTTTAGAGTATTTTTTGAAACTTATAATTTATATTTAAGAAAATTTTAAATGAAAAAGTATGTTTGATTATAAAATACATATCATAAAATGTGGAGAAATATACGATATAATTAATTATATCATCAAATTTTAAAAATATAATCTTAAAAAATGGTTAAAAATCTTAATTAAATCAATAATTAAAAATTTGTTGGCTAAAATCATGCAAAAATTATATATCACATAAAATCTCTTATTTTCATATAAATCTCTTATTTTCACATAAAATCTTCATATTGAAAAAAGCAATCTCAAAAATATAGCACAAAAATAAAATAATATAAAATATATTGATTATATATGAGATATTTCCGGTTTTCCTTTTAATATCGTAATAGTTTGATCGTTATAAATTCAAGATTTCCTTTTAATTACATCATAATAGTTTGATCGTTATAAATTCAAGATTTCATATATTTTGGTACCTCATTAACTACTAAATTAAAACTAAATAATAAGTGGATATATCAAATTTAAATAATTGTTATGTCTTATTAGCAATTTCTAAATAATAAATGGATTATATTTTTATGATTTAATTTCTACGTCTTTTAAGTAAGTTTCGAAAAGAAAAAACAATCAAGTAGTTAAGAACAAAACTATCTAACTGAAACCAAACTAAATGTCAAACAGGTATGAATCCAAACTATATATGATATACTATAAATATCTAAAAACATTATCCCACATATATAGGTACAACTGATATAATTATATTCAAAATAATATAAAGACTTAAAATAATTTATTCAACAAAAAGGGCTGATTTCATTATTTTGAATATATATGTCACTAATCAAAATTGTAATTGTATAAAATGAAATATATTTTTCAACCGTATTATAAATAAATATCATATCTAGCCAATATAATAAAAATTGAATTATTTTATTGCATTAAACACATTATTTTATTTTTAATCAAATCAATACATGATTTTGTGATCACTTTCTACAAAATGATTTTAATCTTATGCAACAAGAGTAAAAATATTATACAAGATGGGCACGGGATGGAAAGAAGTCTGAACGGAATGTAAGCATAGATTTTCATACAAAAGTCTTACAACATGTTACAATTAAAATTAATTAACGCTTGCAGTTTTATATGTAATTTTGTTTACATCATCTAGCATAAAAATGTTCAAAGTGAAAATTAAAAAATCTTAACGTATGTTAGATAATAGTTAAAATATTTAAAACAAAGAAACATAACCAATATGGATGAACTAAATATATAATAATAAGAATAAAGAAGTCAATTATTTTTGTAATTCATTACTATATTATATCGTATATAAAGATACTCACATACATTTCAAGTGAAACAAACAAAACCCTGAGAGCTAAGTCAGCAAAACTACAATAAACTCATGAATTAAAAAAAATAGAAATACCTAAATATGTAGGAAACAAAAAAGGCTAAAATTGAATCTTTAAATTGAAGAAAGTAATGGGAAATAAAGATAAAATTGAACGATCAATAACATTAAAAATTGAACAAGAATTGTGTATGCTCGGATTAGAGGTAGTGTCTTGTGAATGAAAATGGTGGGAGCACGTGACTTAGATTTATAATTAGAGTTTTATTAATGTGGAAAAATAAATATTTAAACGAAGAATACGAGTATTCCGTCTAGATCTCTTACCAAGTTTCTTATAATAAACATTAGCAAATGATTATGTTTTTAAAAGGAAACGATTGTGGGACAGAAATATATGATGGATAGAGGACGATACGGACAGGACGGGTCCGAATGGGATATGACGAGACGGGTCGGGACGGGACGGGTTTGGACGAGACAGGAAGGGACGGGTCGGGGCGAGACGGAAAGGGACGGGACGGGTTTCTCATTCCAAACTATATGTAAAATAATTCAAACTAAAGCCAAATACAAATCCGATTTAACATCTCTAAGCAAACAATTAGAAATATTTTGATTATTTTAAAAAATAAACACGTAATATCATTTAACATTTTCATTTTCATTATTTTAAAACTATATTAAGTAAACAGTATCTATATTTTACAACTGTATGCCTATGTATAGTTTTTCAAATAAACTTATGTAACAAACTTTTACCAAAATCGTATCTACATAAGAAATGGTAGTTTTGCAAAAATAACCCCGCACGTACGTGCGGGTCCATCACTAGTACACATTAAACCCATGAAAGAGTTACATTAAAACCCAAATCATATTATAGAATTATTTATATCTTTGTCGGCATTTATTTAAAAGAAAGTAAACTGTTAGAAAAGAAAAAAGAAAAAAAAAAGTAAATCATTATAAAACGATGTCATCCTTCACGTCACTTCTAATGTGGTATTCACATTATGGTCTCCTAGCCGATTTCCCACTCCGTTTATCCGATCGTTTAGAGTCGTCGATTTTGTTTTGGTTTGTCTTCAAAAGAATCTTTTTAAAATTAGGCTAAAAAGCCTATAATACTTAAACCATGAGATCAATTTGAACTATAAGCAACAAAAAAACGAAAAAAGTAAACCCGGATAATTTCCTAATTCCATCTTAATTTTATAGACAAAGGTTGTACAATAACTGATCTACATCACTAAACCAATCGACTACGACGCTACTATATATTATATAAAAAAATTTGTGATTTTAAAGTCAAAGAAGTTTCTCTATGTTAAGTCGCCGTCTTTTCTCATAGATTCGACCTGGATTATTAAACAAACCTGGCCATTTCGAGTTTTTTTAATCAAAATTTTTTTTTTATTACGAGGATGCAAAAAGGCATCTCTCTCTGATATAAATATCTGACCAAAAAAACCAAACCCATAAGAGAGAAGATAGAAGAGAAGCGAAGACTTTTTTTTCTTTCCAATACACTAGAATGCGCCTATATCCGTGTCCGTTATAGTACGCCTACATCCGTCTGCCCCCGCTAGAATGCGCTGGTCTCCGTGTGTCCGCCTCTCTTCGCCGTCTAATGTCTGAACAAGAACTACTCCGCCAATTCGAACAAGCATTTGTCTTAATGTGCAAAACCAAAATGGGAGTCAATGCTTCAGAGCCAAGACGAACACGTTCACGATCTAGTCAATCGCAAGGGAGGCATCACCATACTCCATCGACGAGACGATCTCCGTCAACAAGCACCACCGGCACAACAACAACCACCACCACCACCACGACTTCGACTTCTAACAAAACTATCAAAACCGGCGCCTCCTCTTCCTCCACCTCATCCTCCGGTGCGGCTTCTGCCTCAGTCGCTAGTCGAACGTCTCTCGCTAGTCTCCGTGAATCTTTACCTGAGAATCCTCACATATACAACGTCTCCGAGATCCGTGCCGCCACCAACAATTTCTTAGCTCATCGCTTGTCTTCCTCTTCCTCTAAAGCCTCGTGGCGTTGCAATCTCAGAGGCAAAGAAGTAGTTGTGTTCCAGAGAAAGTTCAGACGAAGAATCGACATGGATGAACTCAGAGATCGTCTTTCCGATATCTGCCGGAGCCACCACGGAAGCATAATCAATCTACTCGGCGCTTCTGTATCCGGCGGCGGAGGAGGAGGCGATCACATCTACCTAGTCTACGAATACGTCAACGGAGCTTCTCTAGCTGATTGCTTGAGAAACCCCAAGAACCCTAATTTCACGGTTTTATCGAATTGGACTTCAAGGATTCAGATCGCGACGGATCTAGCTCACGGACTCGATTACATCCACAACAAGACCGGTTTAAAGATCGATTACTTGGTTCACAACCACATCAAGAGCTCGGCGGTGATCGTGACGGAGCCAGATTTCAACGCTAAGATCTGTCACTTCGGAACCGCCCAGCTCTGCGGAGAAACTGATGAAATGTCGCCGGAGAGAGACGAATCGAGGAACTCGAGGCGATCCGATAGCAGAGCCGTCAGATTCGAAGGAGTCAGAGGCTACATGTCGCCGGAATTTCAAACGTCGGGAACCGCCACTCAGAAATCAGACGTGTACGCTTTCGGGGTCATGATGCTGGAGCTTCTCTCCGGCGAGGAGCCGTTGAAGTACAGGTATGATAAATCAACCGGAGATTTCGAGCGGACGTCGGTGATTGAAACGGCGGCAGCGGCGATAGATGAAGGGGACGGAGATAAAGAAGGGAGGTTGAGAAGGTGGATGGATCGGAGATTGGTTGATTCGTTTCCGGTGACGGTGGTGGAGAAACTAACACGGTTGGCGTTGGACTGTGTACAGGAGGAACCGGGGAATAGGCCGGAGATGGGAAGAGTCGCCGGGAAAATATCTCAATTGTATTTGGAATCGGAGAAATGGTCAGCGAATATGAAACGGCCGACGGATATCACCGTCTCCTTCGCTCCCAGATGAGCCGAATCTTCTTTATTCCAATTTTTTTTAACTTTTCGAAATTTGTATATTCGTTTTAAGTAATTAGTAAGTAGGATTATTGTTTTGATTTTTCACAAATTAATGATTGACCATTTGATCTGGTTGTAATTGTAATTACGACATCTCTTCTTCGTTTGAAGATTGTTGAAGTTACTACTAGTTTTTCAATTTGTTTATTTGTGTTCGTGTGGGGGGCATGGAGAGCAACTATGAAATTTTAAGTACAATGTCAGTTTCGAAACGTCAAAACGATGAAGAAAAGATTGGTAATGGAATCTGCTTTTAGAATCGTGTCGATGGATGAGCTTTTATGTTTTAAGTCATACTTATATGAAGGAGGGACCAATCTTCATATTACATGAAGTTTGAATTAGAGAAAACTTTTGACTTTAATCAGAATCAAGCTTTTATATTTCGTTCTTATCAGATACGTCATTTTGAATTTTGAGGTGTAACATGTTCTCCCCTACTATTAAACATAGGCGAAACTAACAAGTTAACAGACATATGGGCCATTGAATTGCTCTGAAACTGGGCTTTCTTCTCTTTGTGTGGCCCAATTAATTTTTCATTATTTTAGCTACTCAGCTCAAATGAGCATCTTCTGTAAAGACATGTTTGGTATGATAATGAACTATGTTTTCGCAATAAATGATAATGAAAAAAAAACAACAAATTATGATGTTTGGCTGAAATTGTCAGCTCTGAGCTAATTTGTTCAATGGAAAACAATTTAAAAAAATAGAGGTGAAGAAAATAGTTTGGTTGAAGATTTTGCACGAGGCATGTCTTCTTCTACGAAGGAAATATAAAAAATTTCAAGAAAACTTTCTCATAACCATGTATCGTTTTCTAACGAATATAATTACTGATCGGTTCTAATTAAAAGACCATACTATGTTATATCATCGATTGATTGATTCAACATTTAGTTAGCAGCATGTTGGGAGTAATAGAGCATTGAAAGATGAATCTTGTTAGATTAAGTATAAATTAATAATAACTGTCAAAAATAATAAATTGATATTTGGGTGGAACAATAAAAGAAGAAGATAGATAGAAAGATAGATAGATTCAAGAAAACAAAAGGAGAAGGAAGAGAATGAGAGGTCAAGTCAACACAAGTCCACATCACACATCACTTCACACACAAAAGCATACAAACTGTCTTGTCTTGTCAAATCATTTTGCATCTCGACAAAATCTTACTCCCATACATATATATATACATATACACACTTATCACTTATACATAAACATATATAAGTGCTCATTTTATCAGCGTTATATTTTAGAGCTGATTTTGGTAGGCAAGATGACGCTTAATTCTCTGATGTAAATTAAGCAGCCACACAATACTAATATTCTTAATCAATTTTAGTTAACAATAATCTTTGATGCTTGTATGTGTATATAAGACTGTAAACGTGGTTACATATATACCGGAAGACGAATTCGCTCGGTTGTGTTTATGTTAGGGCTGCGTTTTGGAAGATGCATTTTAATGATTTCGGGAAGTTTTAGGCCAACCATAGGTAAATATAAGGATTAGTCAAAATATAAACACGGTTCATTAATATCTATAAGGTATTAGGGTGTTTTTTAGACAGAAAAAAAAAGTAATTTATCATGTAATTCTAAAAAATGTAATGTGATTTACGAAAGGCAGAAAATTCTGAAACTATAGTGTATATTATTTTCAACTGATTATTTGTCTTGATATTATTCCATTATATATATCATGTAAATTAAGCGTTTACCTTAATATTTTGATAGGAAGCAAAAACGACGTTTTGGAGAGAAATGGAAGTAAAGGTTTTTGCTGGATAATGGACAGAGATGGGATCAAAGGGAAGTCAAGCTGCTGCAATTAGTCAATGATTTGTATGTAAGAGTGATTGATTTTTGTATTTATTTAGTAATTTGCTTCTTTTTTTGTTGTTGTTGTATAAAAATCATATTCGAGTGATGTACGCATATTTGGATGAATAATGGATAATTTGCAAATTTCTCTCTGGATAAATTTAGCTTTGGTGAAACGGTGATCAAATTTTGTTTTAATTTCAGAACAACCACCGTTTCAGATACAATTAAATGATATGTAGATCTTCTCTAGCTTCATAAATGAGGCAAGACTTTGAACAGTAAAAAAGTTCAAAAATCAAATATACTAATAGAACTTCAAGAGACAAGTAGACTTATCTTTTGAAACATCATATTCTACATATACTACCAATTACTTCGAGTATATATGCATGTTCACATTTTTTTATTTTATTTTGCATGCAATTGATTAGAAAGTTGAGAGAAGCTTTGAACGACAAGAGTAGGTGCAGATAGATAGAGTAATAACAGCCTTTGCTAAAACAGATTACATGACCACTCTAAAAGATTTCCTTCTATGTCTTCTTTTTTTTAACTTTTAACTGTTGAAGTAAATCTTCTTCTTAAATCTTCTTCTTCCTCTATCTATAAAAAGAGCAGCTGCAATTTACTGTTTCACCGCCTGTCTTCTTCCTTTTTTTAAATCTTTCTTTATTGAGATTTACATAATATACAAAATCCTTAACAACCACTTCTTCTGTCTATGCCACAATACTTAGCGGCAGAACTGGAAGCTCCAGCTTTTCCTGTCTCTTTCTTCCCCCACACAGAAACTTATATCCTTATTTATTTGAGAATTCTAAATTTATAATGATGGTTTTTTATTAATTTCTTTTCCATTTATTGGCATTTGACCACAGTCTATAATATTGATAAAGCTCGAGTAATTTCTTTGTATTAACAAAGATTTCTCTTCTAGGTGATTTGATTTCAAGACAGTAGAACAGAAGTTATGTTTGTATATTGTATATATACAATGTTTTTTTTGTTTTTTTCTTGTATAATTTTGTACCTATATTATTAATGTAGGAAATTATTAATTGAATGACCCATTATATGGCCCAAATCGTTGACTAACTGAACACAAAAGAAGTCTCCATTTGACCCCAATAATAGCATTATGGCAGATTACAAATTCTTTTTGAAATAAAAAGAAAAACTTTACTTTTTGAAATAAAATTCTGACTTACTGAACCATTAATATTTCTTGAATTCAGAATTCGTCTTTTTAGTTCTTGATGATGTCATGATACATGTTCTTAGCATCAATAATATTTGTTGACATGTATTTAGTTTAATCTTACCTGTCCCAGGAAATGTATTGCTCTAATCCCCACATTTATATATGCGAGAAGCGCCTTGACTAATTTTAATGAAATAATTGTACATAACAACATATAGTTATGCAGTAATCTGAACATGTGTGGCATGTACAAAAGAGATAAATCTACACTCAAACATGTCCATATTCTTTAGTAGTTCTTACCCATTCGTTAGTTATTAACTGTTCAAGAACAGTGAGTATTACTTTGGCTACTAAAAAAAAGTACTATCTACTCTTAGTTTTAATGATTTAGGTGCTATTTGCACTTAACCTTTTGGGAAATTGTAGATAATTCTCTTAATCTTGTAAGATGGCAATTAACATGAAATTAAAGGTATATCAAAGAAACTGACGATAAACTTTTAGCTGGTTACAACTCGCAAAAAATTATATTACATAAAAAAGTAAAGATATATAATAACAAAAAAGTATTAGCTCTTTTTCTTGTAGGAAGTAATTAATAGTATTAGCTATGACTGATCATAGTCTGATATATGTGGTGACGATTCGTAAAATCAGTTAATAATTAACTTAAACTAGCTAGTAATTCATCAACCATCGTTTTGTCGCCGAGATCGTAAATTGATTTCTATTGGGTTTGATGGACATGTCTCTCTTTTTCACTTGTTCACTTTATTTACTCACATGATTGTTTAGAAGATAGTAGAAAGAAACTAGTAAGTTAACTTTACCCAAAAAAACCCAGTAAGTTAATTTATGGGAGATTTTCAGTAAAACAAATGATTAGCATGCAATTAAAAACAGTATCACATGAAAAAGGTCATGTCGGTAATGAGTAATTAAGATGTGTAATTGAATTTTCCGTGCTGATTGATCTGATGGGCAAAATCATCTGACATATCATGTCAATTGTTAAAAAGGTTCACTAATCTTTAATTTAAGAAGAATCTCTATTGATAAATAAATAAATTACGAAAATCAGTGTATCATAAAACAAAATATTTTACAAAAGTGAATGAGAAAAAAGAAGAAGTAAAAATCCAGTAAATATATCGGAAAGCAAAACCCTAGGATCCGGTCATCAGAGGATTCCACTGAAAGTAAAATCATTATAATAAAGGAAATTAAACCATATTATATATGAGTGAGTGTGACATATATATGAATCTTTATACAATTTCTTTTTTATACTAATATTTACCATTTATATGCAGGAAAAAACATTTACAATGGCAAAAGTGGGTCGAAGAAAACAACAAGAAAATGGAAAAAATTTCTTGAAAGAGAAGAGAGAGAGAGAGAGTGAAAGGACAAGACAAACGTCAAATCGGATCTCTTTCTTATCATACGACTGCCAGTGCCTCTTCCTGTGTTGTCATCTTTTTTTTCTCACTAATATTTTATTTTTTCTCAACCATATAACACAAAGTTAAAAAAAACCCCAAAAAAAAAAAACACCCAATATGCATATGTATGTGCATGTGTATTACAAATACATAATATATTACAGATTTGGAAAAAACAACAGTTTCTTTCTTTCTCTATGTTTATGTCAAAGCAAAATATGGAAATCATAAGGAAATATATATATATATATATATATATATATATATATATATATATATATATGAGTTTATCATCCCGCACGTGTGTTCCTGACTGACCTCAAAGTGTACCATTTGAAGAATATTTCAGTGGAGAAGGACCGAGCCGAGATTGACGGATGGGAATACTATCCTTATAACCAAATATAATTATTGTTTTTAGTTTCTAAATAATTTTAAAACATATGCTTGAAAACATATGTAGAGAGTTTTCACTGTAATCAACAAAATAACATTATTGTTGCATGAAACTGAATGTTATGGTATACTTTAATTGAGACTTTTCATCTATTGAACGCTGATTGTTTTAACGGAAATCATATATGACTGAATATATTTGTATAAAATATACTAAATTATGTATTTATTTTCCGCTCAGTACGAATTTTAATCAACTTTAACCTTGTTAGTTGTTAAAACACATATTCTCAATATGGGTTATTAAATTTTGAATTTAGATTGAATAATATTTACATTCTTGAATAATAGTGCTTCCTTTTTATTTTATTTGAAGAGATTACTTTAAAAAACAAAAAAAAAACCAAAAACAATATAGCGGGCCGACAGAAGGACCCGATCAACCCGGCTGACACGCATCCCCATGCTCTTCAACTCTCCTCCACCGATTTTTATTAAAACTTTACATTTATTTATTTCTACTTTTGTTTTTCCTATCTCATCATCTGTATTATTTACTAGTTGGTTCTGCCAATTAATTTGTCAAAACGAATCTGATTAATTCAAAACTCTACCACGCTTTCTGAGCTCAAGGCTTTAACCCATATACCACCGCTTATAACCAAACTCTTAATGTGTACTCTCTAACGAAGCTGTAGTTTTGTGTTCACTAGTGTACCATCATTGTTTCCTTTTAATCTTCTTCTTTATTTTTTTCTTTCATTCACAACTTTTATATGATTTTTGTTTCCGGTCCTTAATTTGTACGACGACAAACATAGGTATCATCATGGACAATATGATTTTTTTTCTTTGTTTCGGTTAGAGAACATGACTTGTAATCTAATGAATCATTTGATTGATTTAATCAACGTACTTCCAAGTCAGAACCTCATCATCTATTGTTCTTTTCAAATTCCTAATTTATTAGCTTTGTGGAAAAGATAAAAGAGATTATGAAAAGTGGGGAAACAAGAGAAGAGACGGTCAGAAACGGACCAACGGTCAAACACCAAACCATCAAATCACATTCACTAACTTAGTACAGTTGAGACTTTTAAGTGGTTTTGCCTTAACGAATTAGGCCAATGTTCTTATCCATCACCGTCCTGTCCAAGTTTACCATTTTATCCCATCTTTTACATATACTTCATCAGACTAACAACTTGATCATACGCATGCACATATGGGCTCGAATAGTTATCATGGTTTCGTCTGTTTTCTCAGCGATATATGTGGTGAATGCTTTAAGAACCAAAATAAAGGGTTCATATATATAGACGTGTCTTGCCGCGTATACTATTACGTGACGATGGCACACATTTAAATGCGACACGCACATACACAACTAAAAACATTATACATGTAAATATGACCGATCCAAAACAATTCTATATATCACCTTTTAATGTTAAGAATAACTGGTCGAAATATCCATGTACCATTTTAGTTCACCATTTATATTATTATTTCGATTGCATCACCTTGTTATAATAAATGCACCAACCAATGTTATATTTTTTCAAGTTTTTGTTTAACTACAAACATTCGTGTTTAACTACAAACATTCTGAATCTAATAAATTTGTTATCTGTCGATCAACGTACGGGTTGATAGCCATAATTTTTACGAAATTTGATAGTCCATCTCCAAGACTTCAACAGTGTATACTTCCATAAATGTCTACACTGCAGAGATATGCATATTAACTTGTTAACTATTAAGCAAAGAAACGATGAGTAGTTTTTGTTAATTAGAAAATCATAATATCACACTTTAGAGCTAAAATTCTTATTATTTTTTGTTGATATTGTGTGTATATGTATCATCATGATGATCCGTATTTTATTTGAAAGCCACTTATATTCATATTTCTGAAACACATTTTTTTTTTGTGCATCGAAATTACTCATTTTGTTAGCATTAGGACCTTCAAAAAGAGGATGCACAAATACATGTTATGTCGTCGTTGATTGGGTTTCACATATGCGGTGAACCAAGCCAAAAAGACAGTTGCTAAATGGTCTCTCATATATTGGTTTAAGTTTCCTTGCCAACAAATTAAAGTACGTGATTATGTATGTATACGACTAAGTAAGTGTTACGTGATACATAGGGTTACTCTGGGGTCTAGTTAGTCGGCAGCTAATGATATTATTCACTCATAATCATCTTATTATATACTTTAGTTTCTATCTCTTTCTTTATAATTTTTAATTATAAGCAAAAAAATTAAGGGTGTGTTGGCAAACTAGTACATTTTTGAAACATAATTGTAAAGGTAGTACATTTACTATTCATAATTAGCAAAATAGTACAATTTTACTATTTCAGATATCTGTACAGACATACAACTGTACAGTAACATATTATTGTACATCAAATATTTGTACAAAGAGAAACAACTACAAATAAACATATTTACACATAAACAAATATACATACATAGACCAGAAAATATCTGTACACATAAAATTATACGTGTATATAGACCGCTATACGGATGATTTTCCGTACATCGACAACAACTGTACATAAGGATAGCTGTACGTATCAAAATTTGTTTGAAAAAAATTTGAAATTATTAAAAAAAAATGCATATCAAATTATAGAGAAAAAAATATAGATTTTTATGCAATTAAAATTTTATAGAAAACAAATATATTTTGATGAATAGTTTAGTTATTAGATTTAAGGGGATTTTTAATAGTGTCTAAATAGTGTTCAAATAGTAAAAATGTATTAGTTTGTTAATAATGAATAGTGAATGTACTACTTCTACAATTATGTTTCAAAAATGTATTAAAAATCCAATTAATCCAAAAACTAATCATTTATCATCTTTTAATATTTGATTGCCCCCAAATGGATTCGTTCCCATACTTCTATGTTTAACAAAACCTTTTCCCACTTTGTCATCTTCCCATGTGAGTAAACATTCCTCTAAACTCTAATTTCTGATTTGATTCTGATTACAAAAGCTATAATCGTATACTAGAAAACTCCAATTGCTCATAGCCAAAAAAAAAAAAAAAAAAAAAAGCACACACGTCGACATTAATCATTATAATATAAATTAATTTGAGACCCCCCGGTCCGCCCATTCAGATCTCTGTCTCTTTCTTCACCTCTGTCTCTCTCTCTATATCTATCTATAATTCTATACCCACAAACACATCTTCCACACACTATAGTATCCTCCATGAGCTTCTAAAGATAAAAAGCTTTGTGACTCTTCTTCACTCACAATTCTTTTTTTGCTTTACACAGATTTTTTTTTTTCTTCTTCATCTTCTTCTTATAGCATAGGAAAATCAAAAGGACAGGACTCTTTTTTTCATTGTTCCTTTCAGAACCCTAAATTTTGTTTTCCGAAATTTTTTAGCCATGAGCAGTAGTTCTTTCGAAGAATCTCTGAAATCTATGTCGTTGGATTACCTGAACCTTTTAATCAACGGTCAAGCTTTCTCCGATGTTACTTTCAGCGTTGAAGGCCGTCTAGTCCACGCTCACCGTTGCATCCTTGCCGCTCGTAGCCTCTTCTTCCGCAAATTCTTCTGCGAATCTGATCCTTCACAGACCGGAGCCGAACCGGCTAGTCAAACCGGATCAGGAGCCAGAGCAGCCGCAGTAGGAGGAGTGATACCGGTTAACTCGGTAGGTTACGAAGTTTTCTTACTTCTACTTCAGTTCTTATACAGTGGTCAAGTCTCAATCGTGCCGCATAAGCACGAGCCAAGATCGAATTGTGGAGATAGAGGATGTTGGCACACGCATTGCACTGCTGCCGTCGATCTCTCCTTAGATATCTTGGCAGCCGCTCGTTATTTTGGCGTAGAGCAGCTTGCCTTGCTTACTCAGGTTCCAATTTCACATTACTATATCAAGTCTTTTTATGTTTTTTAAGATATGTCTCTTTAGGTTAAAGATTCTTGTCTTAATCTTGGTAAAGTACTGTACCCATCTTTGGTTTGGTTTATTTCGGTTGAGCTGAGTTTTGAAGCCCTATTGATGATACTCACATATAAAAATAGATAAAGAGTTGTTTTTGCCTTGATTTCATGTGTAAATGAGCTTAAAGATTTGCTTGCATTGCACCCACTGCAACTTTCTTTCCGGATATAGATGGCTATTGATTGATGTGTTGTGTTGTACACCGAGCGATTTCCTAAAAATGGTAAACTTTTTAAGGGTTTTTTTTATATATAAAAAAAAAAAGTCTAAAAAGATATCTTTGGAAATAGTATAGTTTTGAATAATAACAGTGATTCTACTAGTAGTCCCCAAAAATTGAGGCATGGCATCATAATCATCTTGTGATTTTGCATGAGTTTACTAATCGCATGTTTTGCGAGTATGCGATTTACTTTCAACATTCCCGCTGTTACAGATCATGCAATGTCTAAACTTTAACGAATTTTATTATTGCATAGGCATTTGCCTTTTTCATATCGAATTCCTTTTATTCCCACAACCATAGGCTTAATTTCACAATGAAATAAGACATGCATGAGCAATTGTTTTTCTTCTAGTGTCGTCTGATCTTACTTTTCTCTCTGTAGTTTGTGAGACATATATGGTTTCTTTCGAGTATTCCTTTAATTACAATGAACATGCTATTAATCCAAGGAAAAGAAGAAAATGGTATATAGCGTCTTTGAATTCAACATTTGATTTTTAAAAGCCAACTGTTGCGTTTTTGTTGTTGTTCACAGAAACATTTGACGAGTATGGTGGAGAAAGCCTCCGTTGAAGATGTGATGAAAGTGCTGATAGCTTCAAGAAAGCAAGACATGCATCAATTATGGACCACTTGCTCTTACCTAATCGCCAAATCCGGTCTTCCACAAGAGATTCTAGCCAAACATCTCCCAATGGAACTCGTAGCCAAAGTTGAGGAGCTCCGTCTCAAATCTTCAATGCCTCTTCGTTCCCTAATGCCTCACCACCATGATCTAACATCGGCTTTAGACATCGAGGACCATAAGATCAGGAGGATGAGACGTGCATTAGACTCCTCTGATGTCGAGCTTGTGAAGTTAATGGTGATGGGAGAAGGACTCAATCTTGACGAGTCCCTAGCTTTGATTTACGCGGTTGAAAATTGTAGTAGAGAGGTTGTGAAGGCACTTCTTGAGCTTGGAGCAGCCGATGTAAATTATCCAACAGGACCCACAGGGAAAACGGCTCTCCACATAGCAGCCGAAATGGTCTCTCCGGACATGGTGGCCGTCTTACTCGACCACCACGCCGACCCAAACGTCCAGACAGTGGATGGAATCACTCCTCTCGACATCCTTAGAACCCTAACGTCGGATTTTTTGTTCAAGGGGGCAATTCCTGGATTGACTCACATTGAGCCTAATAAGCTCAGGCTTTGTCTCGAGCTGGTCCAGTCCGCGGCATTGGTTATATCACGAGAAGAAGGGAACAATAACAGTAACGATAACAACACAGTGATCTACCCTAGGATGAAAGACGAACACACGAGCGGAAGTAGTTTGGATTCAAGATTGGTTTATCTGAATCTTGGAGCCACAACTCGTGATCTTGGGGATGACAGTAGCAATCAAAGGGAAGGGATGAGTATGCATCATCATCATGACCCGTCAACAATGTATCATCATCACCACCACCATCATTTCTAGGTCTTTATATGGTTCTATATTATACCATCCTTTTTTTGATAACCATCATCCTTTAGTTAAGACTTAAGAGATAAACATATTCAATATCTAATTAATTTGTCGTTATATATGGTCTCCTTTTTCGCGGTGAGTAAATTTAAAACGTTACTTCCATGGAGAGTGGAAGGAGATATTGAAAGGTGAAGAAGTACACAAACTAAAGGGTCATATAGATGGAGAAAGATCTTGAGTTACATGTCGACATATCACATATGTATAATCTTTATACAAAAGTCGGTCGTTGGATTTTATATTTAAACAATGCATGTTACCGATCGAGACCATAACATTGGCTTTTGTTTTGGCTAATATTATAATGATCTACAAAAGGAAAAACCCAAAAGAAAAAAGGGGAAACGAAAAGAAAAGCCGATATTTGTGGAAGTGTCAATGTCATCACCTCTACTACAATGTTGACATTAGTGTATTCAAAGACAAAAGACAGATGATGATCAGAATTACTTGTAACTTTGTAGCCCATTTACGAAGATATTTTTACAATTTTTTTATAATCCGGTGAACACATGAACAATACTTCTTGTTATGGCGGTCCCTAGTTGTTCTTTTAGGGATGAAATTACAAAAATAAAAATGACAAAGAAAAATGAAGAAGAAGAAATTAACACCAAAATTTGTTTGGTGAAATTTGAATCTTAAAACAGTATCAAGACTAATTGATATTTTTTCATATTTTGGAGGACTATTCTACAAAATTTTGAAGTAACTGTTTAGGATTTTGCAACCTAGTCCTTCTCTTGACTTTGGTCAGTCAAAGCTTCTACAGAGTCACTCGTGGATTAGATTCGCCTGAGCATCTTCACCGTCCTCAGACGCCGAGCTTTCTCCGTCAATAATGTCCTTTTCCGGCGAATCGAGTTGCACGCTTTCCGGAGACTCATCGTAGTCGTTTTGGCTATCATCCTGATTCATCCTCAAATTCTCTCCTCTTACGAGATTCAACACTAATCCGTTGTGTGTTCTTCCCGTCTGAAGATAATCCCCTTCCGCAACCGTGATGCTGCAAGACGAAGAAGCAGCGACGTTCAGTTCGACCTCCGGAGCTCTTTCGGAGTCTCCAATCGTCGTCTGTTCAGGATCAGCGGCGTGGAGATTCTGAACGTAGTCTGTGAACATCTGAGCTGACGATGTCCTCATCAATGGTCCACCAGATCTCGTCCAATCTTCAGCTTCTGGAGAATCTCCTTCGCTTCCTGCTTCATACGAATGGCTTAAGTTGCTGGTTCGATTATTACTACTCTTCCCGGATCCAACCACGATATGCTGGTACAACCGTGAAGCTTCTGCGAGCACATCATCATCGACGGATCCGGATGAGTTCTGACGAGCTATACAGTTCCAGGAAGGGATTCGTTTAGAGGCGTTGAATCTGTTGGCTCCAGCCAAGAGATGTTTAGATGGTGGGGAGGAAGAGATGGCGGAGAAAGCAGCGGCTCTTTCAGCGCTGCGTTTAAGGCGGCGCATGTGGTTAAGAACGGCGACGCACTCGTCCAGGACTAGTTCAATCCCAAAGTTTGCTTTGATGACTGCGAGTTTCTCCCAGGTGCATCTCCTTCCTTGATTTGCCGCCTTTTGAATCTCTACGTTGCTTGGGTTCTGTATGATCTTCAAGTACTGAAATCCGGAAACACACAGTACAAAGGACATAGAAAATCAATACAAGAATTGAATGTTCTTTGGCATTTTCTAGTTAGAATAATTGGTACATTGTTGCAGCGATTAGGCTTTGCTTACCTGAGATAAAGTAGCTGGCATGACGATAGTGACATCACCTTCCCATTCTTGAGCGAATAGGGAAGCTACTTCTCTCAGAGGAAGCCCGAGTTCTAGTACTTGATGACATCTATGCTTCACTTCCATCTCCGCGAGTTGAGCGAGCTTAGGAAAGGTCAAGAGATCGAATTAGGTAATGAATCATGAGTATGTCTGTTACGTGTAGATAGATATGGATACATACCTTTGCCGCAAATCGACCTCCACAAGCTCTAACAAACTCCTTCATCCTCAAGAAGGGTGCTATGTGAGGGTTGGCCTGACTGACTATGAAATGGTTGACATTGAAAAGCTCTTTGAGTTGCATCATCGGTAAGTCCATCTCCAAACTACCGTCCCTCCAGCGCCGAACTGATTCTCCTGAGCCCTCTTCAGGATCTAAGTTAAAAGGTGGGTGATAAGGAACAATCTCTCCAGTTCTATCTTTGGCCATGAGTTCTTGAGCCTCAAAAAGACCAGGGAAAGCACAAGATGCAGTCACTGCACTCCATATCACAACATGAGGCGAAGTCAGATAATTCAGACATCTAGGCGGTTCGTGTTTTCTCAAGGAACAAACTGTTATCCCTAGAATCCGTCCTGTTATGTCGTAAGCTTCTTGGAATGTAAGATTGTTGGTGAGATTCCTCAACTTCCATTGTAAATGCCGGATCTCATGGACTGCGCCTTGAGTCATAACCCGTTTCACAGTAGTGAAGATCCCTCCCATCTGATCAAAGAACTGTAAAGCATGCCAAGAGCCTTCAAAGAAGCTCTGTAACTCAGGCCATGACCTTGTCCCCACAACTGCACACATTACGGAACCCACGCTTGAACCAGCTATAATTCTTGGCAAGAGCTTATGTTCCACAAGCGTCTTCACCACACCAAGATGGAAAGCCCCTAAAGAAGCACCTCCGCTCAGAAGCAGAGCCGTTCTTCCATACGCGTGTCTAGTCTCATGCATAAAAGAGAGTTTCTCCTCCAAAGAAAGCTCTTCAGTATCCGTGTCACAAACCATCTTAAGCTGTGTAGAAACCTCATCGATGTACTCTTTAATTAGTCTCGGCACATGAAGCCTTCCCTTGTGAAGCTCAGGGTTACACATGTTTCCGAGATTTCTAACAAGATCAGCTCTCATGCAGAAGATAATGTCTTTGAGAGATCCCTCATGACGTCTATGCTTAAGCTCCTCAAGCTTATTTCTCACAAGCTCCACATCAAAAAGATCTGTCTCGTTCACCTTCGGAGTCTCTTTATCCAGCATCTTTGCGGCATGAGACCATTCCTCATATGTCAATGCAGCTCGCATCATGTTCCTCCAGAATTTCCTCCTGTAAACCATCTCAGCCTTTGCTTTTAGGCTTGTGTAGCGATTCAATAGAAAGGCCATCGTGGTCACCATTGCTAATATCCCTTGTGGATTCCTGGGATGTAGTAAGGACACAAATGGTGATAGTAAAACCCTACCTCCTCTTAGGAAAAACTTGAGAACTATAAAGAGTTTGTGTCTGAATATAGACACTGAGTTGCAGAACAGGATCCTGTAGGCAATTGTTCTTCCGATTATAGTCGTGGGTCCTATAATTGAGAACGCATCAACGCCTGCTTCGTTGCTTATATCCATTGTCTCTGATTCAAAGACGAGAACCTAATCACTGGTTTTTAGGATGGCACTAAGAAACGAACCAGATGACAGGATTTTTGTGTGTAAAGCCAGGATCAGAAGAATCAAAAGATCAATTTTCTCTAAACTATCAACCCATTAAAAAACAGAACGAGAAATCTCTAGGAAATGAAATTGAGCAAGAAGATGAGACATCAAGTGATGGGAAGCATAGGGATTTGTGAGATAACATTGAAAAAGAAAAGATTCCGATGTATAATGGAGCCTTCCAAGATTTCGTTACAACGAAGAAGAAAAGAGAGAGAGAGAAAATTAGTTTAAATGAAACCTGAGATTCATTTTTGCTAAGAGACAAAAATGGCGATCTACGACCCAACCTAATCTTTATACTTTCTAATTTTGGGAATCTAAACACGCGAACACGACAAATTAAAAAAGGATTAAGATTTGTTCTTTTGCACAAATAGTCTCTGTTTTTTGAAACTTGCGAGTAGCGACGAATATAAACCCGTGGAATTCAAACATCTCTGGTTCGTATTAAATAAGTTCGGTATTATCATCTTTATAGCCACGACAATAACGGAGGGACTTCTCGTAATCAGCCCAATTTACACACACAGAGACTTAAGGCCCGTTTGTCAGGAAATTTAAACCAGTAACCAATCAGACTGAATCTCATCCTCATTGCCAAACAGACAAACACTAAGGGAAAGAACCAAAATCAGAGAGACCAGAGTCATATAACTAAGGGAGAATCTGCTTAAATCTGAAACTAACCTTACAAAATAGATAAGAAACATAAAAACTGATAAAAGTAAACGGAAGTGAGACGTAGAATACAAGCATATAATGCCTTTTGTCTCACCTTTTTCCTCAGTAGATACCACAAAATCAAAAGAGTTCAAAACTTAAAAGAGTACTAGCATAACGGAAACCCTATCTCATTCCTCATCATCCTCACTGTCTTTGTTCTTCTTCTTCTTATCCTTCTTTTTCTTTTTCTTCTCACTCTTCTCCGCTGCTGATTCATCTTCAGCATCAACAGCAGCTTCCTCTGTGTCTTTGCTCTTCTTTTTCTTCTTCTTCTCAGACTTTTCAGACTTTGGTGAAGCTAACTCTTCTTTCTCCTCTCCCTTCTTATCTTTCTTCTTCTTTTTTTCCTTCTTCGCAGACCCAGCTTCTTCTTCTTCTTTCTCCTCTCCCTTATCCTTCTTCTTCTTCTTTGATGACTTCACCTTCTCTTCAGCCTCGCCTCCTTCAACTTCTTTGGTTTTAGATTTCTTGGTTGAAACAGGAGCAGGGCTATCACTGCTGTCATCATGCTTACGCTTACGTGCTTCTCCATTCTCAGCCTCAACCTTTTTCTCCACAACAGCATTGTCAGGAGCAGCAGCAGCACCAGCAATCATCGCATCTCCACCAGTAGGCAACACCACGTTCCTGCTCCACTCAACTGGGGTTTTCTCATTTGGCTTCCCGTGCTTGTCCAATTTACCATCAGCAATAAGCTTCTTCTTCATCGAAGCCCTCGGTCCCAATCCCCATTTCCTCGGGTATGTGTCTCTGTCCATCACCACCCGTTTGATCTTAGCCACCACACCGTGATCACAAGTAGCCATCACAGATGTTGTCATCTCAGCAATTCCAACAGCAATAGCCTCTCCCTTGGTGGTCATAAGAACAACTTCAGTACCCACATCAATGTCATTCTCGAATCTCAACAACCCAGGAATCATCAACTTAGCACCATAACAGATAGCATTCACAGCGGAATCCTTGACAACGAGTCTCTTGTAACTCGTCAATATCACCTCAAGAGGCATAATCACCCTCCTGAGATAAGACTCATCCCTGGAATTGTCATAGACATACTGGGCATCCATCACATCATGCATTGTAACCATGTTATCATTCTCACCCAAAATACCAGAGCGGACCCTTCTAAGCTCCTGCATATGCCCACCAACACCAAGAAGCAAACCCAAGTGAACACACATGGTCCTAATGTAAGTACCCGCCTCACAAGACACCCAGAAAACAACCAAATGCCTATCAGCATCATACTCAAGCAGCTTGCTTTCGTAGATTGTCCTGATCCTAAGCTGTCTTTTAACAGCAGAGATCAAAGGAGGCCTCTGGAACACAGCTCCAGTGAGCGATTCAAGAGCTCTAGCCACTTTAGCAACATCAGGGACAGCCGAGTGAAGCCGAGCTACACAGACGTACTCTTTACCCGCACCTTGCTGCGATTTCACAAGCCGTGTGGCTCGGTCAATACAGACAATGAGATTTCCGGTGACTTTAGGGTCAAGAGTTCCACTGTGACCAGTTTTCTCAACACGGAGGATACGCTTAATCCAAGCAACAACCTCGTGAGAAGAAGGATTCGCGGGTTTATCGAGATTGATGACACCGTACCTGATATATTCCTGAAGAGGACGTTTGAGAGGGGAGTAACCGGCGCTGATTGGAGTGTAGTGACCGGTACGGACGTTGAGCTGGTCGTAGTTCTTGAGGAGGATGGGCCACTTCGAAGTGTCGATTGCTGGAGTGAAACTCTGTGGCTTGATCATGTAGTCTCCGGTGTCGGCGGCATCATTCTCCTCCTTCTTGACGTGCTTTTTCTTCTCTGAGCGTGAGATTTCGACCTCCGCCATGGCGCCGGCTGAATTAGGGTTTTTGAAAAATGGAGGAGGAGGCGTAAGAGTTTGTAGCAGAGGTAGAAGACGACTGATTGGTAACTTATAAAGAGACTAGGGTTTTTTAGGGTTTTAGGTGACAGTGATGACATTAGAAAGTTTGAAGGTGGATACCCTTCTTGGGCTTTAGTTAGGTTTTTAAAATTTTAGTTGGGCTTTCATACAAGTTCAATTGGTTTAAAACCCCAATTAGCGAGGTCCATATATTGGTAAGTACTCTGTTTTATTTTTGGTTATTTTGTGAGGTAATGACTAATTTTAAAGACCTTTCATCAGTTCAAACTTCAAAGTAAAGACAGTTCGTAGTAGGGGTAAAAATTCGATAAGTGACCAAGTGAATAGTGCATTTTTGTAACTAACACCTATGATTTATGGAAGTCGTTGATAATGTGATTGACTTAATGCGTTATTCAATGTTTTGATATCAGATATATGTATGTAGTTTGATTTAAATATAATGCAAATTATGTCACAGCAATGAAAGCAATGTTATCGCCAATCTCCAAAAGTCCAAACTCTAGCTAGAGTAGAGTAGGTAGAGACTACATGAACCATGAATCCACTATATTCGCTTTCAGTTCTATATCTGCAAACTTTAATTAGTGTACTGTTTCTCTTTGATACGAGAGAGTAGGGACAACTATGTTCATTTTTGTTTGTTTGTTACTTTTATAGAATGTTATTTTGGTTCACAATCGCATGATTCATGAGAGGAAATGTTTATTATATAAAGATGATCGTTGATCTTGATACAACGTCTATCGTTGGGCGGTCTCGTAACAACAAAACTGATTAATATAATGAGAAATGAGGCATGAATAACGCTTGGTGCTTTTAGTATGAGAGTCGTACATATGTGTAACAAGAACACAATCCCTATATTATTTATAAAAACCAAGACCGTGCCCGTGCGTGAGTTTTTTGACCACAGAAATATTTAAGTATGGGAGAATATAGTGAGTGGTATATGATTCTACATATATAATAAAAATCATGTGGCTATTCAAACACATGAAAAATTTATCACACATATTTAAAAAATGTTTTTGAGTGAAGTGTTGTGGTTTGATTCTAACATTCTTTAACAAATCAACTACCGCCCCTAAATCTTGTGGAATTATATATTATCCGAATATCCTTATTTACGCTTACTGATTCGCATAAAGGAACAAAAAAAACAGACCCCGTTGTTTAAATCTGTTACATTTTACACCCCCACAAGTGTAAAAGTCAGCCTTTGCCTTCTTCTCCCTCACTCTGTTTTTCGCCAATAAATAGTCCTTTCACAAAGAAACATATTATTTCTACAAACCTAATAAGAAGTGACAAAAGAGAGAGAAGAAAGCAGTTAAAGAAAGAAATGGCCGGAGTTCAATACAGTTTCTTCCCGACCGACTTCTTCTACCCACGAGCTTCTCCTCCGAGTACAAGCCTTGTCGCTGCTAATCCAAAAGTGGTGGACAAGACCCAATCCCAACAAAAGAGAGATGGCTTGGTAGTGATTGACAAAACTCGTGCTTCTTTGTCTCTTCAGCTTGTACGTGAAAAGACCACTACTAATCATCATCAGTCTCAAACATGGAAGAACACGAAGCCACTTTGGATTGAAGATGATATGTGATTTGTTATAGCTTTTTAAGATACAATCCTCCCTCCTTCCTCTCGTGCCTCTTATACAATCAATATACATCATCAATAATGTCATTTATCTACTATACTCTGCTTTTTTGGATTCATGTCTTCAGTAGAGTTCATCTTTCAAGGTTATCAGAATTGGCTGTTACTAAAGGGATGATCTTAACACCACCAATTAAAGAGTGTTCGCTAGATTTCTAAATAGCCTACTTGCTTTGTGTGGATCGTATGTTTTCTATAGAAGCAAGTAGAGCTGCGACTCTGTTATCATTTTTTCACAAATTGTGTAATTTGGGTATTGAAATGATCATACTTGTTAAGACGACGCAAGATTAGATGAAGCCATGAGAAGAAGAAAGAAGGAGCGGTATATAATAAGCCAATACTTTGTAACAATAAACTGGGTCTCCCAACCATGTACAAATCCAAATAATCTAATAATAAGAGAAACTTAACAAGGCAGAAGAAACAAGTCTATGAATGGGTTCAGCAATAAAGAAAAATAAAAGGAAGGAAAGAGATTCATAATAATATGAGATCATCATCATCATCAGTAAACCAATATCCCAGCTTCAAGGAAGAGACATCTCCACTCAGCACTCAGAAGCAAGCGTCCAAGACACAGCAACAACACAGAGCAGCAAGACTGCAAAATCAAAAGCAAATCATTACTGATCATTTCACATCTTTTTGAATATCTGCAACATGCCTCACAATCAAATCAAAGCACTTCTAGTCATATCTTACACTGAAATTGAGTCAGAATTGCAATGTAGAGACAAAAACCACTCAAATCAACACTAACAGATGGAAGATTTATGAAAAAGGGAGACATGAGAAAAGATCTGAACATAAAAAAAAAGGAGCAAAAGATACATACCATCCTTCAAGCATACCAGGACTGTGCTGCTGCTGCTGTTGCTGAGGCGGAGGGTACTGTGGTGGATAAGGAGGAGGATAACCCTGCTGAGGATAGCCTTGCTGAGGATAGCCCTGAGGAGGGTATCCTTGCTGAGGATAGGGTTGTCCCGGAGGTGGATAAGCGTCCTTGGGTGGTCCTTCCGGTGGATAAGCATCCTTGGGTGGATAACCTATTCAGATCGAGAAACAGCTAACGGATTCAGAATTCAGAATCAGATCCATCCACACAGAACAGCAACAACAACAACAACAAATCACCAAAATTATATACAAGAAAAAGCGGATGAATAATAACGAAAGAGGAGGAGTGAATATTAAAAACAAAAGGAAGAATCTGGAGAGGGACCTTGTTGAGGAGGAACACCAACTGGAGGTTGACTCATCGTACTTCTTCTTCTTCTTCTTCGCTGCTACTTAGTTTGTTTTCTCTGGGAAACAAGAGTTAAAAGGTGTGGGATCTTTTTAAAGGGAGGGATGAGCAGAAAAGAGAAAGTGAGAAGAAGAGCAAAACCGCGTTTTCTTTATACACGAATTTAAGTTTTTTTTCTCTTTTTATCTTTTTTTTTTTTTTGTTTTGAAAAGGGTGTTTTGTTTCTCTCTCTTTCTAACGGTTACCCTATCAATATTTGCCACGTCCTATTCAAATCAAATGTATTAATTTAATTACTAACCTTTATTTTAGGTCTTTCAGATTCAAAGTATATCTAATTAGTTTTTGGAATGTTTTTAAAATTTTAATTTTCTTTTTGGGAAGGGAATCCAAATTTTATTTTCCTTTACAGTTTTTTTTTTGTTACATTTTTTATCTTTGACTTAAAGGTTCAATCTATCTACTTTATATTTTTTTCCCTCATAGTGATTAAAATAGAAAAATTTGATTTAGGTTTTATAAATTGATTTACTTATTTTTTAAATAAAAAAGATTTGTTTCTTTCATTTTTCTTATATCTAATCTAAATTTAATTTATTGTCAATTTGTCAAATAAACTTTTTTTTTGGTATCCATTAATTCACAAAATACTATTATACTATTTTACAACATTTTACATTATTTTACTTTTTTCATATGCATCAATTTTTTAAAAGTAGAAAAAAACAAAATATTAAGTTAATTAATTTATTTTTTGGCATGCAACTAATATTTTATAAGCAATATAATTTGATATAAAAAATCATTAATTTTTTTTCATAGATCCAACAAAAGAATTTACATAGCTAAACCCGAGATAATAGAGCTGATGAACAAATCAAGGATAAAGGGACAAATAACATGTTTTCCAATGTTAAACGAACGAGTCACCTAGTGATCAGAGAGTGTCTAATGTCTATGGTGGAGTTAAAACGCTAGATGATCAATTGGAGAATTCCCCATTTGCCACAGATGAGACGATGGAGTTATGGCACAGCATCCAGTACTCTCTCAATGGCATGTGCATCCATGGCCTTGGAGGAGGCAGATCAAGCCCCAGTTTTGATGGCATTCTGGACAAAAAGACAACACAATGGTAAATCATTTTGAAAAACAGAGGGAGAGAGGCTAAAATTTGAGATCGATTTCATATTTAAATTCACCTTTTCCCACTGAGGACTCCGCGAGCTGATGTAGTCAGAGAAGAAGCTGATATTCCTGAAAATATTGTTGTATAGTGAGGCAAAAGAATTTGTCCTGCAATATGTTACATATAGTGTCAGCAAAAATTAAATATCAACACTAGCATCCAGATCAAATACTCATTTGACTCAGCCAGAAGGTTCACCTAAGCTTAAAAAATTGCTGCGAAGATTGGAAACCATTAGAGATGGTGTCTTCAAAGGAATATTATGTTCTCTCATTAGATTTGAGGAAGATTCAAGGATATGCTCTCCGCAGTGTTCCATTTCAAACCAAACACCAGAAGGAAATCTTTTACGCCTAACCAGCCAAATCATGATTTCTGCATATGGTGTTGCATGGATAACAGAGATGGAGAATTCAATCAACATACATATGGAGTTGATTGTAGTGCTCGTTATGGTGAAAAATATGTAGAAAACTGAAGTTGTAGGCAACAGAAGCAGAAGAGGAGTGAACAGAAGGGATCCCACTACATGCTGCTTCACAGTGTAACCATAGCTGTCTAACCTTTGACGTAGAGGATTTAATTTTCGCCCTCTGGAAGAAAAAAAGAAGAATTCAAGATAAGGTTTAAGGAATTGAGATAAACAAAACCAGTAAGCAGATAAAAAGATGAGACAATAATTAGTAGTTTCTTTGGATTCAAGAATTTTAAAAGTAAAACAGTATAATTCTAATATGTCTCCTCCTGCTTCTACATTTAATAATCCTAGGAACTGATTCACTAATGAAAAAACTCAGCGAATTTAATGCTCAAATTACCTGAAAAGCCTCCACAGTGCTGCTAAAGCTTGAATTTGGTGAGAGTACACAAGTGTGATTGTCCAATGAAGAGCCATTATATGAAGTGTTGCAAAAGTAATGACATCTATAACAAATGCGGCAGATACTGTTGCACCAAAAGTAATTCCTAGGATGGCAACTGCTCTTATCAAATAAAAAATGAAAGAAGCCATGAATACCCAGAGAGTAGACCATATCTGGATTACATTAAGAGATACCATGCCTAAAACTCCAGCCAATTCTGTGTTTAACTTAAAACCTGCTGGAACTCCCATCAACCAAACACAACCAGACCGCAAAATACCATTCGTGAACTCCTTTGCAAAGTTGAATATCCATGAGCAGACAGATTCGGTGTTAAACAATAGACATAGACCAATCCAGTTCCCCAAAATTAGATCAACAGCCATGGCCGACCATGTAGAATGCCTTCGCAGTGCAGCTTTCTCTGCATGTTCCACACATGATATGGACCTTGTGAAATCCAGAAAAATTGTCATAAATCAATAAGCATAATTCAAAATCATGAACACACCAGGGACAAACGGTTTGTGTGAAACTTCTTGGAAAAATGAGAAATGCAGTGCATGAAGATATCAGGAATTAAACTTTTTATTTCCAGAGATTAGTATGCATCTACTCCTTGCTAACAAAAATATATAAAGATGGAACTTCGAGCCAAGTGCAAACAGAATACGTGAACAGATTTGACTAAAGAAGCAAATTTTGGTATATGATTGAACTTACATCAGATCATTCTCCTCCAGGAAGTTTGGCCAATATAAGATCTGAGAACTGCGTATTCTGAAGTTGATCCATGTATTTTTGAGTACCCTCTTTGATGCGATATGTACCAATGAGAAAATCGGAAAACTTGAAAGTAAACAGAATAACTGGATAAGGCTATAAAAAATAGTTGATAAAGAGCCTATAATTATGGCGAGTGATCGCCATGTCAAAGAAGATATCCTGAAAAGCAAGATGCAAGTAGTTAGAGATTTAGAGCAACTAACAAAAACGAAAAAGAAGAACTCAACAAGGCAAATAAAATATCACAAGTGCTTACAGGTAACTAATGGAAAAGTTCCGTGAAGGAGTCTCTAGCGGCGTGGATATCTTTTTATAGGCAATCTTGGCAGCTGAAGCGCAATTTATGGAAAGAATCACAGTTTCCTGCTTAAGTAAGAACAAGAGAATATTAGCAACTCGTCAAGAAAGAAACAGTACAACAAAGAGAAGCATTTTTGAAACTTCTTAACCATTTCATTCAGAGGTTGCCTATTGTGAAGATCATCAACCCATTTGGGTTTCTTAACAGGAGCTTTTGTCTGAAGAGGAGAGTTCCAAAAGCTTAACGAGAAATGGTGAGAACCAAACACTGGAATGTCATAGACTATAACCTGACATGTTGGTGTTTCAAGGAGTCAAATACTGGCAGCGTATAGGAAGAGAAAAGAACAATACAGGAGAAAGACATCATGACTTACATACGTGGACATCACATTGAGACACAATCTCCCCATTCCAATGTACATGATGCAGTCTAGAATTTGAGTGAAATTCCATTATTCTATGCTCCGAAGAATCACACACCATGTGAATCCAGTGACTGCTCACAGAATCTTTCCAGAAATCCTCTGATAAGCCATCAACCTTATTACAACCACAGCTTAGACTGCTATAACTGCAAGGACCACCATAAGCTCCGGCCTTACTGCACACATCTTTGTCTGTTACAATCTGAGATGAGTTTCCATTAGCATTAAGGCATTTATCATAACGACCAAGGAGCGTAAATGCTGCCTTATCCCGTAAAGGTGAAGGCATCTTCTCATTTGTTGTATGGAGTACGTCCTGTTATAAATCACAAAGGAAAATGTCGCCTACACTGTTTATCAAAATGCAAGAGAAAAGGGTAGGTAAAAATTCGTAAAACACGATGGGGAAAAAAAATTGTGAAGTGAAGTTATTACTTGGAACTTAGATCCTCCATTGGACAAAGAGCTCTCATCAGAGATGAAGGCCACAACAACGTCAAGACAAAAAGAGGAATGGGATACGAACCACCCAAACAATAGACTGTGACTCAAACCATCAGTTGATGCGAGCTGCTTAGGCAACCAAATCCGACATTTTCTCTTCATTTCAGCTCTGTGCAACACAATTCCCAAAATGCAAAACGAAAGAGAACGACAGATCAATAAGAATTGGAGACAAACAGTTCAAAATGCAAACATAACGCAGGAGACAATTTCAAAAGAAAAGAGAGTAAGTATATAGATCTAAGAACACAACTTCAATCTGAGCTAGAGAACTATGTTAGTCAAGTAAAATCAGTTAATACCCAGAGGGATACTCGAATCGTTACTAAATCGGAGAAGATACGACGGGGACTATCAACTAACTACAGCGCAATTGACGATCGGAACGATGAACCGAGATTTGTAAATACAAATCTGAGCCATAGAAATTCATCAATTCTACTTAATTCGCTACTTGTATAATCACGAAAAGGCTTTATTAGATGAACCTTGAGTTTCAGGAGAGTTTTGAGTCTAAAGGTGACGCTTGATTCAGCAACCGGAAGAAAGATACATTCCGGCGACGAGACGAACGGCGGAGAAATGGAAGTAAAATCGGCGGCAATAGACTATATTTTACAATGGGCTGTTCGGCCTACAAAATTGATCTCGGCCTTTTTTAAATATAGAGGTTCATTAGATTAAATATTTTCTAATAAATTTGAATTTAACCAATGTATTTTGTTCTTTGAGTTTTGGTGGATTTATGAATTCTAATCCTAAGCTAAAATCTGTGTATTTAATTCATAGTTTAGAAATAAAAGCCAAGGATGTTAACAAATGTTTGAAGATTTCTTAGTTAAAACATACTAAAGACACAAAAAAAAACTCAAATATACTTTGCTTATTTTATAATCCATATTATAAAATTAGATTGGGTCATTCTAGTTTTCATCTTAGTTTGGGTGTTATTTTTGATTAGATTTGTGTCAAACTAGTTATATATCTCTTAAAATTATATGAACTTTAAAATGGATTGAAATGAATCCATGTGGATTTAGAAGATACACAAACCAAAATAAACCTTCCAAAATGACTACACTGATGTAAGCTAATCTGTAACTTGTATCAGCACTAGATCTGAATCCCTATTCTTTAAGTACATACAGGTTACTATGAAACATCCTCAGAGAGAAAATCTGTGCTGTCTTGTTGCTTCTTCTTCCTACGAGCTTCATCAAGCTTACTAGAATGGGTTCCAAGCACTTCGGTTATGGCTTTTGGCAACCAGAAGCCAGGCCGCTCAAGATATGGCGCTCGGTCAATAACCAATGGTTCTCTCAAGGTTACATCAATCCCCTGATAAGTCCATAATGCTAGTGTTGCTTCACCTTTGAGACCAAGAGCCAACCAGCCAAGACCAGCCACTGAAATGTCGATGCTTTTCACTTCCCAACTACTTCCCGTCACCTGAATCTCCTTCTCTTCCCAGTTTCCCAATTCAGACGCTCTGTTCTCTCCAATTGGTGGCTATTTAATATTAAAAAAGGGTTTCCATTACATTCTGATGTTGCAAAAATAAGGAAATGCGCAAGAAACAAGCTTTACTTACCTGCAGGCGTAAACCGGAATGGCCCTTGAGTATTTCTTCAGCGTTCTCCGTTTTTCCTAGATGCAATGAAACACTATGCGATGCCCATACTGTTATGTATATTGTTTCAACCGATGCACGAACGAGGTCTAGCCTGACCAGGCCACCAATATGAACAGACTGTCCGGCCTGCAAATGAAAGATTCAGCAGAACCAATTTAATTCGTGGAACACAAACTCATGTACTTATATTAAAGCAATAGAACAGTTGCTACACTGTATCTATCTAATGGTTTTCTACCTCATCAATTTTCGGTACTGGTTACAAGAAGCTCTAAAGTTTAGCTCTAGGTCTCAACTCTGGGAGCAGACAAAAGCTTAGAAAAACTGTTAAGATATGAATAAGAGAGAGCTTGCCTTGACTCTGTAACTCCGAGGTTGAAGCTCCTTTCTTATCTCAACCATTTTCCGCTCCTCTGAATTTAATCTCAGGGACATAAGGTAGGGATGTAAAAGGCCGGGAGTGTCATACATCTTCGCCTTTGCAGACAATATTCCACCAATTCTCAATATTCCAAGAGTTGTTCCAGGAACAGGAGCTTCCGTGAGCCTAGTGACTTTTGCACCATCTTTCTTGGATAAGGCATTGATCAAAGTAGATTTCCCTGCGTTCTGAGCTCCAATAACCCACACGTTTCCTCTTGGACCAGCCAACTCTTTAATGTAAGCTAGCAAATTCTTAACACCAAGATCTTTGCGAGCACTAACCATATAAACCCCACTTAGCTTAGGCGCTCCTCCAGCCTTGGCACGGTGGCGCACCCATCGGTCTAACCGAGCTGGTGAAATCTGAGTTGGAAGTAAGTCTACTTTTGTTGCAACAAGCACAAGTTTTGGGAGGTTCTTGCTACCCTTAGGATCATTTTCAGCTTTTTGAAGCACTTTAAACAGAGACTTGGCTGCTCGTTTGGGAAACGAACCATCAAAGTCGACACAATCAACAACCATAACTACAACTGTCGTGCTGGAATTACTCATCGGTTTTATTAGTCTAGTTGATATCAACCTATCAAAATCGAAATCTGGTAAGAGGTTCTCTGCAGCCTCATTCTTCACTTGGCCATAATTCCTAAGAGAATGGCAACGAGCACACACCGTCACATCATCAAAATTGTCTTTCTTTGCCTCCTCTCTAGCTATCTTCTTCCTTTCTGTTTTCGAAACCCGTTTCTTCTTCTCCCTCTCCTCAGTGACATTACCATATCCAACACCAGCCGGGGCAAAACCATCCAATTGAATATCAATCAGCTCTTCCTTGTCTCCCCACTCATCTGATTCCCAGTCAAACTCACTCTCACCTTCAGAGTTGCTACCATCTATTGTATTCTTGATCTCATCATCCATTCCATCATCTCCCCCCTCCGCCTCCTCCTTCACATCATCAGTATCATCATCATCTACCATTTCAAACCCATTAAGCTCATCATATTCCACCTCTTCATCAACTACTAAGTTCTTTGCAGTGACCTTTCTCTTCTGATAATATCCGGGTAAATCTGGATCATTGTCCTGCATAAAAATCCCACAACCTGGACAAATGAGCTTCCCATACTCCTCATCTTCATCTCTTCCTTCGCTCATGATAAGATTTTTTGCCCTCTTGGGAAAAATTGTCCCTTTAACTCTCTCCACGCTTTGAACAACTGGTTCTTTCTTCACAGCTAAACACTGAACCGAAACAAAACATTTCTTCTTCTTCGTCTTCTCATCACTCAACCCTACTGAAAATTTGAGTTCTTTCAGATACTCATCACGAAAATGAGAAACTTATCCGAATTTCAACAAAACGGAAAAGTAAATTCACCTGAGAAAAATGGAAATTCGGGTCTGGGTATTAACCGGCTAATGCGAAAGCTGCCATCTTCAAGCTTTGGTTTTACTCTGCATATCGTCACGGTACTTGAAACCAAAACCACCATTTTCGTCGAGCTTGATACTATCAACTATCACTAATAATTTGGTTATGAACCAAAATTTGCCGTGATAAGCAACTCCGTCGACACTCGAGAGGATAGTCTCAGATAACTAAAACGCACCGTATTACTTCAAATCCGACTTCACTCTAAAGTCTAAACCCTACACATAATTACATAAATACCCTTCAATTCAGTGGAAAGGTCGAAAAACAGAGAGAGAGAGAGAGCGTTAGACACTGGATTATATGATTACTCGTAAGAATTAGTTTTCTAATGCTCGTATAAATGTATCACAATTCAGTTCTGTTGATTCCCTTTGTGTCTAAATGACTAAGCTTTATGAGAATGAATGGGAGTTACGTGGAAGACATTAGAGGCTCAAATTTTAAAACAGAGTCTTAAGGATAAGGTTGTGGAGACCCATAACGCAGACAAAGAAACGAGCTTAAACCCCATTTAATATTTTAGTCGGAGCTCCGGCAAGAAAAAATGGCGGCAAAGATTACAGGCGGAGGCTTCTCATGGCGACGCTTGTACAGGAAGAGGACACCATCTAGATTTCTGCTCTTCTCTGTTCGAGCCTCTCAGTCAATGGATGACATGGATGCCGTCTACAAGCAATTGGGTATGTCTCTGATGAATGTTTAGGCTAAGAAAAATAGTCAATTTGGAACTGTGTTTTGGGATTTGTTCTTTAAACAGCTTAAAGTTGGAAGCTTTATGGTTTTGAAAAGGTTTTGGTTTGGTGTGGCATTTTGTGTATAATTTGCCTCAGGATTGTTTTCACTGAAAAAGAAGATTAAAGATGTTGTTCTTAAGGCTGAGATGTTAGCACCTGATGCTCTTGAGCTTGAAGAAGAGCAATGGATAAAGCAAGAAGAAACGATGCGTTACTATGATTTATGGGATGATCCAGTAAAATCTGATGAGATTCTTCTCAAATTAGCTGATCGAGAGAAAGCAGTTGATATCCTCAAAGACCTCAAATACAAGGTTCTTTTTACTTATTCTGAACAAATCTTTTTGCTTTTTTTTTTTTCTTTTGCAAGAAAATTAGTTTTGAATGTGTCTGTTAACTAGGCTGAAGAAGCTAAGCTAATCATGCAATTGGGTGAGATGGATGCTATAGATTACAGTCTCTTTGAGCAAGCCTACGATTCATCGCTTGATGTAAGTAGATCTTTGGATCACTATGAGATGTCTAAGCTTCTTAGGGAACAATATGACTCTGAAGGCGCTTGTATGATTATTAAATCTGGATCCCAAGACACAAAATCACAGGTCGGTTTCATCAATTCTCAAATCTCAAGGCACTTACAGTTTCCAACTCTTTAGTTGTGTCTTAGTTACTGTACGTTCTTATACACATTTTGGACTTGCAGATATGGACAGAGCAAGTTGTAAGAATGTATATCAAATGGGCAGAAAAGCTAGGCCAAAAAGCGAGGGTAGCTGAGAAATGTAGCTTCTTGAGCAATAAAAGAGGTGTAAATTCAGCCACAATAGAGTTTGAATACGAGTTTGCTTATGGTTATCTCTTAGGTGAACGAGGTGTCCATCGCCTAATCACAAGTTCCACTTCTAATGAGGTATACATTATCAGTTATAACTTCTCTTTCTAGTCCATTTGCCTGCCCGGGAAAGAATTTAAAAGATATTTTCTTTGCGCCAGGAATGTTCAGCGACTGTTGATGTCATACCATTATTCTTGAGAGCATCACCTGATTTTGACATAAAGGACGAGGATTTGATTGTATCGTATCCAGGAAAAGAGAATAAAAAATTAGCTGAGCATATGGTTTGTATTCAACATATTCCAAGTGGAATTACAGTGGAATCTTCAGGTATCTCTAAGCACATTACACTCTGGTCTACTGCATATTATGCAGACATTATAATATAGGTTGTTGATGCAGGAGAAAGAAACCGGTTTGCAAACAGGATCAAAGCGCTAAACCGGTTAAAGGCGAAGTTGCTTGTGATAGCGAAAGAGCAAAAGATCTCGGATGTAAATAAAATCAACAGAAAGAACATATTGGAAGAAACGAGGAGGTATGTCGCTAAGGGTCACAAGATGGTGGTTGATAAGAAAACCGGTTTAGAGATTTTGGACCTGAAATCTGTCTTGGATGGGAACATTGGACCACTCCTTGGAGCTCATATTGGCATGAGAAGTTCAGTTGATGCGATTTAGGCTTTTAATCAATTGGTACACTTTAGTTGTCTATTGTATCCAAAGCAACAAATGGTTTGCTTGGCTTGTGTGTATATATATATAGAGCCTTCTATTATACTTTTTCTTTTGTCAAGAAACAAGAACAAGATACGAGTCTAACAATCAAACAAAGTAGGAACTGGTGACGAAAACTAATTAAAGCTAGCTTTTAAGTTTTAGATCAAAACTATGAGACTCTAGTGTCTTCTGTATACTTTTAAGTTTTAACTGTCAGCTTGGAGAAAGTCATATCAGAGAGACATAGCTGTTGCAATAATTGTCGTGTCACGTCGATTACATTCTCGAGTTACTTGCTTATTGTTATCTAGTCCATAAAAAAGGTAAATAAATAAAGGTTTGGCAGAAAAAACTTTTCCTCTAGTAAGAGAGTTTGGCAGAAACTTTAATATCATCAAAGCTCCTAGATTAGTAAATCTAATTACTTTTTCGTTGCCGGAAGACCAACTATTTCGTCGGGGTTGTCCTAAAATTAAAAGCTTTTTTTTTTTAATATTTGATCTCAGCTTACACTTCAACAATAAATAAATAAATGAAAAAGCTAGTCAGAAGATCTAATTTATTGTTTACCAAAATTTTATACTGGCATTAATAAGTAATTTGAATAATTTATAGTTATCAACTTTTAGCTACATTATAATACTCACTTGAAAAATTCATTTTGGTAAAAATTTAGATTATGGGAAATGTGTCAAACAACAGTCCTTATACCAAATTAATGTCACCATGAAGATTAAATATAATGTTTATATTTTAATCTATTCAGCAAAGGAAAGAAGAAAAAATGGAAATAGTTGGGAAAATGGAAATTAATGTTGACGAAAAAAAGGAAATTGTTTATTTATTTATTAAAAACGAAGAAAATATGAAGAAAGGTTAACTGAAAAACGGCTCCGTCATCAATTGAACGAGAGAGAGAGAGAGAGACTCCTTTCAAATTATTTTCAGTTTCAATTTCTTCGTCTCCCTCCCACATCACACACACACACCATCTCTATATACACAGTCCTCTACATTGGATCTCATACTCTTATTCTATGCCACTGGCGTTTTCTGTCGCATGGCGGGTCTCTACTCCTCTTCCTCCTCGAAACCCTCTGTGTCATCCTCTTCCTCAACATCATCTTCCTCGCGACTTATTCTGCTCGTGACTCTCCTTCCTCTCTCCCTCGCCTGTTTTGCCTTCGTTCTTCAATGGCGCGGCGGTCTCGACGACCCGGTTGCCCATTGGTCTACGGATCATCACGAGTTCCCCGGAATGGTTTCAACCCAAGAGAAACGTTCCTCCCGTCGTTCGGTTTCTGATTCGGGTTGCGTTGATCTTTTGGGTCAGAGTCGTGCCCCTTCGTTTCCTTATTTCCGGGATTGGAATTTTGATTACCAATCGGATCTGAAACCTAGGGTGAGCCCTTTTTTATCCAAATTTTGGGTTTTCTGATTTTGGTTTGGTTTTTCATCTGATTTGATTTTTACGAGTGTGTTCCTGTTCATATATCTGTGATTGCCATGTATCGCTGAATGATCCTTGTTATGTATTTCATTGTGATGGATTTCTCATCTTGAAACTAATTTATGAAATTGTTCCAGTCAAACGGGTTTGATGAGATATCCATAACAACGTGCAATTAAGTGGTTTAGCTAGAGTGAAGTAAATCTCTGCTACTTTGGTCTATGGCCTCAGATTTGATTTGAGTGCTGTGGGATAACTTGTGATTTATAATCAGATTTATGAAACGTTTCAGACTTTTTTTTTTTTTTTGTTGCAAATATGTGTTCTTTTGTTTTTATGCTTGCTAGATATGCATTACAACAAGCACTTCTGCTGGCTTAGAGCAAACACTGCCATGGATTTTCTTTCACAAAGTTATTGGAGTTTCAACTTTTTATCTATTTGTTGAGGGGAAGGCTGCATCCCCAAATGTGTCTCGAGTTTTGGAGACCATCCCAGTAAGCACTGCAACTATTCTTTGTCTGTTGACACTAGTTTCTTTTCCTCTCTTCTTATTGCCAGTGTGATTTCTTTTGCAGGGTGTAAAAGTTATACACAGGACAAAAGAATTAGAAGAACGACAAGCCAAAAGGTATTCTGGTCTGCTGCATTTTTGTTGATATGTTTTACTCTCAGGTGAAACGGTAGAAAGAAAGTTTTTATTGCAGAAAGATTATAGAATCCATTGATTGATATCAAGTGTTTCAGTTAGAAAAGATTGGTAATTAATATACTGTGCCTTTGTTATGATTGTCGTGTCTCTACTAAAAAGTTTTGCTGGGACTTCTTTACCACTAATATGATATTTCATTGCCTTTCGGTTTTCAGCCGGATATGGAATGAGACTTGGCTGGCGAGCTTCTTCTACAAACCGTGTAACTATGAATTGTTCGTGAAACAATCATTGAACATGGAAATGGCAATCACCATGGCTCAGGTATCTTTTACATGTTCCATAGCTGATTACGGCATTTGCTAATAATCACTTGATAACGTAATAAATTCCAACTGTATTCTATTATGCGGTGTATTTAGGACTCTGGTATGGAGTGGATAATTCATCTTGACACGGACGAGCTTATACATCCTTCCGGAACCCATGAATATTCTTTACGCAAATTGCTGGGAAATGTATCTGCAAACGTGGATATAGTTATCTTTCCAAATTATGTGAGTCTTACTTGACATAAGATCTTCATTTTAAACTATAAATAGTTTCCTCTGGCTTCATCAGCATTGCCCGTGTTTCAGGAGAGCAGCGTTGAGCGAGATGATATCAGGGAACCTTTCAGTGAGGTGCAAAAATTATCATCTGAACCTATGTTATGCCCCCATGAGAAGTTGATCACATGATTGTTTACCCTTCATGGCTACATGATTATCTTAACAAATCTAAATACCGTTCTTATTTGTTGTACTTTCATTTTATTGTAGGTATCAATGTTCAAGAAGAATTATGACCATCTTCCGAGAGATGTCTACTTTGGAAGCTATAAAGATGCCACTCGTGGAAATCCAAACTATTTCCTAACCTATGGAAATGGGAAATCTGCTGCCCGTGTTCAGGCCCATCTTCGTCCCAATGGTGCTCATCGATGGCACAACTACAGAAAGAGTCCAAAGTATTCTCTTTTCTCGTTAATTTGTCTTATCATTTGACTTTTTATATTTGGCATCGTTTTGCCCTGTATATAATATGTTAGACTCTAGTGTGGTTTGTTCAATAGAAGCTTGTAGTGGGACATGGACGAGCCTGAGCCTCTCAATTTCCATTATTTGAGGGGGACTAACTATTCTGTGGCTTTTATATGGCATCTGTTTACAGTGAGGTCAAACTAGAAGAAGCTGCAGTGCTGCACTACACTTATACTAGATTTTCAGATCTTACTTCAAGACGTGATCGTTGTGGCTGTAAGCCTACTAAAGTGGATGTCAAGAGATGTTTCATGCTGGAGTTTGACAGAGCTGTGAGTGGAGATTTATACTTAATCCTTTCTTTTTCCTGCATATTACTAAGAATTTGAACTCTGGAGTCACAGCTTTTGGCCATCTCATGTAGGCCTTTATTATTGCTTCAACTGCGAGCTCAGAGGAAATGCTGCAATGGTATTAATATAGATTTAAATATAATCACTGCTTTTCATCCCATTTTCCCCTGCTGCGGCAATTTAACAAGCTTCACTAATACAGGTACAGAGAGCATGTTGTGTGGGCAGATGAAAAATTGAAGTTGAAACTGCTTAGAAAGGGAATTCTGACCCGCATTTATGCTCCTATGGTTAGTTACAACAAACCCAACCAACCTCTTATATTTGACATGATCGATCAATGTATGGTTTTCCACAAGCTATCATCTCTGACAGGTTATAATCCAAGAGCTAAGAGAAGCGGGTGTTTTCAGCTCCGTGGTAACTGCAGCTCACATGTCTCTCTCAAACAAGTCTTCAACTGCTGCTTCGACTTCAAGCGTTACCCGAGAATCATCTCAGGCAACTGGTAGGAGGAGGGTGTTGGAATTTCATCTTGATCTTGGCGGTGAATATCAAACATCAGCGGTACCACCACTATCGCCTCCAGGCTTGGAAGCAACCCACTTAAAACCACAATCTGATACTTAAAAATGTTTACAAAGAGTGGAATATTTAGAGTGATTTATGAACCTGAGCTCTGGTGTACATTTAGGAAAATTTTCGTTTAGGTTATACACAGATAATGATTCTACAGATAAAGAGGAACATCATATAGCAGGCTTCATCATATGTACTATGCAGAATACTTGATCATGTTGACGATTCTTAACTTCACATACAAATTCATGGCCTTCCTGATCTGACTACTGGTTTTCTTTTGTGCTATATTATCTTCATATGAACATGAATCCTCAACCTTAGATACTAGTGTTTCTGTTTCCTTTTGCTGTCTATTTAACTTCTAATCTTCAGATTTATGATCTTCCTGAAATTTGAAGTTTGGCTTCGGAACATCTTTAGCTTCTTTACAACTTCATTTTTAGGTTGAGGCAATGACAGATTCAAGAATGAGGAAATTAAAGTTTTTATATTACTCAGACAACTTAAGTTTCACTCATCTCAGCTGAGTTACTCTGCTTACATGAGAAAGTGGTTTTTTATCAACAACTTATCACACTACGTCTACTTTAGAATAAGATATCTCATTAGCTTATACAACAATGTGGATCTGGCCAATCTATACGTATGATTTACTCTTACTGCAGCATTCTCGTCTTTATAAATCTTGATAACTTCTTTCTTACACTTTTGATTTTTTTTATAAAAAAAAGAATAGTAATCAAGCAATTTCACATGATTCCCATAGTTATTTTATTTCTTTATACTTTACTTTTTAAAAATCTTTTCTCTTCGACAAAAATAATAGTACTACTTCTTAGTGAAGTGTGATACGGTGTCGTATTGCTGTGAAGTAGCAAGTTCTAATTAAATGCTACACAGACTTTGAAGCTTCAGCGAAAAGTCGAAGAAGCAAATCCAGAGGCGGGGAACCAAAATCGCCAACCATGGCAGCTCGTAAGAGAACTTCTTCGCTGGCTAATTCCGCCAAACCAGCTCCATCTGAACCTGTTCCGTCGCCGGCGGAGCAGAAAGCCACTGTTTCCGGAGAGGATTTCCGTCTCGCACCGCCGAAATTGGGCGTGATCTTTGTGATCTCTTCGCTTCTATGTTCGATTTACCTTTACCTTCTCTGTTTCCACTACAATGTTGACAACGAGCTCAAGCGTCCGATCCTCATTAACGCTGGGCTTAGCTTGGTTGGTTTTTTTGTCACACTCAAATTGATTCCTGTGGCTGCTAGATACGTTCTGAGGCGTAATATGTTTGGTTTTGATATCAACAAAAGAGGCACTCGTCAAGGCGAAGTTAAAGTGTAAGTTTTTTCCCTCTTTGATTTGTTTCTTGTTTAGATTTCAAATTGGTATTAGTGTTCATTGTTTTTTCTTGAAATGGATGGCTCTTAGATTTGATATTATAGGAGGAGAGGAAAAGTATGAAGTGTCTCATTTTCTAATTCATATTCCATACATTTTTAGGCTTGATTTGATCTCTGGGACATCTGCGTGTGTCATTGGTAATTTTAATGTGCTTATTTTCTGCAATCTTATGTCTTTGTAGGCCTGAGTCATTGGGAATCGTTGTCGGTATTGTCTTCTTGATAGTGGCGATAGTATTTCAGTTCTTTAATTTCACAGAAGATTCGGTGGTAAGTGTGCAAAAGCTCCTACCTTTGATCATTCATTTCTTTTGGCTGAGTGGGTCATTCATTGGTTATGTAAATCTCATGTGATAATCCTCTTTTACCAATTTTCAATCTTTTTTTTTTCTCTGCTTTGCATATGTGTTTACACTGAGCCGTTATGTCAAATGCAATTTTTTTGTCGCTAGACGAATGTAAACTGTGAACTTGGTAGCTTTTACCCCATTTATTGCTTTGATGCAATTCATCAGTCTGGTTAATGACTTCTTGCAGTGGCTTGTAGAGTACAATGCAGCTCTGGCATCTATTTGCTTCATGATTTTGCTTGGATTTGTAGATGACGTCCTTGATGTGCCTTGGAGAGTGTAGGTGCAATTCTTATTTGTTGGATTGAATTCATTCTTTATTTCTGTTCACACATTAATTCTTGCCAATTTTCAGGAAACTTCTCCTGCCATCTTTTGCGACCCTTCCACTGCTGATGGCATATGCTGGACATACAACTATCGTTATACCGAAACCTCTAGTTTCTTATGTTGGCTTGGAAGTGCTTGATCTAGGTACAATTCTTCTTGTATAAAATATTAAACCATCATTAGCTATTTTCAAATTGATTTCCTTAATTTTGTACTTTATCGTGGCAGGACGGATATATAAGTTATATATGGCGCTACTGGCTGTTTTTTGCACAAATTCTATAAACATTCATGCTGGTCTGAATGGCCTTGAGATCGGTCAAACCGTAGTTATTGCAGCTGCTGTAAGTTCTGCAGTCAAAATGCGTCTAAAATTTGTTTGTCCCAATGTACCTCCGGCTGGTTTCTCTTAAGTAAAGATATGATGCATTCTCAGTTACTTGTAGATCCTAATACACAATGTCATGCAAATCGGAGCATCTATTGATACTGAGTATCATCAAGCTCATGCCTTCTCAATCTACCTTACTCAGCCGTTGATGGCAACATCATTGGCAATGCTTGCCTACAATTGGTAATACTTTCAACTTCAAGTCCTTTTCTCTTAAATCTATCAGGTAAACAAACAACGAGGATTGATTTCTCTAACCACATTCATGTCGACTCTTTGGTGTTGTAAGGTACCCGTCTGCAGTTTTTGTTGGAGACACTTACACAGTCTTTGCCGGAATGACTATGGCGGTTGTTGGCATTCTTGGTCACTTCAGGTGTAATTCAAACTATACTTTCCTTATTTCCCTGTACTTATAGACTCATGATTTTCAGTTTTGCTTACGTGTGAAGCCTGCAGTTAACTAACTTAAGCTTTTGGAAATTCCCTTTCGCAGTGAAACCCTCCTAATCTTTTTTCTTCCACAAGTGTTGAATTTTCTACTGTCGCTTCCGCAGGTTTGATTGCCTTTCTTCATCGCTCACACTTTCTGTTGTTACTTTTCAATTTCATGTGAAAGCATCTAACTTGCTATGGTGTAACTCTTCAGCTTGCTGGTATTGTGAAATGTCCACGGCATCGTCTTCCCAAGTAAGCCTTTTTTTTTGGTCACTTTACATAAAAGCAAAGCCAACGACACATATGACTCTTTGTTATATAAAAGCAACACGTGACTCTTTGTTCCTCTCTCTTTTGAACAGGTTTGATCCTGCTACAGGACTGTTGACAGGAGCAAAAGATGGGACACTGGTGAACGTGTACTTGAGGATATTTGGTAGGAAATCAGAAAAGTCTCTATGTATTCATCTTCTTGTTTTCCAGGTAAGCTTGTTAATGCCCATATGATCTGTAAATACACCAGTTAGTTTGTTGTGTGAGAGAAAGAGAAGTCACAAATTTGGTTTGTGTGTGTTATATTGCAGGGTCTAGCTTGTGCCTTTTGTTTCATGCTTCGGCATTTCCTTGCTGGTTGGTACAAATAAAATCTCTGCGACGTGAAGATCTCTCTCTCTCTAAACGTGTTCTTCGTTTCAGCTCTTTACCTTAGCATTTACACACACACACAGAGAAGTTGTTTTTGTTTCATGTCCAATATATATTAGTACCAATCATTTTAGTTCACTTAGAGAGTTTCCCATCTAAGGCGAGTATATCTCAACAGTATCAGTCCCAAGGAACGAATCAGAACCATTTGACTTGGAATGTTGTCACACATATCATTCACCAATCTCGAGTCACTAAAGCGGATACATACACGGTTCACAAAACTAGTAAATACACTAAAATTAGTTTAGTTACTACGGAAAGTTTCAATGAAAAATTAAAGAAAATTTATTAAAAACAATATTTTCTTGGTAGCTTCGTGAATCTTGTAAGCTTCTTTTTAGACTCAACTTTGTTATGAGTTGAAGATATCATGCAGCTTTTTTTTAATAAACTAAACAATTGAAATATCCTTTTTTTGTAAATTGACGGGAGTTAGTGCCCTCCCTATGTTTTATTAAAAATTAAAAAATCATACAATAACGTTTCGTGGCCGAGGCTGACCAACAACATCCTCGTTTAAAAACGACGCCAAATCCGGCGGAACAACATTAAAACAATAAAAGCCTAAAGGTAAAGAAAATGCATAGTTCGCTAACCCATCCGCGAGGCGATTAGCTTCCCTATACACATGAGAAACACGGACACTCCAGTCCTTCGAAAGATAGCCATAGCACAAACGTGCTAGGAAGGACAGCGGATGAGAATCACTAATCCCTGTCGTAAGAAAATCCACCACCATTTTAGAATCCACCTCAAGCTCCACCCTCGGACACTTCAAATCCCACGCGAGGTACAGCCCATAATACACCCCCCCAAAGTTCCGCCAACGGGCCTGAGCAATAACCTATATTAAGAGAAAAACCCCTCACCCAACTACCATCCTCACTCCGTAAAACTCCTCCTGCCGTGGCTAAACCCGGATTACCCCGAGATGCACCATCCGTATTCAACTTTACCCAACCCGCCGTCGGAGGAACCCAAGCAATCTGTCTAACTAGGCGAGGACCAGCCACCGGGCTCATCATTTCTCTCGAGTGCACTCGATACACCTCCTTCGACACATCCTTCACAAACTGAACTCTATCTCGGCATTTCTTATTTCCACCAAAAACATTACTACACCTCCACTTCCAGCCCCACCAAGCTGCCATGCCAAACAGAGTTGCCCAAGGAACCTCAAAACTCATCGACATATCCTTAAGATTCCCGAACACCCACTCCAACAAGGATTGGCTAAAAAAGACACCTCGCTTGTTAGGAGCTACTAACCGGTCCCATAAACCTGACATGGCCGGGCAATCACGTAACACGTGCATAATAGTCTCCTCTCCGCTTTTACAAACTTGACATAATCCGGATTGACAGAGGTGGCGTCTGAATCTCTCGGAATTTGTCATGATCACTTGGTTAACTACCAACCAGAAGAAAGCTCGTACCCGCTCCGGAACCCGAGCCCTCCACACCTTATCGAAAAGACATCCCATATTTGGCTTACACGTCCCATCTTGTGTAAGGAAATCATACGCAGACCGGACAGTAAACTCACCATCATGGCTTGGCCCCCAAGAAATCCTGTCACGAGCATCCGTAACGGTATCCACCACCATCGCACGAAGCCTTAGCTGAAGCACCTCAGAAACAAACGGTGCGATTTGAGGCCAATCCCAGCCCGATCCCTCAACCCACATCTCTCTTATGCTGCGATCCGCTAACTCCACAGGGACCTCAACAGTGGCCAACTCCAACAACGGAACATTAAGTAACCACTTCTGCGTCCAGAACTTAACTTCGCTACCATCTCCCAAAATCCAACGCATGCCAGGATAAACAACTTCTCTTAACCCGATCCCCACACTCCTCCAAGTTGAAGACCAAGAACTTTTAACCATTGTCCAAGTCGGATCTGAAGCTTCCCGGACTTTATATTTGCTCCGCAAAACCCGTGACCATAAGCTCGTGCGATTACGCATAACCCGCCAACCCACCTTCGCCAATAAAGCTTTATTTGATTCAACTGCAGACCGAATACCAATGCCTCCTTCTCTCTTCGGTTTGCAGAGATTTTTCCAAGATAACAAGTGCTGTTTTCTAGCCTCTGGCGTTCCCCCCCAAATAAAAGTCTTCGATAAACAATCAAGTTTAGAAAGAGTTGATTTAGGGAGCATAATTGTACTCATGGAATGGACCGGTATGGACGAGAGAACCGATTTCGCTAAGGTTATGCGGCCCGCCAGACTTAATACTTTGCTTTTCAAACCCGAAAGACGAGAGGAAACTCTTTCCACCACTTCCCCAAACGTGGTCTTATTCATTCGCTTATGAAGAATAGGCATGCCAAGATACCTTCCCAAGTCCTTAGTAACCTTTATACCACTCTCATCCGTAATCAGACGAACCATCTCACGACTAACATTGTCTGAGAAGAAGATTTTGGACTTCTCAATACTAACTTTCTGACCCGACGCTTCACAAAATCTCTCCAAAACTTGTCTAATCACCCTTATCTGCTCCACAGAAGCTTCAGCAAACAAAATAAGGTCATCCGCAAAGCATAAATGTGAAAGTTTGGGGCCACCCCTTGATAAACTAATTGGTTTCCAAGTCTTTAACCCCACTACTTTCTCAATCTGGTGGCACAATCGTTCTAAACATAACACAAACAAATAAGGGGATAAGGGATCCCCTTGTCTCAACCCTCTAGCTGGCTTAAACGCTTCCGTCTTCTCCCCATTCCACATAATATGCATAGAAGGACCCGTAACACACTTCATAACCCACTCTATCCAATTCTCCGGAAGTCTAGCAGCGCAAACGGTATCATTCAGGAAGTCCCATCTAATACGGTCATACGCTTTTTCCAGGTCAAGTTTCAAGAGCATCCAACCCTTTCTACCTTTTTTACGTCTCATTGAATGCACTGCTTCCTGAACAATAAGAATGTTATCCGTACTCAGTCTTCCTGGTATGAAACTAGACTGAGCTGGCCCGACTAAGAAAGGCATCACACTTTTCAGACGTGAAACCATTACCTTAGTGATAGTCTTGAAAAGCACGTTACACAAGCTAATCGGACGAAATTGCATTATCGTCTCCGGCTTTGTAACCTTGGCTATCAACACAACTAAAGCATCGTTCATCTCTTCCGGAAGCTGTCCAGTACTGAAAAAATCCAACACAAACTTCACCACAGAACCTCCAACCGTCTCCCAACAATCTTGATAAAAAATAGGTTGAAACCCGTCCGGACCCGGAGCCTTATATCTTCCCATACTTCTCACTGCACTCTCCACCTCCGACGCCGAAAAATTCTTACCCAAAGCCATTAAATCCGCATTAGAAAGGCAGGGAAAACCATCTTGTGGAAGCTTATCAACAATAGCATCAACATCATCCATGGAGTACAGTCGCTTATAGTAATTGATGGCCATGCTCTCCAACTCACGAGCATCCGATATCCAACGACCATCATTCCCTCTTAGCAGCTCAATCCGATTTCGCCTTCTACGAATGATTGTAGAAGTATGAAAAAACTTAGTATTGCGATCCCCCTGCACGAGAACTTTCTTACGAGATTTCTGGAACCAAAGCAACTCCTCTTGTTCCAAAACAATGTCGAACGCCTTGATAAGACCCTCCTCTCTCTGCAATAACGCATCTGCCTGGGTCACCTCAAGCTCAACTTGCACTTCCTTTATTTCATGGAGCAAACCATCTTTACGCCTCTGAATATCCCCAAAGACCTCCCTATTCCACTTCAGGAGTTTAACCCTCAGTTGTTTAAGAGCCTCTTGCGTCGAGATATCTCTGTTCCAAGAAACCTCAAGCAAATCTTTAAAGCTTTCATGATGCAACCATGCTGCCTCAAAGCGAAAAGGTCTTCTTTTCGGGTTACCTCTAACTTCCGGTTGAAGCTGCACATACAGCGGAGCATGGTCAGAACAAAAAACAGGGAGATGAGTAACGACAGCCTCATGCCATTTTAAACGCATGTTCGCATAGCATAAAACCCGATCAAGTCTCTTCGCAACATAATTCTGCTCCTCTCGACCCCGTTTCCACGTATACTTGCTTCCTCTGAACCCCAAGTCTATCAACGATAAGTCGTTGATCCAGTTCCCAAAAGCCAGCGAATCCGGAGAAAGACTACCATTACCCCCAGTCCGCTCATCAATACGAATGATGGTATTAAAGTCACCACCGATCAAAATTGGACCAGTAATGTTATTTACCACCCCACGTAGCTCATCCCACAAACCACTCCGTCTGCTCACCGTAGGGGCTGCATAAACAACAATCAAGTTAGTAGTCTCGTCCTCCTTAGTTACCGTAGCGTGAACAAACTGAGATGAAGACTGAACAACCGCAACATCTCCAACTTCAGACCTCCAAAGGAGCCAAATCCCACCACTTTGGCCCTCCGCATCAACCCGAAACGAGCCGTCGAATCCAAGGCCTTGACAAATTCTCTGCGCTCGATCACCACTCGAATGAGTTTCAAACAGAGCGAGCACCTCCGACTTGAATTTCTTCAAAATATAGCGAATGGATCTTCTAAAATTGGGTTTATTGGCCCCCCGGCAATTCCATAACAAGCAATTCATTATAATAATGTAAACTCCACACCGAACTACCGGGGAAAACCGTCATGCTCCCTGCAACTCCATCTCTTCAGATGGATGTGGAGGCATATTCAAATCCCGCTTCTGCGACACGAGCTCTAAACCGGCCATACCCGACATAGACTCAGTAGTAACTGTGGGGACTAACTTGACCGAGTCTTTGTTTCCTGCACGCTCGTGTCCAAATATTCCCCCAGCTCTACCCAACTCCTCCCTCTCAACACGAAGACGTTTTCCCGACAACGACATCTCCACCTCCCCATTTGTCCTACCAAACACCAACCCCAGAGCGGGCTTATTAGCTTTATGTTTCAACTTAGGCCCATTACGCAGCCCTTGCTGAGCTCCAAAATTGAATTGTGACCCTTTTCGCATTGGGCCTAACCCTTTACTAATAGGCCCAACCCTCCCCCTCTCATTAACTTGATCACCACTCTTCTCCTTCTCCTGTTGAGTAATGACAGATACGTTTTCCTTATGCGGTACCACTGAACTCTCGCTTTCCTTACCCACCCTCTCAATAGAATCCTCCTCCAACTCAACGAATCTGTTAGAAATGGTAACATTCGAAACACCATTAATGTTTGTGATATCCTGCAGTGGGTTACCAGAATTGCCCTTCCCACGAATATCCGTTTGGTCGCCGGACTTGCGAGACGTCTCCGGACGCCGACCCGATCTTCTAACCATCGTAAACTCTTCTCCCCTCTGAGTCTCCTTGACTGGCACAACACCCTCCACCAACCTCTGCTTATCCCCATGATTCTCTGTTTCCAACGTTCTCCGAGGGCACGACACAGTCCCGTGTCCAAAGTCCCGTGTCCAAACAAACCACACACTGGACAAATGTTCGTCATACCCTCATAGGAGACAAAGTACCGACTACCGTTGATCAATATTGATCCTTTCAGTGGCTTCTTCAAATTCACATCCACACATATCCGAGCAAAACGACCTCTCTCGAAATTCATCGTTGTGAGATCCACTTTCACTGGTTTCCCTAATCCCCTCGCCAACCTCATAAGAAGTCTCTTATGATAGAAGTTCACCGGAATATTCGATAAACGAATCCACACCGGTGTTGTAACAATCTCATCCGTCATGGGATCAAACTCCGGTTCCCACGCTTTCACCATGAGATAACTCCCAAAAATTCTCCAAGGACCTCCGGTTAACGCCTCTAGGTATTCATCCTCTAACTCGAACCTAACCATGAAGAACTGGCGAGGTAGATCAACCACGTACATCGCCCCCTTCGGCCTCCACATCTCCCGTAATTTCTTCAACAAGACCGCAATGGAAACATGCCTCCCCAACACCTTAACAATCATACATTGCTTCCACAACCCATTCATCACCTCCAACACCTCTGCATCAATAGTTACCACCGCTTCCCCTTCATCCCCTTCTGGGAGTTCCATCCTCACACTCGTCTCCAAAAACTCCTCCGCTAACAAATCATCGGGTATTTGTTTCCCTCCAACACTTCCTCCGGCCACCTTACTCGCATATGATTGGCTCAGATCCGGAGGGTCTCCCGGCGGTCGACTACCCTCCCCCACGTCCAGCATCGTCGCATCTTTTTCCCCCACGGCCATGTTTTACAATTGAAATATCCTTTTCTCGCAGGCTATTATATAGTTTACATTAAAGTTATTTTCGGACAAAAAAAAAAGGAAAAAAAGGAAAGTGCTTCCCTATCGACAGACTAGTGTCGTACGACGACAATTAAAAAGAATCGATAGGGGGACTATCCGTCGGGTATCGAAGAAGAAAGGAAACCCACTTATGGGATGCCATGTGTCAGTACATAACAAGCGAGGTATGTTTTATATAGTAAGAAACCCCTTTTTGCCCTAAATATCCCAAATTTATCATATGTTCTTTCCTTATGTGGCTCTGTCTGTCTCTCTCTCTTCTACTCCTCTCTCCTTCTCTTCTCTTTCGATCAAACAACAACATAACCAAAACAAATCTCTGACCTGAACCATCTCTTATCTCACCCGGTTATCGGATTTTCCAGATCTCTTTTCGATTTCATTTCCCGCGATCTTGGGTTTTTCAAAAAGGTAATGTTCGATTTTGTTTAATTGAATTCGGGAGCTGATGGTTTGGATTTGAATTTGAAATTCACGATGATGATGATGTAGAAATGGGAAGGGGAAAGATCGCGATTAAGAGGATCAATAACTCTACGAGCCGCCAGGTTACCTTCTCCAAGCGAAGGAATGGTTTGTTGAAGAAAGCAAAGGAGCTTGCGATTCTCTGCGATGCTGAGGTTGGTGTTATCATCTTCTCTAGCACTGGTCGGCTCTACGATTTCTCCAGCTCCAGGTACCTCTTTTTTCTCTTTCGTTGACTTTTTTTTTTTGGTATTGGTTTGGTCCATGTGATTCATTGATGAACCAATTTCGAAATCTTAAAATTCGATTTCTTGTTGGTTGTTCTATCTGCAAATTCATTTGGTTTAGGGGAAGAATCGTAGATCAGCTCAGACTAAGTGAAGTGGTTGAAATAATCCCAAGTTCAATACGATTTGATAGAGATTAAAAAAGGTTTTGAAATTAAGGGAACATGAGAGTGTGTTTTATTTCTCTGTTTTTGTATGTATGTTTCTATGTTGTGTGGTGCGTAGATTGTGAGGGACTTGTGGTGTTTGCCAAAAACATACTAAATTTGGTAGAAACTTTATCAGAAGAGGAAAGGGGGGGAGAGAAATAAAGTGGTTAGTGGTTGAAGAAACTCTTAAAACTCTCTCTCTCTCTCTCTCGCTCGCTCATTAAAACCACTTTTTATTGTCTTCTTGGTTTGGTTAGAGAGGTTTTAGAAAGAATCGTCTCTTTTTGCGCTATTCCTTTTCTTTATTGGCAACTAGTTGGTGGGTTTGATGTACCTAAAATGAGCTGCAGCATTATCTTATGTTATTAATACTTTAATATACACAAGTGGGGGAATCATTTCTGATTTCGTTGTCATCCATAATCAAGTTTTGCTCTTTTATTATTCAACTTGCTCATTTGTTTAATGATGATATGTAGAGGAGTTTAGTCTTTCTTTTTGGAAACATTTTGCCTATTGTTAGATAATAATCTCTCTGTTTGCATCATTTATCTATTAGAAAAGGTTGAATATAATCTGCCTCTTACATCTGTCTCAGAGGGAGAAAGCTTCTGTTATTCTCTCTTTTTTTTTTTTGTTCCTTTCTTTCAGTTTTCTCTGTTTTTAGAAGTGGGACTCTGCCCCTTTTCTTTTTCTTTTCAATAAAGACAGCAAAAACAAAAAGAAAAGAATTTGTACCATCCATCAGAAGTGTTGCAGTATGAAAAGAAACAAAATATTAAGTACGGAAGATCTTCGGATATAATGTAATGGTTGCAATTTCCAATGGTGTAAAATGGTCCTTCACATTTATGTCTCACTTACCAATATATCTATAACCTGTTTTTGTGATTAGAGTTGGCCACGTTCTCTGCTCAAGCTTCATACATCTTGTTTAGCGAATCTGTATCTGGGTTGCAGAGAACCATTCCATGTAGGCAATGATGGCTTAGGGTAGACTAAAATCCGTTTTTTTAAGTAAAACTTTTGACAATGAATTGTAAGGAGAAATGTTGCAGTGTATGTTGCTTGGTTACCTTACCTACCAACCACACTCTGCAACTATGCAATTACCTTTTTCGTTGGCAGCATGAAATCAGTCATAGAGCGATACACCGATGCCAAAGGGGAAACCAGTTCGGAAAATGACCCCGCTTCAGAAATTCAGGTACTACCTTTTTTGTTGCTCCTCCTTATGGATTTTAACGAGTAATCAAGAGAACCAATTATGTGCTTGAGTTAAGAATATACCAAACAAGTAACATACAAAGACAGAGAGACTGTTATTGGTGCTTTTTACTGATGTTAGCCTATTACAACTTTATTGGCATTTCCCCACTTTTAATTCCTCTCCAGCTGATCCTGGTTTCAATATCAGACTTCTGAGTCTAAATACCACACATCATTTGTTGAAGTAAGTTTGCTATAAAACACAAGACATGCCCACCTGACCATCAGATTACATACATAATTTTGCATTTTCTTATTCAAGAATCCGTTCTAGACATAACATACAACATTATGTTTAATCCAAAGACAAAATACATGTTTTTCAATCACCTGAAAATCATTTCTACTATATTACAGTTCTGGCAAAAGGAGGCTGCAATTCTAAAGCGACAGCTACATAACTTGCAAGAAAACCACCGGTATGTTTTGCATCCACTTAGATTGTCAAACACTCTCGATAGTGGTTACAACTAGAACAGGGAAGGATGTACTAAAATGCAAAATGAAAACTTATATGTAGTCTAAGGCTGGATTTTTCAGAACCCAAAAGTATCCTACCATTTGCATAGGAATGGTCGATATTAAGAAGAAGAAAAAAACCAAACAGATTAAGAATGTTTTTCAACCTCTTAAGGTTTTACCAGGATACTGGATGTTTTCCCCAAAACCACCATTTTATCTCTACCACCTCCAGCATCTAAAGGCTAAACCATCCATAAGAAGGAAATAACCAAACACTTTCACACTCACACTTTCAAACACTTTGACAGGCAAATGATGGGGGAAGAGCTCTCTGGACTAAGTGTAGATGATTTACAGAAATTGGAAAATCAGCTTGAATTGAGCCTCCGTGGCGTTCGGATGAAAAAGGTTTTGATGCTGTGACGATAAAGTCAATTTTTGGAACCATTTAGAAGAAGTAATAGCTGTACTATATCTACTATGTTCTTGCCTTTTTCAGGATCAAATGTTAATCGAAGAAATACAAGAACTTAACCGAGAGGTAGGACAATGGTCACCATAATATAGATTTTAGACATTCTCCACTCTGTTGGTAAGGAAGATGCTAATTTTTCTTATCTTTTCGGATGCAGGGGAATCTCGTGCACCAAGAGAATTTAGACCTCCACAAGAAAGTAAACTTAATGCACCAACAGAATCTGGAATTACATGAAAAGGTACCTTTGGGGTTTTTTTTTGGAAGCATCTAAGAGCCAAGATTATTAGAATCTGTAACATGCTAGAACATTTTATATTTTCTTATCTAAGGATAATATGTGCATATTCCAGGTTTCAGAGGTTGAGGGTGTGAAAATCACAAACAAAAATTCTCTTCTCACAAATGGTCTAGACATGAGAGATAACTCGAGCGAACATGTCCATCTTCAGCTCAGCCAACCGCAGCATGATGAGACACATGCAAAAGCTATCCAACTCAACTACTTTTCCTTCATTGCATAATATATAAGTGGTGTGCATACGCACACACTTATGTTGACCTCTCGTTCGGAATCATATCTCAATTTAACTGTTGCAGCTTGTTACTGCATAAGCAAAGAAACATAAACATGATCAGTTTGCAATCCATTTCTATCAAACACCAGCTTTGTAACTCTTTCAAAAAACTTCTTTCTCCCTGCAAAATAACTTTGTAACTGTTGGTTTGGAGCTTAAGCCAATGAGTAGTTTGATGATCATAGGAAATGAGTGTTTTCACATAACCTCGTAGACTTCCGTTGCATTCTAGTTTTCTCATCCAAAGCAATTTGTAAAATGTGAGTAAGTTAGCAGTAATAAAATGTGAGGTTGATATATCTTATAGAACGTAAATTCTTAAATGTAACATATGTGCCTCAACGATTGATATATCTTATATAAAAGTATTTGAGGTTGAAAAAATTATAGATTTGAAAACTAGAGGCATAGAGCAAAATAAAAGTAATATATATAGGAAAGGTATTGGTAGCTCAATCATGAAACAAGAATAAGAAAATAAGTATAATATATAATTATGAATGCGGTTCCATGTGTTACACAGTGAGTAAACTTGGGAAATAAGCGATAGAAAACCCACTATGCTTAGATTTGAAAGCTAAATCATAAGAATTTTGTTGCGGATCATGTATCATCAAAGTGCGGCCAGATGCCTCCAACCTATGAAGCACAATCTTATTTTTCTGAAATGTTGTGATTATTTGTGTTGGCGCAACCGATTGGCCAAACAAACTTGAAGTTATGTTCAAATCTATGGAAAACGTCTTCTCCCATTTTTTGCTTGTATTCAATGACCATATCTCTTGCTTCATGTCCTTCCCGGCCACTGATACACACAAACGGCCATTCACGTCGTTTATAGCAACAAGACCAACAGTGCTAAATGGTAAATTCAGACTCACTTCAAAAGTTTCACTATATAGATCAAAAGACACGATATGGCTTTTTGAATTGTATACTTCGCTTAGCCAATGTAGTGATCCATCTACATATGTTGGAATATCGCAATAACATACTCTATAGGGAGAACCAGTCACGTTCCTCCAAGTGTTTGTGTTAAAAGAGAAGACCTCGCATGTAGTTACGTTGTCTAAACCCAACTCTTTCGAATTATATAACCATACCAACTTATATTCGCCATTGATCTTGTCTCTACCCAATCCGAGGAAGGGACAATCTATACTCCTCCCGTCTGCCAGACAGAAAAAGAAATAAGAAAAAATATAAGAGTCTTGTTCATTTAAAAAGAGAAAGTAAAAACAGATTTGAATGTTAATTTACTATTTTTTTTTAAACTATCTAAATCATTTAAAAACCAAGAAAAACTAGAAGTTAAACAATACGATAATTTATTTTGGACTTTTGGACTCCAAAAAAAAAAAATGACATGAATCAGTTTGGAACTTGAAATAAGAACAGACGATTCCATGTATATATGAACATAAGATGTATAAATGAAGTGAAGTGAATTTACCACCTCCATTGAATATATCTTGAATAAGATTTTGAAGCATTGCCAACGGAAGACTACGATACCAATTTATCGAAGGATTGATTACATAAATACATTGAGTGAAACCGTAAATGCATAGAAGACCATCGCAACTCTTTGTGACAAAAATCAAGAATTTGTCGTAAAAAGGGTAATAAGAGCGACTTTCGACAAAAACCGATAACCTCAACGTCAATGTATTTACACATACTTCAATGGGTTGCACACGTTTACTCTGGACAAAGAGTATATTCGGATCATGAGATCGCTCACTGATTCTCATATGTCTCTCCTTAAAATATTGAGACATAGTCGTTAATCTCCATTCCTTTGATACACATTTGAACTTAATGATAGATTTAACTGGAAGTTTTTCTAGAATCTTTTCCACAATGTGGTGAGGTAACATTATATTTGAACTTTTTACTTTTACTCTTCTCTCCCACGCCCCAAGTTGTTTAGGTTTAGGGTTTCCTCTCCCTTGATCTTCCATTGATAGTCTTTTTTTCGGTTAATTATATGCGCATGAATTTTTTATGTTTGAGTTTTTTCTTTGGTTTTTAAGTCAAACTTATGCTTGAGTTATATATACAACTTACATGCATACTTAAAGGAAAAAAATTTCAGAGCATTTTATCTTCTATGCATATCCTTATATAATTTTCCAGTCAACTAATAACATGTTATTTTTATTTTACTTTGGAAAGAAAAAAAATCTAGATTTTAATTCTTTAATGGTCAAACTAATAAAGACAGGATGATTTTATGTTACCTAAAGTTTTATGAAATATTAATCTAAAAACAATAGTATTATCTCAATTAAAATAAATAAAGGGATATTTTATATTACCTAAAGTTGTATCAAATATAAACATGATGTTGTTATAAATCCGTTGGATGGAAAATCTTCTATAGGTAGGTCAAGAGGTCAAGCTAGTGGAGATTACATCATACATCAACAATTATATTTTTGGGACTATAAAGCTTCTTCTTCTTCTCTTCTTCATCAAGTCTCTCTTATATGGGCCAAAATTGGGCTTGAGAAAAGGCTTTGTAACTATGGGCTTCCTAGTAGCCAGGGGGTGTATGAGCTCTGAAACGTCATAGATCGTCTTCGTGCACTGTAGTATCGAGTGGAAGTGGAGGAGCGCGATTGCTCAAATCGACTTAAATGGCGGACGAGGATTACAACGAAGCCGATGATTTGGGGTATCTTTCTCCCTCTCTCTCTCTCGTCTTCTCATATCTCTTGTGCTCACCACACTCCATTTGACTTTTTACTTCAATTTTATCAGTCTCAGATCTCGACGATGGCTACACAGATATGTCATCAACCAATTGCCAATTTCACTTCCTTAGCCGATCATTTACAATCCCCAAGTTTTATCCCAGGTTAACTTGTAGACATATTTTGTTCAGCTCGATAATGTTACGTTTATGCCCGATACTCTCTCTATTTGTTATACTTTACTGGTTACGGTATTATTAAATTATGAATTTGATTCGATTTTGGTCGAGCTCGACATTAGCTTTTGGTCTTCTTGGGACTCGTATTGATACTCACCGCTTCGTTTACCTTGTGTCGTAAAATCATTCCCCTTTTTGTTTTTTTTCTTACATTTTCTGATTCGAGTATCAGATAGCTTGAATCAATCATATCCAGTTCTTTTGGCTGTCTCTATATGCTTAAAATCATTTTTTGATCTCTCTTCTAGCTTGAAACAATCATACCCAGTTCGTTGGTAGTCTCTCTGTGCTTTGAATCATGTTTCACTATGTTTTGGTACTCCTTATGGCACTCAAAGTTAACTTCATATCTTTGCATTTCTGAGTTACCTGTTAAAGTATATTTATTAAGAATTACCCAAGTTCTTTATTCCTATTTCATGTCATCTGAGTGAGGGAGTATTTATTGATTCTGATTCATAATTGACACTTTCTCAGGTGGTCTTGTTATCAGTTAAGGCCTTCTTTGGTTTGTGTTTTCACGAAACCGTACAAGTTCAAGTACTGGTGTCCTCCATGGTGGCAGCCTTCTAGCCCTGAGTACATTGAGCTCAAAGATTTGGCGACAGGGAAAATCTTGGTGACCTTTTATATTAGGACAAGCAGGTAGGCTTCATTTACTGTCTACTGGAACAATTAGCGGGTGTTTTGCAATCACTACTTGCAATCTCTAACTCGAGAAAAGTTACTGGTATTCTACCACATGATAAGCATAATAGAAATCCGTATAAGTAGACTGTCTGGTACTAATAAGTGAACGTTTGATTGTCTTTTTCACTGATCCAAGATTAATATGTGCACATGATTGTCTATCGAAAGTTTCTGCTATCTATGAAATCCTTTTGTGATCTACAACAGCGTCTGATGTAATTGTGTGACCATGCGTTTATGCATTTTCTGGATACATGTAAACGTTTGGTTGTTTTTTTCATTGCAGTGCTTGCATGTTTTGTTTCACTGTTTCTATTAGTATGCTGTGCTGTGCTCTCTGGAGGAACCCCATATCAGACGCTAAACATGATAATAAACTTGTGAAAAACATATCAGGCGCTATATAAGAGGTGAATATTTCCAACTTGTGAATCCAACATTTCAAATAGAAGACTATAAAAATGATATTAAACTTTTTCAAAGTAAAAGTTGAATTATGGGCAAAACACAAGAAAGTTAAAGCAGAGCTGAGTTATATATCACATACGAATTCCAAGAGTTGTATTACTAATGTATATAGAGTTGTAGAAGTTTACAACATTCCACTAATGGAATTGGAAATAGCGTTAATCTTAAAAAAAACTTTATTAAACTGGTAACAATTTAGAGACCGACTAAGAGGCATTATCCTTTAAATACCGCTTAGCATTTGGCATTGCAGAGCATCAGCTCCTTTCTACAAAATTCTCTACCTGTGAATTTAGTTCTCTAGCTTCTTGTATAACAATGTCTTCCTTGAGTGATACAAATCTTAAAAAGCTGCAGCAAAAAGCATACGAGACCTTACTTGTTGCTTTGGACGCGGAAGCTGAAAGTTCCGTAAGTTGAATTATTAATATAATGATAGTGTTATCAAGAGTTATTATATTTGTAACTATGTGATTCGTATTAATCTTTGACTATCTTTTTTTTTTTATAAATGTCTTAAAAGAGGATCGATGACGTTAAAGAGTTGTTGAACATAGAGAAGAAGATAACACCAGAGAAACTTCAGAAAAAGAGGACAAAAGCTTATGAGGCTTTACTTTTAGCCTCCTCCCAAGACAATTCCGCATCCAGTTCAGACAATGCTGTGTTAGCTAGGTGGAGGAGCGAACTTCATATATCCGAGGGCGTCCATCTCGAATGTAAGAATCGGGTCAGAAACAGGATGTTACCACCCGTTCAATCTACCCAAAACAATGTCTTACCACCCGTTCAATCTACCGTAGGATCATCAGGCTCGAACGACGTCGCCAGTCCCGCAATTAGGCGTATCGGAGAATATAAATTCCGCTTTCCTTTGCCAAAAAAGTAATAAGCATGGAATTATTATAACTAACTAGCTAGTATATACATCGTGTCTGATGATCTCTGCGACGTAGGAGCATACATATCATCGTCGCTGTTGATAAATAAATGTCGAAAATATTGGTTTTTCTTTTTATCAATAATATTGATTTCTTATATTAAACATTGCTTGGCTTCGTAATGTTTTTTGTCACATTCTATTACAGTGATCCCTTTTTTACCCTTTTAAACAAATATCTAAACTTTTCAAATGAAAGTTACTTATATATAAAAAAACAAAAATGAAATAAAATAATAAATAACAAATTCGTAAAAGAAGAAAAATAGAAATGAACAAATTGTAGAAGGAAAAAACAACGTGCTAATGGACAAAAGAAAAAAGGAAGCATCTCTGGGTCTTCCGTGAGCTCAAGGTGTTAAACCAAGCAAGATTATTCATGATATATATATATATCTTAAAATGATCAAAGGAAACAATCGTAAGCAAAGAAGATGCTAACGATGATCATAGATGCATCTAATAATCTGTCATCTCCCACCGTACCATTGTTAGGAAAGAAGCAATATTGTCAAAAGATCATAATTCTACATTCTGATGAACTAAATTATTACAGTCGCAAAGCCGAAATCCCAAACCAGTTTCTGGTAGCGAGTTTGTCATGCGTACAAGTCCTAATCTACATTCACACAAAACAACATCCGCCAATAATATTGTAAGAGAGAAGAATTTGTGATTTCATTGGATTCCTTCATTTGCTATGAATTATAGATAACTACCGACGGACAGTAGTAGATTTCGGATTCTCGATCCACCTTTACCAATGCAAGAAAATCAATGAAAAAAGTAGGAACCACCACATCCTTACAACTGTGAGTAGTCTAGAGATTAATCAACGTATGTAGTCTAGAAGAAAAAATAACACGTCTTTCTTAATGGAGAAATAACAAAGCATATAGTCAAAAAAAAAACAAAAAAAAAAAAACTTATGTTTTGGTATATAGGAGAATATGTATCATTTCTATGTCCTTAACATTCCTTTTATGGGTATAGAATAATATTGTTGTACTCTCGAACAATTCTTCGATTCACCCCTAGGGGTGAATCCTTTTGTTCACCCCCTTCTCTTGTAGCCAATAAAAATGATACATGTCATATTACTTTAAATTTGTCATATTTTTAATAAAACTTAAAATTAATAAATAAAACAAATTAAGTAAATAAAACATTAAAAAGAAATCAGTTTAGTTAACGGCGTCATCACTCGACACCACTTTTTTTTTAGGTTTTCAATTTTTTAATTTAGTGGCCATTGATTTATTTTGGATAACTGCTGTTCATATTGCCATTGATGAACATCTCCACCCTTTTTTGTTGTAGTCATGGGCAACAAAATATAAGAGTTTGTTTGTTTCTCTCTCCGAAGAAAATATAAGAGTTTGTTTGTTTTTCTCTCTCTCCGTAGAAAAACAGAAGTGAGAAGGTTTCAAAACCAAAACAAACCTTCAATTTTTACTAGACTAACAGTATTAGATCAGATAATTTGGTTAAACAAGCCTGGGAGATACACCACCACTGTTATTTATGAGGTAAGGTCACGAGATTAATATTGTAGCATCTTTACACACACGTATGCATATCTATATATTACACACGTATGACTAACTTTCTTAACCAAACAAAAAAACAAAAAATAAGCAGAGCTGATCATAATTACCTGCATGTAATTTGGTTGATGTTAGAAGTATGGTTGAAGACTATGTTTTGATTTAGTTATAATCTCAGAATATTTTGGAAGAAATCGGCTATACTTGGTGCTATATGCAACTGAAATAATTCCAGTTCAAATACAACGAAAAAAGGTGAAGACGTTCATCAATGGCCACTAAATTAAAAAATTGAAAACCTAAAAAAAGAGTGGTGTCGAGTGACGACGCCGTTAACTAAACTGATTTCTTTTTAATGTTTTATTTACTTAATTTGTTTTATTTATTAATTTTAAGTTTTATTAAAAATATGACAAATTTAAAGTAATATGACATGTATCATTTTTATTGGCTACAGGGGAAGGGGGTGAACAAAATGATTCACCCCTAGGGGTGAATCCAAGAATTGTTCTGTATCTCCCATTCTATATATAATGTGTTCCACTTTTACTTAAACTAGCATGCATGCAGCGTAAACGTAAAGGTCTAAATTACACAACAAAAATACGGTCGTTACTTTATCGGTTCTTGACTTTATACGCACACTGGCAAAACATGCGCGTTCTACTCACGCGCTTTGAATTTGATTATAAAGTATAACATAAAATCATAATATAAATTAGACATTTATACATACTGTATATATAAAAATAAAAACCATGCATCATCATCTGCCAAATAATAATGATAATTGATAAATTTTACGAATTTTAAAAAGCTATGTTAGAGAAATGTAATTTAAAACTGAATGGGTAATTTGTTTCAAAAAAAAGAATTGAAGGGTAAAAAAATAAAATAAAAACAGTAAAAGAACCTGGGACTCCCAGGCTGGGACGGGTCGAAAAGGGTGAGCTGGGTGGGTCTTCGAGCTTTACGGTACAGTGAGCTAATAATTGCTTCAGAGGCACGTTACGCACAAAGCAAGAAAAGCTTCCGTTCTCCGATCCAATCTCCCGTTCCGTTCCTCAATTCCAATTCGCCAACACTCTCGCTGTCTTTGTCGTCTACTCGCTTCGTTACCAAAAGCTCCACGCCTCCACCAGTCAGCTAGCAACATACAATATATCTGTATGTGGTTCACGCGCCACGATAGAATATATATATTTTTTTAAAAAACAAGCAATATTCGAGAAGCTGGCATGCACTTTTAATACAAACAACCCGTGTGACTTGAACGGGACTCATCATTAATCAATCGTCATCGGATCACACTCATACAATTGCTTTGGTAATAGCTTTTCCGCTAAAAAGACCAAAAAAGATAAAAGTTATGAAACAAGCTACTAGGGAGAGGACAGGTTGGTAATTTTAGAATATTGTCCGAAAGAAAGGATTAAAAGCAATCGTCGTCACTTGTTATGTATCACCGGCGTCATGAGTCGTGACCCAACAATGTCATCACATCATCAATATATACTCCCCTCGGACTCGGTGCAATGGCTCATCTGAGTAAATCTTCTGAAATCCTGTCTCCGTCAGATCCACCATCTAGTCTTTCGAATCTTGCTGAGGATTAGGTATACTACAGTCGTAGATCTTGAATCTAAGCCCGTAACCGTAACTGGGTGTTCCTGTTTTGGGTTTGATTGGATTGTTGTTGGTGAAGGAGAGAGAGTGGTGGGAATTAGGGATTTAGTAGTAGCTTCGAAAGGTGTAAATTAAAGAAGGGACAAATGATGATAGGAAGAAAGCATCTTTAATGGCAGATTGTGACTAATTGGTGTTGCTTGATTTCTCCGCAAGGATGCAGATCATTGGTCTACAAGTTTTAGGTAGTACGTAAGTGAGTCTCATTTTGGTTGATGAGAAAATGTGAGGGAATAGATCGCAGAGAATCCACTATTGGGAAAGAGCTTTGAAGGATTAACATCGTTATAAATTGGTATTGGAACTGAACGAACAAGTGAAGATCAGCAATTCTGATGTGTATTGTCACTTCAACCCTAGCTATTGGGATTAACTACTTCTTTATCTAGGTGTGTAACTGCAGCCTAGCTATATTGATTCTTTTATATAGAGAGGGGTTGGATTCGTGGTTGTTTGAAGAGGTCGGGAATTCATATATGTTCCATTGGTGTTGAACGAGTTTCTTCTACCAGTTTATTCTTCCACATCAAGTATTTCTTTACAATGCTAGCAAACTGAAAGTCTCCATTGTTGACGATGCAGAGTTTTGGGAGAATAGTTATCGGTTAACGAGGGTGCCGGCTCCAAATTCAGGTGTAACTAAGCTATATCAAAAGAAAGGGATGAATGTAAATGACCCCTCTGATAGAAAAGAAGAAGAAGACCAGAATAATCGGGTGTTATGCCCACTATTACATCTGTAAGTCGATTGTTTCTGCTGGAAAGTCACTGCAGCATATTCCTGTCACGTCTTCAGAAGTTTCTGGAAAGATTCGGTACCATGGTCGAAATGGTTTTGGGAAGTTGGACAGTGCCATACTGACTGAAAAGAACAGCTTTAGAAGCACTGCAGAATTACCCTTGTCTGAAATCTTTTTTCGATCACTTGTTGGCAATGGTGATCATGTATCTAGATCATCTGTGGAAGGATGAGGTGAATGAGTGGGAGATCTCTCCAACTTTAGCAGCATATATAAGTGGAGAGCTGGTGAATGGCATGGGTGATAAACATCTTCCAGTTCTCACCTACTCAGATCCAATGTGGTATAAGTTTTTGCCAAAAGGAGGCTGCAATTCTAAAGCGACAATTACATAACTTGCAAGAAAACCACCGGTATGTTTTGCATCCACTTAGTTTGTCAAACACCACTTTTTTTATAACTCTTTACAAAAACTTTGTTCTCCCTGCAAAAAAAGCTTTGTAACTCCTGGTTTGGAGCTTAAGCCAATGAGTAGTTTGATAATCATAGAAATGAGTGTTTTCACATAACCTTGTAGACTTCCGTTGCATTCTTGTTTTCTCATCCAAATCAATTTGTGAAAGTGTGAGTTAGTTAGCACTTAGCAGTAATAAAATGTGATGTTGATATATCTTATAGAAAGTAAATTCTTCAATGTAACTATAGATGCCTTCAACGATTGATACATTTTATTATATATCTATATAATGGTATAACTATCAATGATCCTGAAGAGTGGATTGATTATTTTCACATCTTCGTAGCCATTTTTGTAATTTTATTTCGTGCAGTCTCAGTCTCATTATATATTCATTAATCTTAGGTGAAATGTGAATGAGTCCTCTTACAAATAAAAATGAAAATCTAGAATGTTGAGCGATATACTCGAAATTTAAAAGTAAAAATGAAGATGGCAGTATAAAAAGTAATATAGGAAAGCTATTGGTAGCTCGATATATCCTGAAACAGGATCATAAGAAAATAAGAATATTTTATTATCAATGAGGTTCCATATCAGTGTTTACACAGTAAGTAAACTTGGGAAATAAGCGATAGAAAACCCACTATGCTTAGATTTGAAAGCTAAATCAAAAGAATTTTGTTGCGGATCATGTATCATCAAAGTGCGGCCAGATGCCTCCAACCTATGAAGCACAATCTTATTTTTCTGAAATGTTGTGATTATTTGTGTTGACCGAACCGGTTGGTCAGAACAGCTGGAAGGTATACTCAAATCTATCGAAAACGTCTTCTCCCATTTTTTGCTTGTATTCAATGACCATACCTCGTGCTTCATGTCCTTCCCGGCTTCTGATACACACAAACGGCCATTCAGGTTCTTTATAGCAAGACCAGCAGTAGTAAATGGTAATTTCAGACTCACTTCAAAAGTTTCACTGTAAAGATCAAAAGCCACCACATGGCTTTTTGAATTGTATATTTCACTTAGCCAATATAGTGATCCATCTACGTACGTTGGATTATGGCCATAAGATACTATATAGGGAGAACCAGTCACGTTCCTCCAAGTGTTTGTGTTAAAAGAGAAGACCTCGCATGTAGTTACGTTGTCTAAACCCAACTCTTTCGAATTATATAACCATACCAACTTATATTCGCCATTGATCTTGTCTCTACCCAATCCGAGGAAGGGACAATTTATACTCATCTCGTCTGCCAGACAGAACAAAAAAAACAATAAAAAATATAAGAGTCTTGTTCATTTTAAAAGAGAAAGAAAAAACAGATTTGAATGTTAATTTACTATTAAAAATAAACCAAAAGTATCTAAATAATTTCCAAACCAAGAAAAACTAGAAGTTGAATAATACGATAATTTATTTTGGACTAAAAAAACAAAAATGACATGAATCAGTTTGGAACTTGAAATATATAAAAAAAAACACGGTTCCATGTATGAACATATGACTAAGTGAATTTACCACCTTGATTGAACATATCTTGAATAATTTTTTGAAGCATTGCCGACGGAAGACTCCGATACCAATTTATCGAAGGATTGACTACATAAATACACTGCGTGAAACCGTAAATGCATATTAGACCATCGCAACTCTCTGTGACAAAAATCAATAATTTGTCGCAGAAAGGGTAATAAGAGCGACTCTCGACAAAAACCCGTGACCTCAACGTCAATGTGTTTACACATACTTCAGTGGGTTGCACACGTTTACTATGTACAAAGAGTATATTTGGATTATGAGATCGCTGACTAATCATCGTATGTCCCTCCTTAAAATATCGAGACATAGTCGTTAATCTCCATTCTTTTGATACACGTTTGAGTTTGATGATAGATTTAACCGGAAGCCTTTCTAAAATCTTTTCCACAAGATGGTGAGGTAACATTATATTTGTACTTTTTCCCTTTACTCTTCTCTCCCACCCCCCAAGTTGTTTAGGTTTAGGGTTTCCTCTCTCTTGATCTTCCATTGAGATCGCCTTCTGGTTATGCGCCTGACTTTCTTATGTTCGAGTTTTTTCTTTGTTTTTCTTAGTCAAACTTATGTTTGAGTTATATACAACTTACATGATTTGGAATCATGAATACTTAATAAATTAAGGGAAATAAATTTAGGAGTATTTTATCTTATATGCATATCTTTATATCATTTTCCAACCAAGTAATAGCATTTTATAGTTATATCTACTTTAGAAAGAAAAAAAAAAACTAAATTTCAATTATTTAATGGATAAAACTATTAAAAGCAGGATAATTTTATATTAGCTAAAGTTTTATGAAATAGAGATTTTGTATAAGCTTTCTTGTGATAAGTTTCCCTCTCGTTTTGTAAGGTAAAAACCATAAAATTATAGTCCTTAATTCATATTAATTATTTTTTTTCTTTTACGAGTTGATTACTGACTTGTTTGTGACCCCGTATAAATCTGAAGTTTTGTCTTTCTTACTGATGATGACATGCAATGGTTGTCTTAATTACTCTTAAGTCTTAAGCTAATTAGAAATACTGAATGTTCATTTTATTATTTTCGCGTCTCATTATTCCTATAATATTACAACAAGTTCCCACTCTTTAGTTGGAAAACTTTACAATACAAACCATTATATCTCATACCACTGCAATGTAAGGTGTTCAAGGCATATTAATTAGTTGAAATTGACGCCATACTTGGGCTGTAGGTTGGGAAGATACAGTCCCCAAAACCTCTCAACCGCGTCACCCAGCTTCAGATTCTCATCGTACAAAGCAAATATGTAAGTCTCTATAGCTTTCCCTGGCCTCCTCGGAGATCCAGTCTTCACAGTTTGAACCAAATTGTTCACATAAGTCCTCGCATTCTCGACGCTCGTGGCGGGTCCTCCTGCTGTCGGCCAACCGCTCTCTGACACCACGATCTCCAACGATGAGCCTCCAGCTTTCTCTAATGATGCGTAAAAAGTGTCTAAGATTGCGTAGAAGAGGTTTCGGTATCGGTTTTGTCCGTCACTGACTACAGTGGGCGATGGGCTGAGCAGAGCGTAGTCCAATCGAATGTCTCTCATGTTGTCCTTGTGGCTGAAGTAAGTGTATAAATTTACGAGCAGAGGCGATTGCTTGCTTACCAAGAAACCTATCACCGGCGCGATAAAGTTCCTAAATTCTGGCGTGAAGGTGCCACTTGAAGGAGGAAACCCGGAAATGCCTCTGGTGTCTACAGAAGTTGAGACCTTGATCCCGAGGCCAGAAACGGCTCTATCGATGTTCTGCATCGCCGGGAGGACAAACCTCGCAGCTGGGTCCGAGGGTTGCACCTCGTTCCCGACTGAGATGTAACGGAATCTGACATTGTTATAGTTGCGGACGTTGTTGCGGACCCACGTGTCAGCTTCAGCTTGGCTGGAGCCAACCTTGGGGAGATCAGGGTTTGGAACATCTAGCAGGAGCTCGATGTTGGAGCCGCGGAGAGCGTTGAGAGCCTCCGGGTTGGGGTCGTACAGCCGCATGCGTCGGATGTTCTGTCGTTGGTAAAGGGCCACGACTTCTGACGCAGGTCGCAAGTTGTTTCCATTTCTCCCGTAGCACACACCGATTTGTCCAACTTCATTTGGAAAATTAAGATATTATTAATGAAAAAGAATAAAAAATTTTCATATATTTTTTTTATAAATCTGATCAAATTCTGAAAACGAAATCTAAAGAGAGTAGTGTGATAATAGATGATCAATAAAATTTAAAGCATGAATTATATTGAACCTGCAGTGTCGAAGAAGGAAGCAATTATGAAGCTGAGAAGAAGCAGCAATAGTGGTAGTGAGGCTACGAGTTTACTCATCATCTTCATGATAAAAATTTATAAAGATGATGTTAAGAGAATGATTATTTTTATGCTTGCAACTTTGTGTATTTAAAATTGTAGCATTTTGCGCCCAATTTATAGAAAGAATGGAGGGATTCAAGTCAATGAAATAAAAACAAAGTCATCCATTACTAGCTAGTTTTGGAATCTATTATAACATTTTTGAATTACCTTTTGGAAAATAACCTTTTATTTTGTATTATTTGCATAATAAATCTTTGCCATTTAAATAAATAACAAAATTTTAAGATAAAATTTGTAATTAAATTACACTAGAATCGCAAAATTAAAAACTAATATTTATTACATTTAACAAAATTTCCTAAAATATCTCCCTGATAAATTGAATATCTCTCCAATATCTTTATATGATCTTATTTGTTTTAAAATTCACATTATTACATAAAACATAAGTATAATAAAAATACAAAAAACATTTCGCATATGTAGCAATTTGAATTTTTGAAAACGGACATATATTACTCAATCGATAAAAGAAAAAACATATATGTATAACATCCTACATCGGGTATAAAATTTTAGACAATGGTTCGGAACCATTATAAATATGACTAATATGAAACTTAAAAATCCAAAATCTTGAATAGAAGATTACAACAAAAAAAGTTTTACTAAATTTTAGGGAATCCAAAATTTTAAAATCTTGATTGGTTAAAATGAATTTTTGGAAAACAAAAACCAAAATCTCTCTCGAAATCTGTAAAACATTCAAGGTTTACATTTTACATAAATATGATTTAACGGGTTTGAGTATTATGTTTTTCTTACGGGTTATCTTACGGGTTAACAAAAAAATAAATAACAAATATAACTTAAACATAATTTTTTTAGTCCCGCGAGTTACAAAAAAAATAACAATCAAAAATATAATTACACAATCTTAAACACTAAAAAGATAATAAAATTAACAAATAAAACTTATATATATACATATATCTTTTTTTAGTCAAAACAATCATCCCGCGGTGTACCGCAGGTTAAAACCTAGTGTTATTCATTAAATCACACCACCGTTCATGAATATCTTTCTAAAATCTTATGCTCTGCCCTTTGAAAAGTCTAAAAATGTGAGTTTTCTATACACGTAGGTAGCTATCAATAGGCCTAATCAACTAGCTCGACACTAAGATCTTCATGCTAATTGAAACGAATCCTCCATAGCCTCAAAATCAAATACCCATATCTCAAATATTCAGTGAAGACTATAACTTACTTTTTTACAAATATATAGGCCGGATCAAACTATCTTGAAATTATGAATCACTAATTTTTCTGATGAAATGCGGTTTAAGAATTCTATTAACCATCCACTAATATTTTAGACATCGAGAATTTTCAGAACAGTTAGATCCCTACACACCTCAATAAAAGTCATAAGATTAAATGCGATGAGGACTTGCATTTTTGGAATCATGGTACAAGCCGTTAATCACACGTCGATCGTGGACCCATTATTGCAAATGGCATCGTTACGTCATTAATTAGACCAAACATCAATTATATATGGTTAAATGACTTATGTGTTACTTATTGTATTTTAACATAGGATAGTGCGATGTGTGCAGGAAATTCTAACATTATCGAACCAAATCTCACGAAAGAACCGATAATATATACTTGAATCATAATGATATATATATCATACTTAATTTCTCATAGACTTCCAAATAAATACTAATTAGTTAGTAGCGATTATTGAAATGATATCTCTTGTGTATTACTTTAGTTCCCTTGTAACTTCCGATGGAGATCCTGTAACATGGTTCTTTAAGCCATCATAACACTTTAAGCCTGTAAAACCTAAGGCTAACATGAGACTTTTTTTAATGATATATAAATAGGTAAGAATATAACATTTCTCTATGTATTTAATTGGATATAAACATCCTATGAATAAATGTATCCACACCATTGGGGTAATCACTGGTCTTCCTACATTAAATTTTGCGACGGGTTTAAATTTTAATATTCAAAGACAATTTATGATCATTATTAGATATGTTGAAAATATAATGGATTTGCTATCATTATATACTAAGTATTGTGTAAAATAAAAATATAATGGATTGGTCATTAATTAAGAGGGTAGTGGCTATAAACCTAAAACTTGGAAATTTTCTTGCTACATCAAAACTAACACCCAATTTTATTTTATTTTGACAGCCAACTGAGTACACATATATAATTAAGTATGGTTACACATGGTAACAAGTCAATAGTTGAACCGGTTACACAAGTCAATAGTTGAAAGGAATATTCCTATATACATGCATAATTATTTCGTCTTCTTAACTAGTAATATTCTTTTGCATGTGTCTGTGTGAAATACAATGTATTCTCAATTTTTAATTATCAAGTCGTAGTTATCTCATATATAGCTGCCTAGAAAATCAATAAAAGAAAACAAAAATGTTTAAATATACAAGTATAAAACGCAGACCACAAGATTGAGTTTTGGGACTATAGACAAAAAATCACAATCAAGAAGGGACGTGTGTTGTGTAGTGATACTAATAATAGCCAAAGAAAATTCTCGGCGTCGAGTTCAGTTGGACGACAAAAAAATAGAGACACCGACAAAGATAAAACCAAATGGTGATGGCTTTTTATTTTTGGGATAATAATGTTGGCGATGGGCCTGATGGCTTTGCTCATGCATATGTAAGTCGGACCCTATCAGTTTCCGAATTAAATTGTCAGACTTGTTAGGTATAACTATAATATTGATTAATAAAAATGTCTGGATCAGTGGATCAGATAATGTATTTTAATTAATAACTAGATTCGGATCCGCTTTATAGCGCGTGGGAAAATTACCGGGTTTTTAATCCTTTGTACGTTGCGGGATAATTTATTTGTGTTTGCTTTACTTTATTTTGATTATTAATTAAATTCTATCATTTTTATATTGTATTTTTGTGTTGGTTTCGAATATGTTCAAAATTATTTAAATTGTATGATTTTAGTTGGATTGTTAATTTTAGAACAATATGTGACATATATACATGTATAAATATTATACTATGAATCATTTTTAAAGTTTAGGGATTGACCCGCGGTACACCGCATAATCATAAATACATGATTTTAACTTGGACCTTTCATGCAGTTTTGTAAAATTGCAAATCTCTAGAATAAACAAATAAAGAGCCAATGATTTCTTATTTCTTATCGTGTTAAAATGTAAAATCTGTGTTTATGTTACAATTTTCTGGTAGCAGAAACTTATTTATATAGATAATATTTTCTTAGAGTTAGGTTAGCGTTGAAAAAAAGATTAGCTTTATAATCAAGCCAGCAATTCGAAACTATTGCCAAATAAATATATTAAAGATGGTTGAAAATGAATTATCCCGTAATTGGTGTGAAGATCATAGTTAATATAGGAGAAAACTATACATCTAAATATTAATATAAGATATTTAAGGAACATTTTGCTTTGAAATATTATGGATAATTTGATAAATATTTTATATTTAATTTATATTTCTGATTTTTAGGTTAATTTGTTAAACCAATATACAAAATCATACATTAATGTATTTTCCTTAAACAAATTAAGATTAATGTACTTTCCAAAACCGATATTGATGGTTTAATTTGGTAGATTTCGAAATAATATATATGGAAACTGGTATTTAATATCTTTAAATTTTTATTAAGATCCAATTGAAAAATTTCGGGTTAATTTTTTTAAAAAATCCGACCCAAGAAACTTTTGTACTTCTCTTTTACTATACTAGGCATGGGTAACAATACAGGATATCCAAAACTTTAGATGTATAATTAAGTTCAGGTAATTCTGGATGTTAAGAATGGTTCATGAAACTCAGCATATCATTATAATAACATAGCAGTTAAAACGATGGAGTACAACAAAGTTATGGCACATTCCTTATTGTTACAACAAGTTTTCCACTCTTAAGAGAAAAAGCCTCACAAGTCTTCTTCTTCAAGAAGCCTTTGCAAGAATTAGTTGAAATTGACGTCATACTTAGGCTGTCGATCCGGATGAAACAGTCCCCAAAACTTCTCATACGCAGCATTATCCTTCTTATTCTCGTCGAACATAGCGAATATATAAGTCTCTAAAGGTTGACCTGGCCTTCTCGGTGTTCCATTCTTCACATGTTGTATCAAACTGTTAGCATAAGTCCTGGCGTTTCCGACACTTGCCCCTTTTCCTCCGTCCGTGGGCCAACCGCTCTCAGACACCCCGATCTTCATCGATCCGCCTCCCGATTTCGCCAGTGCCGCATAAACAGAGTCTACACTTGCATCGAAGAAATTTTTGTATTGCAAATTGTTTCCGCTATCAGTGAATGCAGTGGACTGGGAGTTGAACAAAGCGAAATCTAGAGAGACTTGGCCCGAGTTATACATGTGGCCGAAGTAAGGGTAGATATTCGCGAGCATGGGAGATTGCTTGCTCGTCAAGAAACCTATCACTGGTCCAAGAAAGCTTATATACTCATCCTTGAACCTTCCTCGAGATGGAGGATACGTTTCTATGGTGGTGTCAGTGGATATAGACGTTGTGACCTTGACTCCAAGCCCTGCTCCAGAAAGGGCTCTCTCAATGTTCTGCAATGCGGGTAAGAGAAGCCCCCCAGTTGAGGGTTGCACCTCATTCCCGACGTTGATGTACCGGAACCTGACACTGTCACTGTAGCGCCGAACGTTTTCTTGGACCCACCTGTCCGCCTCCGGTTGGCTGTTGGCGACACGGTCAAGATATGCGTTGGGAACATCGAGGATGAGTTCGATGCCAGAGCCACGGAGAGCGTTAAGAGCGCCTGGGTCAGGGCCGTAGAGACGCATCCTCTGGATGTTCTTTTGCTTGTAAAGAGCCACAACGTCATATGGACTTGGCAAACCTTCGCCTTGCATCCCGTAGCATACTCCAATTTGTCCAGCTTTTCATTTTTCCAAAAAAAAAAATTGAATCAGCAGTAAAAATAAATAAGAATCAGTTTCTGTAGATGGACATGACTAATAGATGTTAAAAGTAGCTTAAAAGACGATTGAACCTGTGGTGCTGAAGAAGGAAGATACTACAAGGCTGAGAAGAATTATCAACATTGGCCTTGAGGCAAAGATCCTTGTGTTAGACATTTTCATGATTTTGCTATGATACTGTGAAATTTTATGTGTTTACCTCTACATTTACTGCCTAATATATAGAGCGAACCGGCGAAGCCCTGGGGGTTCAAAAGTCAGTCAATGATAGAAGCAAAAATAAGTTTGTGAATGAAAATCATCTCTGTTTTCTTAAGTTTCAACTTTACCACTTATTCACAAATAACTCGAGAGACAAGTGTATGTATTTTTAATGGTAATCGCTCGCGCCGCCCCATAACAATAATTAATATTCGTTTTTGTTTTCAAAGCATTTGGATTAGGAGAAAGGATCAGAACATTGGCTTGATTTCCTTCTGTTGAAAAGTATTCGTTTTTGTGTTTGGTAGCAATGCTAAAGTAATACTAGTAGTATATACTATATACTAATTCATTTTTTTTTAAACTCAAGTTTAAGTGATTAATTTGGGTAATATATATATATATGTTGGATCATCACTTCATCAGTGGAGTGTACCTGTGTACGCCGTTGGTAGATTAGATTATACGACAATCGTGGACCATTAAATACGTCGTTCATAATTGTTGGACCCATCAATGGACAATGGTAGCTAAAAAGTTTTAAACATGTATATTAGACTAGACAGGGAAGTCTTTAAAATCTACTCTTTCGGATCAATACGGCTTTTCCTTATCTGATGAATACGTGACCAAATCCCAAAATTGTTGATATTTTCGGAACCAAAACCTTGTTTTTTTTCTTTCTTTCTGATATGTACATATACTACTAGTACATGCATGTGATGAGTTTCTTTACTTGTCCGAACCAAAGACTTATCATAAGTATACTTCAATTTAAGTAAATTTATACGTAATGTATTCAAAAACAAAATCGTATTAATTATCCTGTTAAGGTTTATAGCCAACTTTAAATAGCTACTTTACGGCATAGTAAGTTGGACAATCAGTACGAAATCAGAAAAACAAAAAAAAAAGTAAAAAATTTAGACCATATGGTTCATGAAGGGACGTGTTGTGTGTTGTGTATTAGCAGTGGTGTGTAGCGCATGTGGGGATAAATGAAACGACGAAATTTTATTCTGAAATGTCTATTTTAGTTAGACGACAAAATTAGAAAGACTTGACTACAGTTGACTTGTAAATACTTTTCCACCATATTTTCAAAACGCCATACTAATTTTTCTTCACAAGCTAAAAGTCTCTTGAATTTTTCTTTCTATATATGTAAGAAATTATATACGTATATAGAAGCACAAACATCTTGTAAAATCTTTTTCTTATTACCTTTTATTTGCCAAGATTATTCCATCTTTAGGTAATGCATTGTGTATTACTTTCCATTCATTTTATAATATTATAAGAAAATACACATCTTTTTTTTTTCTATGTTAGGAGAAAAATCATATCCATTGTGGATTTGTATGCACCTAATAATTTACTGAACCTATTTAAACGTTAAGAAAAATTATCACAATTGTTTTTTCTTCCTCCTTCTCCGTTTTTTGTTGGGTTCGTATATAAATCCTAAAATGTCAAATAGATTATCACAATTCTTGGGTATATATACAATAAACATAACAAATATGTAGAGACTCATATTTATGTTAATTGATAATGAGGAACAAGATCGACGTTATGAAATCACAATTATAGGTTATAAAAATAATTAAACTAAATGAGTCGTTACAATCCCTCAACTTTACCGATATCTATATATTTCGTTTCAGATATAAAATTATACCATTCCTCGATATATAAAACATTGGTTCAGCTTAACCAAAGTTAATATCGTACTAGACTGCTTGTTGGGTTGGAAGTTGAAACAATCCCCAGAAAAATATAGACCAACAAAATTTCATATTAGCTTGATCAATTTAATTATAAAAATAATTCCATATTGTATATTTTAAAACGATGGAGTACAACATAGTTATGGCTCATTCATTATTATTCCTTACTGTTACAACAAATTCCCACTCTTTTTTAAATACCCTTACAGAAGGAACACAAAAAAAGCCCACAAGTCACTGACCAGACGACCCTTTCTTGTTCAAGAAGTCTTTGCAAGGATTAGTTAAAATTAACTTCATACTTAGGCTGTTGACCCCGAAACAGTCCCCAAAACTTCTCATACTCACCATTATCTTTCTTATCCTCGTCGAACATAGCGAATAAATAAGTCTCTAAAGGTTGACCTGGCCTTTTCGGTGATCCATTCTTCACATGTTGTATCAAATTGTTAACATAAGTCTTGGCGTTTTCAACACTGGCCCCAAATCCTCCTTCCGTGGGCCAACCGCTCTCAGACACCACGATATCCATTGATCCGCCTCCTAGTTTCTCCAATGCCGCATAAACAGAGTCTAGACTTGCGTCGAAGAGGTTTTGGTATGGCAAACTGTTTTCGTCAGTGAAAGAATTAGACTGGGAGTTGAACAAAGCGAAGTCTAGAGGGATGTTGCCATTTTCAGACATGTAGCTGAAGTAAGGGTAGATATTCGCGAGCAGGGGAGATTGCTTGCTCATCAAGAATTCTATCACTGGTCCAAGGAAGACTTTATACTCATCCTTGAACCTTCCATGAGACGGAGTTTTTGTGTCTGTGGTGACGTCGGTGGCTATAGCCGTTGAGACCTTGAATCCAAGACCTGCTCCAGAAAGGGCTCTCTCGATGTTCTGCATTGCTTGTAAGAGAAACCGCCCATCTGAGGGTTTCACCTCATTTCCGACGTTGATGTACCGGAACCTGACACCGTCAGCGTAGCGCTGAACGTTTTCTTGGACCCACTTGTCGGCCTCCGGTTGGCTGCCGGCGAGACGTCCAAGATATGCGCTGGGAACATCGAGGATGAGCTCGATGTCAGAGCCACGGAGAGCTTCAAGAGTAGCTGGGTCAGGGCCGTAGATCCGCATCCGCTGGATGTTCTGTTGCTTGTAAAGAGCCACAACATCCGATGGACTTGGCAAGGCGTTCCCTAGCATCCCGTTGCATACTCCGATTTGCCCAGCTTCATTTCAAAAAAAAAAAAACAAAAACAAAAGAGTCAGTAATAAAAAGAAATTGAAGCAGTTTCTGTAGATGGAAGTAGATTAAAAGATGATTGAACCTGTGGTGCTGAAGAAGGAAGCAATTACAAGGCTGAGAACAATCACCAACATTGGTGGTGAGGCTAAGATCCTTGATTCAGACATTTTCACGATTTCTTTCTTGATGCTAAGAAAATTTTTATGTTTAAAATCCAAATATTTTCGACCTAATATATAGGGCGAACCAGCGTAGCATGGGTCAAGTCAGTCAATGAATGAAAGTATGAAACCAAATTAAGTCCTCAATCGAAATCTTCTACCACCATTCCCATATACCTCTCTAAATCTACGATTTGAAAAGTCTTAACAATCTACACAATTGCAGCTTTAAGAAATTGTGTAGATTAAGAAATTGTAGTTTTAAAGCTGAGAGACGAATGTTATTAGTGGGATTACTCGACCAAACTGCAGTAATGACTACTCAATTTTTGGGTCTGTTAAGTATTAAGTAATCTATATTCATTTTTTTAGTACTCCAAAAACAAGATTTTTATTGACTTTTTGGGTAATATATGTTGCAACATCAATATATAATGTAAGCCGTTGATCATCATACGACAATCGTGGACCATTATATACGTTGTTAGACGACCCAAAAGCCATGACTTGCGTTCACAATTATTGGAATCTTTAACACTTTAGACACGGAACTCATTTAAATCCAAACTTTCGATCCAGAAACACTCTGAAAAAAAATATAAAGTTTTTCACAAAGGTATATTATATTGATATTTGCAGAACTAGTTTTTTGTTTAACATCCAAACTAAAACTTTATTTAGTTGTAATTAATTTCAAAGGTAGTTTTTAGGAAATATAGTGAATTGGGATTCAAAATAATGTCTATAAATCTATCTTACTTATAAGACATGTACATATACTACATGTATGTGACTTGTGAGTTTCTTTACTTGTCGGAATCAAAGACTTATCATCAGTACCGTTTAAGTAAAAGACCATCATTATTGTTAAGAAAAACTCTTATATAAAGATTATTCTTAACAAAATCTTAGACTAGCTAAGAGCCTCCTAATAGGATGTCCTTAATACTCCAAGTTATTTTAAAATAAATTAGTTTTAATTATACTATTAAGATTTATAGCAAATTATCTATTATGACAACATTTAAATAGCTACTTACAGTATTGTTGGTTAGAAAATCAAATACACACAAAAAGAAGTAAAAAACAATTTAGACCATGTGGATGCGCTGGGTACTAGACCATGGGATCACGATCATGAAGGAACGTGTTGTGTGATTATAAAAACCGGACGAAAGTTATTGTAACGGTCCATTTTAGTTAGACGACAAAATTATAGAGACTATGTGCTTGATGGACTTGATTTGAGGTTATGATATTTTCACAATGTATATTTCAAACATTTTTTTTTTCACAAGCTAACACTTTCACTATATAAGACGAATATATCTCTTTTTCTTTTAAGAGAAATTTATAAAAATACCATTAAAAGTTTTGGTTTTGCAAAAAATATCAAAAATACAAAATGTGATTTTCAATGGTATGTAATTTAATATTTTAAAACTAATTTGGGTTAAGACTTAAGAATCTCCCAACTTTATTTATTTTATAATGATATACCGATTTCTAATCTATACTATATAAAAGTATACCTTTCCTCGATATATAGAACATTGGTTCAACTTAACCAAAGTGAACATCGTACTTAGACTGCTTATTGGGATGAAACAATCCCCAAAACTTTTCAACATCAGGAGGGGTCGGCTTTACATTCTCGTCATACATCGCAAATATATAAGTCTCGATTTCTTTCCCTGGTCTCTTCGGCGTCCCGTTCTTCACATGATTAATCAACTTATTGTTATAAACTCTCGCATTCTCTATATTTGTCTCGACTCCTCCTTCCGTTGGCCATCCAGTCTCTGACACAACTACGTCCAATGATTCACCACCGGATCTCTCTAGAGCCGAGTGCACTGCATCGAGCATCGCATCGAATAGGTTTTGGTAAGATCTAGGAGGGTCCGATACGGTCCCTGGAGAAGCCGTGAAGAGAGCGTAATCGAGCCGGATTCGGTCTTTATCTCCCGCGTAACTGAAGTAAGTGTAGAGGTTTAAGTGTAAAGGAGATTTCTTGTTTACCAAGAAACGTATGATTGGTTCCATTAGCACCTTAACTTCTCTTTTAAACGAACCTTTCGAAGGTGGGTAAGACTCTCCGAGCACTCCCATGTCCACCGCCGTGGATACCTGTTTAGAATCCGCACATTAAAGTTCAAAAAGGAAAAGAAACAAAAACTTCTGTTGTTCCAAACTCAATTAAAGGAGTTTTGATGAATATCACATTTGAAGTCACAAACCAATAACACCCTCTAAATTCTTTTTAAAAAACTACCCTAAAAATAGTACATATCCATTTTTAATAAGATAATTTTGCAGAATGTAAACTTATGAGAAATTCTGATTATTGACAATATATACCTTGATACGACCACCGAGTCCGGCTACTAAAAGAGCATGGTCGATGTTTTCCATGGCCGGGACTAAAATATGTGAGTACGAGTCGGAGATCTTAACTTCGTTCCCAACAGATATGTAACGGAACTTGGTGTCATTCACGTAGCTCATGACGTTGGTTTGGACCCACGTGTTAGCTTCTAATTGGCTTGAGGCCACGCGTTGTAGGTCCGGGTTGGGAAGGCCCAACATTACCTCGATGCCGGAGCCACGTAGGGCGGTTAGAACGTCGTGGTCCGGACTGTATAGCCTTACTCGCCGGATGTTTTTCTGTTTGAATAGCTCAACGGTTTCTGCCGGTGACGGGAGGTTGTTGCCGTATCTCCCGTAGCAAACGCCGACTTGTCCAGCTGTTACATATATATTAATCCCCACATATAAACAATCTATATATTTCATGATCAAATGTATATGTTACTAAATTTAATATGATTTGTTATTAATTAACTTAAAAAACATATATCTAGTCATTTGAAAGTTTGTCAAGTTTCTTTTTTTTCTTTAAATGTTGAAAACTAAAATTAAACATTAATATAAAGGTATGGTTTACTATTAATATTTTTTTTCAATCTTCAGATACATATAATCAGTAATAAAATATATAGTATCAAACAGCTAAAAAAAAGACTTGACCTGGTCTGATTACTAGTTTAGGGGAGAGTGATATAGTAAATTAAAACCATATGTTTTATTTCTTTTAATATTTCTGGTATTATATATGTTATATATATTGCCTATATACAAACCTGCGTTATATGTATTGACGAAGAATAGAACGAAGTGAATGGTTAACGAAGCCAAGGCCAAGAAACGGAGATCCATGGTCTAGGTTAGGGAGAGGTATCAGGTCCTAATATTTGTTTAGGGAATTTAGAGAACCCGAAGTCAGTTGTTCATTGTGATTGCATTGATCATAACACATGCACATATATATATACCCAAATAGCATTATACATATATGAAAAAATTTACCGGATAAGCAATCAGGAAAAATACGTGTTGTTGGTATATATATATATATTAATAACTATCAGATACGGTATCTACTACACAAACGAGACTGAGAGAGAGAGAGACATATGTCTCTTCATAATTAAGTCCACTTGGTGCAACTTCAAGTCAAGCAACGCGTGTATTTTTATTTTAGGGTTCAAGATTTGTTGAAAGCAGGTATTGGAATATATAGGAACAGGCATGCAACGTACGAGTGGAAAAGGCAAACAAAGCCAAAGGGTGGAGTACTGGAACGTTACGTAAAGGGACTTGTATAAAAAGATAAATTAGTTTAAAATTATTAGTAAAGCTAAGAATACAGTTAAATAACGTATCTGAATTGAACGTAACGCATGAAAAATGTAAAGAATAAAGTCGTATGACCTCCTCCAGTTCTTTATAAAAGAAAAAAAAAAAATCACAGCAAAGTTATTATATATAATATATGAGTTCTTTAATATAGCTTTGTTGTACATAGTGGTTATTGCTACGTACGTGTTCGTTAAGGCAGTATGCTTAATGGTGATGTATCGGAAAATAAGACTTTTAATTTATCGTCGTGACACCAGAGACGTCTTTACCGTACGCTCTGTTGAACATTTTAGATGTGGGCAGGAGAAGGCTTTCGGTCAACATTTTGGCTTCTCCCCGATGTATACGGCAATGTCTGTCAATGTTACCAAACTGTTTCAACTAATGAAACTGGGCCTTACACGAAATGAGCCCAACAAGGAACTTGAGACAAATCTGAGCCCATGTGAAAGCTAAACGGAAATCAATTAACTTTGGATTCGTTTTTTTTTTTTTTTTTTTTTTTCTCAAGTCCTACTGCGAATTGCCAAAAGTCCAAAAACAAAAACTCAATGCGAAACGAAACATACCAAAAAGGTCAAAGCTTAAACCAACTATGTAAACCGAATTGTCATCCGCGCGTAAATATCCTTGGCAACTATTTGACCGAACAACTTCAAAATCCAACGAACGGACGGTCAGGATTGTCAGATCAGCATCGTCGGAGTCCTTAACGCCGGGTGGATCAGAAAGAAAAAAAAAAAAGGAAAAGCAACCACTCCATTTCTTGTGCTCACCATGCTCCATTCCCTCCTTTGACTTTGCACTTCAATTTTATCAGTCTCAGATCTCGACGATGGCTACACAAATCTCTCAGCTTGCTTCTTTCTCATCCACCAATCGCCAATTTCACTTCCAGAGCCGATCTTTTACGTTCTCCAAGTTTCGTCCCCAGGTAAACTTTTTAGATGTCGTGAAAAAGACATATTTTTGTTCAGCTCGATATTGTATACGTTTATGCCCAATACTCTCTCTATTTGGTTATACTTAACTGGTTACGCTATTCTATAATTATGAACTTGATTCGATTTTGGCCGTACTCGACATTAGCTTTTGGCCTTCTTGGGACTTGTATTGATACCCGCTTCTTTGGATGAACTGGTAGAGTTATATGACTTTACCCTGTGTAATAATATCATTCCCCCTTTTTTTTTTTTTTTTTTTTTCTTACATTTTCTGATTCGAGTATTGGATAGCTTGAAGCAATCATATCTACTTCTTTCGGTTGTCTCTTTGTGCTAAGAATCACTTGTAGAGCTCCTCTTCTAGATTTTCTTTTTGGGACTGATAGTGTCACCGCTAGTGGCTAATTCGCTTATAATGGTGCAGTCTTTTGTAGTTAGAAGCGTTGATGGGAATAGCTCAGAAACACCAGCGTCTCTTACCTATACATCTGAGGTTTCAAAGCCTATTGTTGAGAAAACATCGGCACCTTTTTCAACTGCTACCGGTAATGACATTATTACAGAGCCAGTAGAGGCCACACAACCAATTAGAGCAGCAAAGATCCACGACTTCTGTTTTGGCATTCCTTATGGTACTACTTACCTTGTGCCTCACAAACTTAGTTTCAAATCTTAGTGTTACTGAGCTGCTTTTAAAAGTTTTATTTAAGTATTCAAGTCTGCCATTTCTCATATGAGAGTATTTATTTTCAGGGTAACTCGTTTGTATTAATTCTGCTTCACTAATGATAATTTATTAGGTGGTCTCGTTATGAGTGGAGGGCTTCTTGGGTTTGCGTTTTCACGAAATCTTGCAAGTTTAAGTACTGGTGTTCTCTATGGTGGTGGCCTTATAACCCTTAGTACATTGAGCTTAAAGATTTGGCGACAGGGAAAATCTAGTTTTCCTTACATACTAGGACAAGCAGGTAGTCTTCATTTTTTGTCTACGCTCTACAAGAACATTTAACTGGGGGTTGTAGTCACTAAATTCTATCTTTACTTCCATTTCATCAAGTAATTGCTGGTATCTTACACTTGATAAGTGGATGTATGAATATCCATATAATTATACTGTGTAATACTACAAGTGGTCATCTGTGAACCAAGAGCACATGAATGTCTATCAAAATGTTTCTGTTATTCTAAAAGCTTTTGTGCTTACTCATTCATCAAAACTCTGTTATTGCAGTGCTGTCAGCTATCGTCTTCTGGAAGAACTTCACAGCTTATTCTATGGTATTTTATCATCTTTGTGATCATGCTGATTGTTTATTTTTGCTTGCTTGACTTCTCTTGTTCAATCTTGTACTTTTGCAGACTAAGAAGCTGATTCCTTCCGGGCTGTTTGCTGTCGTCAGGTAAAATAAATTTTTGTGATCCCCAACAGACTGATGATCTTTATTGGATTCATGTAACCGTGAGTTCACGTATTTCTTTCACTGCAGTGCTTGCATGTTGTGTTTCTATTCATATGTGGTACTCTCTGGAGGAAACCCACCTCCAAAGAAATTGAAACCATCTGCTAGTCCTTAATATTGAAGGTACTTCTCCTAGGTTAGATTTTAAAAATGGAGGTCTTCTTTCTTTTAACGACTCTGGTGTGTTGGGTTCCTGGTGTAATTTTATACTTATACGAGTTGATATACTTTTTTGTGACCTGTTCTTACCAGTGTCATGAAGTTTTGTTTTTCCTACTTGTGGTGTTGTTAGCCTATGATTGTCTATAGGCCATACTTTTATGCTAAGTGTCATATTCTAAGTTTAGTTTTTCTTACTTCAGACATGATATGATTTACTCTTAAGCGAATCAGGTATACTCAATCCAAGGCATAATTTATGTTTGATTCATCATGAGTCAAAAAACCTTTAAACACTTTGATTGAAAACAATCTTCGGGAGAATAAACAAAGGGCTAATTTGATATGTGGATCCAACATTTCAAATAGAACAACTCCATAAACTTTCTCAAAGCAAAAGGTGAATTCAGAGCAAAAAAAAAAAAAAATTGATTCCAGTTATGCAAAGCTGAGTTTTATCACGGAGAGGTCTCGACAGCAAAATTTTGATTAGCGGGTAGCTTGTGCCTGTGTGTGTTCCAAGAGCTGATTCACTAACTTGTAAGTCCGTCCTGATAAGCCTTTGGTGTGGTTTATCAACTGCTCATGCCTGCATAAAGCGGAAACGAGAATAGATTGTAGAAATATCAGACACACAGGATTAGGATACGAATGATGTACTAGATCTAAGTACGCTTACACGTTGGGCTGAGTAGGCTCCATGATTACAGTTCCTGACTCAGAATCAATCTTGGCATCAAGCTTTGAGGTGCGGATTAGGTTCACAATCCATCTCTCAGCGTCCTCATAGTTCAGGTTCAGTTTTTCAGCAAGTACCCTGACAAGGCCATAATAGACGCGATATGAATACAAAGTTAAAACCACAAGACTGCAACAGTTCCTCTTAAATTAAATAGCTGAATATGGCATAAATTTTTCAATGCGTGGAGAAAGATAAGTGATAAACAAATATTTCAAAAGTTCAGCAATCCCGAGAGAATAACTATGTGGAAACATACACAATTAACCGAATGTGAGAACTTACCCCATGTCAATCCTTTGATGAATTTTGCAATAGGTTTCAAAGATAAATAGGCGGGCATTCTCAAGAAACTCTTCTCTCAGTGGTACTGTTGAAAAGTTTCCATCCTCAACTCGCTTGCCAAGGAATGGATCATTCACAATAACCTACATCATATTAAAATGGCATGAGTGTTGATTGCACAGTTCTACACCAACAAAAATAAATATACATATGACATTAGTTACCTCTTCACACTCTCTCATCTTCCTTTGAGCCCCATCAAAGTCATAATTGACAAACACACATGCCAGGAACTCGATAATAGGATCTTTGTAGGAGTAGTGCTCTTGCTGAATGACTTTTATGAATTCTTTCAATTGAGGTCTTCTCCTTTTGTTGACAATGAAAGCAGTTGCCAAGTAACGCAGCAAGTGAGGAGCACTAGTTTGTATGGCATTTAGATACCTGAAAAAGTAAATAAACAACAAATTAGTATACAACACTGCAGCAAGGAAAACAAAGTGTTTAATTTTCAGCAAATGCCCATAGACAAAGCATACTCCTAAGAAGAGGTCTGGATAAAAAGAAAGTGAAGACTCGCCAACTAGTAACTACTAATCACTTGTTTTCACATCAGGACTAACTTTGACTCTAAAAATTGCTTCACACACAAACACCATATGCATACTTAGTTGCATCTAGATCAAGCTTATATTTAAAGCTAAGGAAATAGACGGTGATGCAAGGTATAAAGAAGAGATGCAAATAACATAGAGCTTTAAACTTACTTGTCTTGGTTAAAAAGATCAATGATCTGTGTCCTTCCATTATCATGGTTAAAAAAGATGTAGAGACCCCAATGCATCAACCAAATCCTGTTCTGCACCTGATTTAATGGTGATGCAAAACTCTGAAAAACCAAAAGCTAGTTAGCATATATACTCGGGTCTATAGTGATCCCAAAGGTCACAAGCTAGAGGAAGTTTAAAATGCAAACCTTTGAGTCAATAATCTCTTTGAGACGGTTAAGCTCTTCAAGAGCAATGTCCCAGTTTTGCATCAGTATTTCAGATGCGAGCTTTCCCCACAAGGCACTCAAACTTCTCTCAAGGTTAGAGCACAGGGTTCTGTACTGATAAAGATAATCAGCAGCACCAGAATAGTTCCCACATTCAAACTGAAATTTGGCGTATTGATACAAAGCCTCAATCTGGTCTGGACCAATCTGAGTAGACAACATGCCATATAAGATTTGCGTTCCTCAATACCAAACAAATGCAAATCTGGATAACATTTTACAAAATTAGAGAACTTTAACATCCAAATCACAACCTGGTAGCGTTCCTTGAGCATCTGGAGATTGTACTGCTTGTCAGCTCTTAGCTCCTGCACAGCGCTAGGGTTCAAAAGAAAAGACACAAGTGGCGCAGCTGCCTCCTCCAAAGATTTGAGCCTGGCCACGACCTCTGCTCTTCTCTCCACCATATCTATCACCACAAAATTTCCACAATCATCATTTTTTGTTTAAAAAAAAAAGAAAGAAAAAAAAACGCAAATTGGAATACACAAGAATACCTTGAGGTGCATCTTCAGTGTGGTAGAGACTCTTGTGAATATCCATAGCGTAATCAACCATGTTCGTCTTGTTCAAAAGCTCGATCTTAAACTTGAGGATCTGCTCATCAGGGTAAAGCTGAAGCTCTTGAAGGAACTCGAGCAAAGGAAACACCAAGTGTCTGTCCAGGTTTGGCGCTATTAGAGGTGTCAGGTCATAGTTCGTTTTGCTTTCTTCCATCGTCGCAAATCTCTCAACCTCCGCTGCTTCCCACTGGAATTATCTTCTTAAGACGGCCGAGATGGAGAGTTTCAGAGACGATGAGGTAATTCTTCTGTAATGAATTTAGGGTTTTCTCCAATAAGAACTTTCGATATTTATAAATTCGCTCCTTTTACTTCTTATAATTTCTTTCTCCCCCACCCCAACAAGTTATTTAGGGGATGGTATTGTAGAGTTTTTTTTTAAAAATTTTATTTTTTATTGTAGAGTTTTAATAACTTTAAATGTAAAGTAGAATCATTTGTTATTAAATCAAAATTTTATTAAAATTTTTTAAAGTTTGGTGTTATTAGTTATTGATTCGTAAAAATTCATTCAAAATTTTCATAAACATAGAGTTATTGGATTCAGACTTTTACTTAAGTCATAAAAAGTATGTGTTATTCAATTAAACAAAATAATCTCTTATTGTTGATGAATTAACATTTTTCCTTAAATGGCATATGTTTTTTAATCAGTTTTTGGCTTTTGATTCTGCAAAAATCTATTTTATTAGCCATGTTTCTTTAAAATATAAATTTTTTGAAAAATTAGAAAATCCAGATTTTATAAAATTTTGCTAATTTCTTCTTAAAATCCAAAAACTACTATGTGGTCTTTATTTAGTATAACGTGAATTGACATTTTTTTCTTCAAATCCAAAAACCACAAGTAGATCATGCATGTGGATCTACCAACAACACATTTGGAGCTGCGTATGATAAATTCATGGGATCTAGAAACTTCTCTCCCTATGATCGTCCACCCGTAAGATTCTGATGAATTGGCCTACGTAGCGACACGGGCGCGCACTGAAGTTCATGACTTGTTTGGCCTTCCTACGAATCTTATCGGTGAGTCGTCTCTGAATGTTGAGTTTGAGCAGATGTATCTTCCGATGTGTATGCTTTCTGTGATTGGAGGCACTGTGAGGTTCAACGAGAAGCAGAGATCAATGTTCTTGAAGCATTACTTTCCTTGGGCTCTTCGAGCAGGAAGGCAATGCACTGACCTTATGTCTGTGTACTATGAGCGTCACTTTAGCGAAGACTTAGAGCAAGTTCGAAGAAAATGGGGAATCATCCCAGCTCCTCAACATCTTAAATGATAGTTTCTCCCCACTTTGAGAACACATTTACGATGTTTACACCCTGATAAATCCAGTTTCATTTAGTTGTTTACACATTTACTATAAGCAACAACTTGATAGATCACGTTCAAGGAAATATCCCTTTTGGTTGTGAAACTTGACTAAAGGAACTGCATTTTTCTTATGTCTTAGTGTACTCGACTTGCTTCTCCAAGTTTACTATATTTTTGATGATGCTGATGTTGTCGCCTGTAAACGGTTTGTTTTCTATCATTCCTAACTCTTGCTTCATGTTATATTTACTTCCACAACCGTAAATAACTCGCTTAGACCATGTTTATTGGCGTACTTGGCCTCAGTCCCAACCAATTTTTACACAAAATTAAATAAAAATAAAAATAAAAACTAAAGGACGTACGCACAAACGCGACGGTCCTGCGTTTTGTTTTTCTCTATTCGCAGGCTCCACTGACACGTGACGGCCCGCGATTGGTTATCATTTTGTTTTTGTTTTTGTTTTTTTTTTTTAAATCAAAAAAAAAAAAGAATTTAATTTTTTTTTTTTGGACTCAAACCGATACCCTTGCCCTTAAACCCGCGTTAACAATAGAAGAAGTCGAAACTGTATAACTCTAAAACAAGGCTAACAAAAACAAATTTTGAAACAAAGTTTGTAAGAATTAATAACGGATAAAAAACTCTTCAATCATCATCATCACCATTACAGAAGATCTAGATCACCAATATATTATATGTAAATCAACATTTAGGATAAGGAATACCACAAGCAGCAAGAAGTTTGTGAGCATTTTTGGGGATGACATAGTGACCAAACGCTGGAGTCTTTATGTAACCACAGAGACAAGAATGTTGTTCTTTCAGCATCTCGCAACAGTATGCTGGAGGCTGACTTCCCTTGAGTATCGCTGGTAGGCATGACATGAGTTCTGTCACGACGCACGCCGCTTTCTCCTCTCTACCGGAACCTCCAATCACGGTTGGAGCCAGAGTTGACATGACGACTATAACAAACGCGATGACCCCTAACTTTCTGAACTTCATGCCTATGCACAGTATTTAGTCTTCTCTCTATAATTGTATTTGATTTATAAATGAGAATATTTGAGGTTTTTGTTTTGAAATTTGTAAGGATGATAATGCGATCACGCATATACATGTTTATACATGTTTAATGGCGTTGACAATATTTTTACAAATGAAAGCATAAGTAGAAAAGAATTTGAAAATATTGAATTAGAAGCAAATTAAATGATATACATTTAATTTGGTCAAAAAATGTGTATATACAAACTTTTGGTCAAATGAAATACACATTTTCCCAAAAAATAAGAGACAAAGGTTTGAAAAAATATCTCTTATTTCCAATTTTTCCAAAAAAGAAAATGTGTATGGATATTTTTACCATAATTTGATCATGGATGTCAGACTTGAAGGTACTCAAAGAAAGATTTGGTATTAAAAAAAAAAGTAAAATGGAAATTTTGAATTCTATGTAAAGCTAGAAAAATATAGGAAGAAAAAAAAAATGTCCGAAAGATTTGGTACTAAAAAAGGAAGATATATTTGTCACTTGAGTCTTGAGTGTACAGATAATGTGATGTTGAATACTATTTTTGACTTCGAAGCTTCTAAATTCCAAAGGCTAAAAAAAGGGAAAACCAAAAAAAACCAAAAAATGTGTTGAAAAAAAGAAAGGTAAGAAAAAAAATGATTTGGGAATAGAGAGATTTTATAGTTAGACCTGAAAACTGAAAAAGCCTCCGGCGGCTGAGAGAGGAGAATCATGGAGGATCATCATCATCTTCCCGATACTTTGAAACCCTTCTTTCACAGAGCCACTGAAGCCCAGGTTTCCCACCTTCTTCTTTTTCTTTCTAAATTCTCTAATCATCTATCATTCGAACACCATTAACACGTATACCATTGATTCAATCCATCCAGGAGCGATTGGTCAAGCTTGAAGCTGCTCTTGCGTCGACCAATACAGGTTCTTTTTTTTTTTCTTCTTAAAGAATTTGTTCCCTGTAATCTCTGATTTCTGGAACAATTGATTGAGTCTGATCTTCAAGACTATAGTCCTCAAGTTATATATTCCTTGTTTTCAGACATTCCGGATGCTAAGCTTGTTGAGGAAACTGCCCAAATTCAGTCAAAGCTCGAAGAAGCTAACGCCACGGTGATGCAAGAACAGAAGAAGGTAATTCTCTTCTCTTCACATTGTCTCATTACCTTAGTTTGATGTCTTGGTTTTGGAGTTTTGACTAATAGGATTCTCCTACTACTAGGTGAAAGAGCTGACCATTGAAAACGATAAGCAAAGGTACCGTATATTGCATCTTCTGCGGGCGCTAAAGGATGCTGATGAGAAGCTTGAGAAACTCTCTAAATGATTTCTTTCTTCATTCTTCTCTTGTTGTGATTCCTTTTCTTTTAACATCCTTACTGAGGAAAGCATCTGTCTGTGCTCAGTAATATTATTTAACTGACGAGATATCATAAAGGATTCATTTTTCCTACTCGTATCTTGCTCTGTTTGTTTCATAAGCGAATCTGCAGTTTCTAGCTTAGCAATGCCCATTGCTGATTTACTGAAGATAGTTACTACTATACATGTGATCCCCAAGAAGAGAAGATAGCTTATTCCACAGTAGTTGGTTTTTTCTTCTTCTGTTGGGAACATGAAGCATTCATCACTGTCTAGCTATTCTAGCAAAAATCATCTTTCTCGAGCTTGCAGTAATTGAGAATTTAAGTGCCATTGGTCATTCGAATCACTTTGCATAGATTTTATTGCTGCCTCTTCTTTTTATTGGCTTTTTGCATTTTTTGTTAGATTTAACGAGGCATTGATTAGTAGCCATTTGGCCATGCTTGGCTCTGAGAAGCAAGGTCTATAAAATTTATCTCCATGGAAAAAATGTTCATATGCAGTAATGCTTTGGTTCTTCAGTCTTTCTCCATATTCTTTTGTGGCCAAAATCATAGGAGCTTCTGTTTCAGTTATTAAGCATTTGCCTTTTCTTCTCTGATCTTTTGTTTGGATTAGTAGCAGATGGATGATGCTCAACACAATGGGAAATTTGATGAAAGCTTTTCTGTATTGCTTTTGTTTTCTACTTGATGTTTCAGAGGCTTAACTACATGTTACCCTGAGAAAGTGAGAAATCACCAGCAGTCGGCTTGTTTGATTGAACTGATCAACCAAACATATGATTTGTCGTAATCAAGTCCTAAATGCTATTTGAGGATGTTTCAGAAACCAAAAGATTGGGTTAAGTGGAAACTCAAAAGACAAAAAAAAAAAAAAAAAAAAAATATTCAAACCCACACCCAAAAAAAAAAAAGAAAAGAGAAAATCCAGCAACGATTTTATACAAATTGAGATCAGATCATTAGCCCGAAACTGAAAAATAAAATCAAATATAGAATGAAAGTAGCAGCAAATACTAGAAAGTAGGTTAGGCAGAGTCAGATGGACCAGAAGGAAGCAGCTCATAGCCATCATGGTGATGGTTAGACTCAACTGGTATGCATTTGAGACCAACGGCTAGGATCATACTTAAGGAACCAATCAAAATGCAAAGTAGCCAATGTTGCCAACTCAAAGGAACAGTGCTTGCAAATGCTCCAAGGAACTCAACAATGATCACTTGGAATCCAACTGTTGCAGTCATTACAGCAACAAACACCCAACTGTTGAACATTCCTTTAAACACATTTATCTTCTCTATCTCTCGGCTGTTTACCTCGTTAAACACCTGTTTTTATGCAAAGCATTAGTGTTAAATAATAATTTCAGAAACACTATTTTTTATTGGTTTTTATGGTGAATCTAGTTAACCTGACAGAAGACGAAGGAGTTGAAGATTATGGTGTTGAGAACAGCTGTTGAGTCCGGGCCATTGAGATTGAGTATTTGTTTTCCAGCAAAGTTGAGAATGCCGAGGACAATTAACTGATAAATGCTTTGACCAATGATGTTTCTCCACATTGCTCTAGTGATGAAGCTAGCAGTTCTAGCTATTGGTTGACGTTTCATTAAACCTTCATTGGGAGGTTCAGTTGCTAGAGCCAATGCACCGAGTGTGTCCATGATCATGTTGACCCAAAGTAGCTGCACCGCAGTGAGTGGTGCAGCTCCTAAAAAGGTGTAAAACAATCATTGGTGAAATTGTTCATCATAGGTGCAAGTTGTGTATATGCTTGATTTTGCTTACCGGTGATGCAAGCAGAGACAAAGTTGATGATCAGAGCAACAACATTAACAGTTAACTGGAACTGAACAAACTTCTGGATGTTTATATATACAGCTCGTCCCCATTTTGCCACATTCACAATCGTTGCAAAGTTGTCGTCCATTATAATAACATCAGCATTCTCTTTCGCAACCTGTGTATATCGGGGAGGTTAACTTATAGAACAATAAAATCTAATGATTTACAAATGATATATAATAAAATCAGTAACAGAGAAGAACCAAAGGCTAACCTCTGTTCCAGCTATTCCCATGGCAAGTCCAATGTCAGCCTCATGCAATGCAGGAGCATCATTTGTTCCATCCCCAGTAACTGCAACTACCTCTCCCATTTTCCTCAAGTTGTTGACTAATGTATGTTTGTCCAAGGGCAAAGACCGGGCCATCACCTGAAACCAGTTAGAAAGAATATAATAAGATGCTTTCAAGAGACACATGGGAGAATTACGAGTCCATTTCGTTAATCTAATTCACCTGAATTTTGGGTAAAATGGCCCTCATTTCGTGTGGAGGCAAATTGCGGAATGCTGAGCCTTCTATAGCTACACCTCCCGCTGTAAGGATACCACATTCCTTTGCAATAGCTTTGGCCGTGCTTATGTTATCACCAGTGACCATACGGACAGTGATTCCAGCAGCTTGACAAGTCTGAACGGCTTCCCTAACACCAGGGCGGACCGGGTCCTTGATTCCAACAACTGCAACCAATGTGTAGCCACCATCAGGAAGATCCCCACTGGGAGCTTCATCAAGATCCGTGTAAACTAAGCAGAGAGTCCTCAGGGCCTCTGACGCAAATCCCTCTATGACATCAGAGATACTTGCAATCTTTTCTTCAGATAAAGGAACAGATTCTCCATTTGAATCCACAACCTTCTCGCACATTTTCAAGACTATTTCAGATGCACCTTTACAGAAAGCACGTACTTTACCACCAGAATGAGATGTAAGAACAGACATTTTCTTTTTGTCTGAGTTGAATGGCTCGATCTTGAGTATCTTATGTTCTCGGCGTTGCACGTCAACATCACCACCCAAAAGCAAACCAAATTCCAGTATTGCCCTTTCTGTAGGTGAACCCAGGATCTGAGTTTTTCCTTCCTTATCCTTAACGACTTCAGAACCAGTGTTCTGAAATATGGCCTGTATAAGGATATTCTGAACTTCTTGGGATAGGTTTAACTGGAAGTTTTCCTCTTGCCTATTCTTGATATTTTCACATATCCAAACTTTGTTGACCACCATGTGGTTAGTGGTTAAGGTCCCTGTTTTATCCGTGCAGATGCAGGTAGAAGAACCCATCGTCTCACATGCAGCCAGATGCCTCACAAGTGCCCTGTCACTCATTAACTTCTTCATAGCAAATGCTAGACTTAAGGTCACAGCCAGAGGTAACCCTTCAGGTACAGCAACGACTATAATGGTAACAGCAATTGCAAAGTAGTCAAGCAATGTTAGGGCATCTTCAGAAGACCACTCAGTGATGCCACCAGCCCTGGCTTTCTCCACAACAAACCTTATGCACAATACCACAAATGTAAGCACTGCAAAGCCTAAACCAATCTTACCTATGATTGTTGCAACCCCGTTTAGTTTCACCTGCAGAGGGGTCTCATCCTCTCCACCTTCACTCAGAGTATCCATCAACTTTCCCCATTCGGTCCTCATACCAACGGTTGTAACCAGCATTTTCGCAGAGCCATTTTGGACTTTGGTCCCTGAAAGAAGAAACGGCTTCTCTTTATTCACATGTGATGGTTCACTCTCGCCTGATAAGCTTGACTCGTCTATCTCTAGATTGTATCCGGATATAAAAATCCCATCAGCTGGAACTTGATCCCCAATAGACAAATGAACCACATCTCCAACAACCAAGTCATGAATGGAGACCTCTTGCCTGCTCCCATCCCTGGTGACTTGAATAATAATCTTCTTTTTCTCTCGATCCAAATCTCTGAACTGCAAAGATTGCTTGTAGTCACTGATAGCAGTAACCATGACAACCAATATTATACTTAGCAAGATCCCTGTCCCATCATACATACCCTTTGGAAATCCTTCTGTGGCAACTCCAACTCCTATCGATACTACAGCGCAGACCATAAGGATGATAAGGGTTATGTCTTGAAGCGCCTCCCAAACAAACATTAAAAAAGATCTAGCTGGTTTCTCAGTATAACGGTTTTCTCCATAGATTTTCTCTCTGATGTGTAGTTCACTCGAACGAACACCTTCAGTGAGAGATACAGACACTTTCTGAGCAATTCCTTCAGGTCCTCCACTGGTCGTAAGGCTCTTTGTGTCATGATTGCGAACCATAGAAGCAAGCTCATCTGCTTCGACATAAAATCCTGCTTGTTTGACCTCATCAGTGAGTTTATATTCACGGCGGGCACCAGCTGAAGAAATACACAATGAAAAGATTAAAAATCAAACCCAGTCCCCCGACAGTGTTGCAAATCATGCATCTCTGAAACTCAAGAATGCATTTCTTACCATCAATGAACTGAAGAGCTGCCTTTTGAACATAGAAAGCAACCCGTATCTTTTCCTGGTTATGAAAAAGGAAAAAAGTGAGCTTATAGGAGACGACTACAAGAAAGAACTAACAGCCATTGATCTCTTCTAGACAAAATAACAGCACCAAAACATGCCAACCGGTACAAATTTTGATTTGTTTAATCCTTTGGATTATGCTTTTTATACAGAAGAGGGTATAATCTTTCTGTAACAGCAGCTAATTGTTGTTGTATATGTAAACAAATTCAGTGATCCAACAAAGAATCAACTGGACCTAAGGTAATTCAAACTGTTTTTTTTTTCTTTTTCTCTAAAACTCAAAGAAATTGGTCATGTCTTTGCCTCACAAGTCACGTTTTGAAAACAGAGTTCAAACAAAAAAAAAATATTTTAGTTTTGCTCAATAGTCATGTGTTAGTCATAATAGTCAAATAGCAACTGTATTGTTCAATAGGAAAGAAAGAAAAAAACAGAGAAGAAAGGGACCAAAGGACTTAAAATTCAAAGAGATTCCCAAACTGCTTCTTCAATTTATTGAGGCAAGTGGGACAAATAAAGTCGATGTCTGTTTCAAGATGGTATGGATTCGCTCTACACGAAATTTCCAAGAAACTTCCCAAAAGCAAAGGTAATTGCACAACAAGTCAAAAATAATGCAATACCCAAAAAAGTCAACAACTATATGAATATTGGAGAAGCAGATCTTTCTTAACTAGATTTCAATTGGCTTTAACGTCCACAAAAATGTATTCTTAATTATCCGTGACCTTCGGGAACCAAAAAAAAAAGGTGCAGCAATGGGATATGCCCAAGGTAAAGTAAAGTAGAATATATTGGAGACACGAAAGCATGATATCAAAAATTATGTCACTCTCTAAAATGTGTTGGGTAGGCAATTTTGTATAGCCGTGTGATATAAATAACTCATCGGTTACACACATTCGATCATAATCACACGTATTTCAATATTCCTAAATCAATCTTAAACAATCAACCGAATCCTAATTTACGCGTCATTTTGTGTTTAGTTGACTGAAGAATAAGAAGAAGAAAAAAAAGTGTACTCAGTGGGTTTGAAATGAGCCAACTATAATTTATCGGTTCACAATGAAGAAAGAATCGTGGAAAATAAGAAATGGTGAACAACAAAACATTTTTAAATGGAAGATATATCATCAATGGCCAAAAACAAAAAAAAAATAATAATTCTAATCCGAAGGATCGTAAATCTAAACGGATCGTGATCTAATAGCGTAAAAGGATACATCAAAAACTGTCGTTGAAGATGAGTAAATATATACTGAAATATCAACAAAATAAGGAAAAAAAAACGATCTCAATGCATTTTCTCGGAAACCATAACATTTTCCCGGAAACGAATCATTCACCCGAAATACAGATCATGGAAAGAGAAAAAAATTATCAGGAAGCGACACAGAAATTGCAAGTTCATCTAACATGACGAGAACAGAGTAAAACAAAAAAATAGAGGAAGGAGGAGAAGAGACCTGGATCTGGCATCTCTTCTTCTCATTCTCAGCGAGTTTATCGAGATTGCTGATCATACGAAAACGACGAGCTCGATTTTTGACGAGTCCGACGGAGGACCTCCATCGCTGACGAGCTTCCAGCGACGGATTCTTAGCTTCGACCTCGAAATCCTTTAGGAGATTAGACATCACTTTCTCTCTTTTTTTTTCCTTCTCTCAAAAAAAAAAAAAAAACTGTCTCCGTTTACTTTCGAGTAATCTTCGGCGACGCGAAGGAAAGTGAAGAGAGAGAGGAGAGAGTGAAGGCTCCTTCTTCCTCCGATTCTTTATGCTAAATCTCTCTCTCTCGGCTCTCGCGCAACGTGGGAGTTTGTTGCGAGTGTAAAGCCATTTTTATCTACTGTCCCAAAAACTCCGAACCCGGTTTAGCCACCGGGTCGGGCCGCCTTTTCGTATCCATTGGATCGCTTTTATATTTTATATTATTTAATTTGACGCAGTCCCAACTTTGAAGAAAGTCTTGCGTCCTCGTTTCGTGGGTTTCGATTCGAATGTAGGACAGTAGTTCCATGTTCAAGATCCGACCCATTTATTCTGCACATGTGACATTTAACTACAAAATATAGTAGAATTGCACAGTTTATTCAATGAAAATGCTATTTTTAGCATGCTGATTCATGTTCTCTTAATTTCACATGTATGATGTATTTGTACAATTAGTAATTAGATGACTGTTAGTGTTAATCAAAGTAGCACATATACACATACATCAAATTAGCGTGAAAAGATTGGTCGATGGGAAAACCAAACAACGGAACATAAGTGAAATTAGTGGTAGGTGACTGTTAATGCTATGTAGACGTCGCCATTACTAATTTAATACGTATAAGTATAAAGTAAATGGATGGTTGTTCTGTGAAGGTGCGTGCGTGGACACAGCTACTAGATTAGGCATATGCTTTCCAACTTGCTCTGTTTTAAGGTATCCACCCAACTTTATGAGGCTGCGATGCCTTCTACTATTATATACTTTTCTTTCCTTTTACCCTTTTTCCAATTCTTTACAATATTCATTTGTACACCTTTGTTCACCAAATATTGCTTAGACTTTTCTTTGTATCACAGATTTCATAAATAAAAACTGACTATTTGTCTTTAAATGCGGTTTAACCAAGTTGACCAAAATAAAATTAAAGAAAACATGTGAACAGTCATGTTCGTATATAAAAAGAACTACTATATAGATCATTCAGAAAGCTGGTCAATCATTACACATAATATATGATGTTATATCATGATGTGAACTTAAATTATTAATGTAAAGAAAAGGTTAGCTCCAAGCCTCCAATAGTCAGAAAAATGCATTCAATATTTTAATATGGAAGTCTCTTCTCTAGCTGTGTTCATTGCCTTTGTCACCCATGTTTGACCCAGTTTCTCTTAATGAGCTCTATAGTCTTCATTTAACAACAAGAAAATTTATTAGCAAGTCTTATTTAGCACACAAATACTGTAACAAGTTTTTTAATTTTATTTTACTTGTTATAATATGATGATGTTAAGACTCCCCCCTGGCGAGAAACAAAACCTCCTCCCCACGATTACTTATTTCATAATTTTAGAACTATCATGATATGTTGTTTGTTTAAGTCTTTGAAGCAAACTAACTGGTCATCACATACAACATTTGACAGTTGCCACTATCCAAGAAGCACAACATATATAAACACATATTCTACAAATTCTATTACATTGGGAACAATATATCATCATAACCATATATAAGAGAATACCATAGACTTTTTATCTCGAATTTCGAGAATAAATATGAACTTATGAAGATATCAGATCTTGCCACACAAACTAATCAAGATAATGCAACTTACTAATCTAATTTGAGTCATGGCACTAAATTTCCTTCAGCAGATTATTGATCATTTGAACCCCTTTATGATGGCAGAAAACAAAAGAAAAAAACTAAGAAGAAGAGAAGAGCACATCTGCACATGGAGTAATTAACCTGGTCACAACCTAAAAGACTATAAAACTTGTGGAGTGGTAGTATTGATCTTGCTCCTTCTTGCTACATACAAAAGGAAGTTGGTCATGCCTTTAATAGTTCCACTGGTGCAAAGTATTACTTCAATGCAACTCGTAGTAAAGGATCCATAGGTATAGAAGAAAGGAGAAATAAAATGATTTAGTGTAAATAGAGCAGATACTCCTCTTTGCCAGTTTCCATATACTACATCATTAGGCACATGGATTTTTTAAGAGATATACATTTTGCCAATGGCTCGGAATTTGAAATATGCATTGGATGGACAATATAGACATTGTTGGCTAGTCAAGGAGTTATTGCAAAACACGTCCTTTAGATTTATTAATTAGTTTGAGCAGTAAAATTAGCCTTACCTAATTTAACACTATCCTCACTAAAGTCACTATCCTACTGAACCGGACCGGTTCAATTTGACACTTAAATAAGTATGTAACCGGAATAAAACCAGACCAAATTGTTCAAATTCTCCGCAACCGGAACTGATATTTATCGGCTAACTTGTACCGACAATGGTACGCTAATCTCAGATTCAGCTTGGGATTTGTCTTTGTCTCCACAGTAAAAATCGATTAGGAGTCGTCTTGAAAATTCTCTTCTTCCACAATATCCCAATCTGAAAAATCCGATCGGTGAGGAGAAACCCTAACTTCAAAAAGGGTTCACTTTACATCTCTCTCTATCGAACAGTCTCATGATCGAGATTTGCTTCTTCTTCAACAACACCACTCGGTATTTTCACTCCTCCTGATTCTCTCAATCTCTTGTTTTATCATCTTTAGGGGTCAAACATGGATGGAAACAAAGACGATGCCTTGAAGTGCTTGAGAATCTGCAAAAATGCTTTGGAAGCTGGAGATCGACCTCGCGCTTTGAAATTCCTTGCTAAAGCTCGTCGTCTTGATCCCAATCTCCCAGTCGATGATCTCGTATCTGAGCTGAGCAACAAATCAGACGAACCAGGATCTGAAAAGTCGCCTGGATCTGCCACCGCCAAGGATTCATCTAATTCTTCAGATCGGCCTTCGTTACGTCAACGTGGATCGTCAACGACGTCATCGTCTTCTTCTGTGTCCTACACTGAAGAACAGATCTCGATCGTGAGAAAGATAAAATCCAAAAAGGATTATTACGAGATCTTAGGTCTTGACTCCAACTGTTCGGTGGATGATGTGAGGAAAGCTTATCGGAAACTCTCATTGAAAGTTCATCCGGATAAGAACCAAGCTCCTGGTTCTGAAGAAGCTTTCAAATCGGTCTCCAAGGCGTTTCAGTGCTTAAGCAACGAGGAAGCTAGGAAAAAGTACGATGTTAGTGGTTCCGATGAACCTGTTTACCAACCTCGTCGATCTGCCAGAAGTAATGGATTCAATGGTGGATACTATTACGAAGACGAATTTGATCCTAATGAGATATTCAGAAGCTTCTTCGGTGGAGGAGGATTCGGTGGTGGAATGCCTCCTGCCACTCAATTCCGATCATTCAATTTCGGGGCTACTCGTCATAGAGCAGCTAATAACAATCAAGCTCCTGAAGCAGGTTTCAATGCTCGGATACTTCTCCAGCTGCTTCCTGTTGTGTTCATTCTCCTGCTCAACTTCTTGCCTTCTTCTCAACCTGTTTACTCACTCTCTTCAACTTATCCTTACCATTACAAGTTCACTACACAGAAAGGTGTCAATTACTTTGTGAGATCATCTAAATTCGAGCAGGATTACCCACATGGTAGCAACGATCTACAGGTTTTGGAACAACAAGTTGAGAGGGATTATGTGTCTATACTTAGTCAGAATTGTAGGTATGAGCTGCAGAGGAAACAATGGGGATTTGTTCATGATACACCTTACTGTGATATGCTGAGAAGCTTTGAGACGGCTGCTGCTTAAAACCAGTGGAGCTAGCACAAAGAATGAGGCACAAATGGTTCAGCTTATAAGCGTTTTCATGTCGTTGCCTTCACGAGTCAGAACTGATAAATGTTTTTCTTATTGTTTCGGATTTTTATATAATGCTTAGAAACCTAACATACGATCCTTGGGTTTTGTGTGATTATTATCTCTGAATTAAGTTTTGGATTTTTGATAACGGTACCTGTTAGAACCAATAAAACATATCTTTGTTCAAAGGTGATGTAACACAACTAGGTTCGTTCTGAGGTAAAGTAACAAAACTGGGTTCAACAGCTTCTTACGGCACCTTCCTAAGAATAGGTGTTCAAGTTTCTTAGATTCAAAAGCTTCGAGCAATCTTCTCGTACAAGTCTCGGGGCCAGTTCCGCTGTGTGTTGCTTGCAAGAAATCCAGCAATCTGCAAATAAATTCATAATTTATATCCCTTTCATGATCTCTCATGATAATACAAATGCTTACTTAAGAATTTTCTTAATGTGTACCTTAGATCTCATACCCCTGATCGATCCATCAGAGTCAGCTACGTTATCCAAACACGTCAGAGCAACCTTGAGTAAATCAGGGACACAGTTCTGAAAGTAAGAGGATGCTCTCTGAAACTCGTTTGGGGTGGTGTCGGGGAGTCTCGGATCGAGATGAAGAAATGGAAGTTTTGCGACTTCTCTTATGGCATTTAGATGATTGCCTAGTCTGGCTAACTTGTGGATTGACAGTATTGCCTCAAGCTCTCTTAATATTGTTTCTTGTTCCATGACTCGATCTCTTTCCTGGACACTGGAGTATACAAGTGTGTGACACTTCCAGTAAGAAACTCCCTATTCAACAACTACTCAACTTAAGAGAAGTAGATGAAAATTTTATTAGAGTCTGCAATTTACCTGACTTCAGAGTGATATTTGTAAGTATTGAGAATATCATTGCCTGAGACAACAAGCCCCGCTGCTTGGCTTTCACCATCTGGCCTTCCGCGGGCAAGGGAGCAAATGGCTTCAGATAGACACTTGTTTATCGTTTCTAAGGCAGAGGAGTACGCACCAACTCTCTTCTGTATTTCTATCGTCTGCATTAGATAACAAACAGTTAGGTAACTAAAACATGGTAAACGAAGCAAATTATTGGTTTGTGAAATCACTCCAATTGAACAAAGAACCAACGGGCAATTTATTAAAGCATGTTTTAAGCTGTGAGTATATATAATCACAAGGTACTTACTTTATCATATAATCCAGCTTCTTGACATTGACGCGCAGCTTCTATCAAGAACTGCTGCCTCAATTTAGTATCAGGCAGAAATCTTCCAAGCTCGCCATCTTCACCGGAACCTCTAGCACCAAGCAGAAAGCAAATACCACCCTCTCGTAACAAAATCTCAGTCAGTAGCTGCTTCAGCATCAAGTTCCTTTGCCTTTGTTGATCAACGTTACTCCTTCCAGACCAAGCTTGTCGCCCCCCACCTACTGCAATAGCAGCTTGTGCATAGTATTCCAGCGTCATTTGCAGATCATCGTGATGCAAATACATCGACCCATATTGCCTAATCATGCTAGATGCCTCGGCATTAGCATCCATCACACTAAGTTTGTGCCCAGTCCCAGATCCTTCAGATAGAACGGAATGGTCCAATAGCGAAATAGCTATATGGACAGCATCAATATTATACCCTTCATCTCCTGCTTCTTTGGACATGTGCATGATCACTGGTAGTAACTGAATGCTAAGAAGCAAAACGTATGGGTATACCAGAGGGTCTTTGCCATTCTTAGTGTAATAAGATGGCTCAAATTTATTCAGATAAGCCTGAAGATCATCCAAACTGTAAGGCGCTAGCCCATCATTCAAGACCACAGATGAAGATCCACCAGCTACGTCACGTATGCATGATAGTTTGAACCAGAGAAAATCTTCTATTGTGTTAAAGAGCGTAGAAAAATCCCTCAAGATTCGATCAATTTGCCTTCGGGAACCAGATATTATAGTGTAGAGTAGGAGCTTCTTCTTGTCAAATGTTGTTTGGCCCAACCGATCACTCATTGGTCCCATCCTCAACAATCTCTCACATTCTTCAGAAGCAATAGCGGCAGTATGTGCAGCCACAGTACCACCTGTGGTAATCCACTCTGTAAGCTGCCAAAAAAGGGAAATCAAAAAGACAACTCCAAAACTTTAATGTAGGTTATTAAGACCATAAAATATACCAAGGGAGCAAAGTGTTGTTGAGATGACCGGGATGATTGAGCAATTTCTCTAGCTTCCTCATAATAACCAGTTCTCAAACAAAAATATATCTGTAATCAGAGAGGTAAATTTAATCAATTTCTTACTTTAAGAAACTTGGGGAACCTCAATTAAAAGATTCTGCAGTTCTACTTAATGGTTGAGGACAAAGTGAAAATGTAAAGCATGCGTGAAAATATGCGAAACCTGCTGCCAAGTAGTGTCAAATGGAGGCTGCCTACGAGCATCACCTGAATCAAAATCTAAAAGCCCATAATCTCTCAGACGAATCTGCACGGTATTGAACAAGAATCAAGAAATACAAACAACCCAATGTATATGATTGCCACAAAAATATCTTCCTGTGTGTATCTGGTTCATATTAAGATTTTTAGATCTGTGGCACTAACCCGAAGAAAAGCACGAATTCTTTGCAAATTTCCAACTGATCCACCAAGAGCAGCCTAGAACAAGATACGAGAAAAAGCGATAAAAAAATGTTGTGGTTATTAACGCACTTGAACTCAGCAAAAGATCAAGGGAATATTTTCAAGAAAGCATCTGGAAGTTAAGAAAGTAATTGAAAAGATGCATTAAGAGACATGTAGCATTTACAAGCAAAAATTAATACAAGATAGAAACGAGTACTTGTGTAGGATGACTTTGAATTGTATCCATTATATGTTTCCCATGCCCACATTCTAAATGGCGTCTTGCACCTATCACGAGGGCCATCTTCTTGGAAACACTATGTTGTAATGCTGAATCTTCACCTGTCATTGCCTGTTTTATAAATTGTTTAAGGCCTTGGAAATGTAAGAACAGTCCTTTAAGGTGCCACTGTTTGCAAAAAGAAACTTCCAATCAAAAGATCACCTGGATGAGTTGCCATATTTTCTGCATGTTGACTGATTTTCCACGAGTCGAATCAATTCCTAGACTTTCATATGCACCATTGAAAGATGTTGCAGGCTATACAAACGCATGAATAAGAAATTAGTAGGAAACAGAGCTAAACAAATGGATGCAAGGTCAACTAGTTATAAGTATGCTGAAAAAGGCAATCATCATCAAATGGTGTACATATTATTTTAAAATTTAGCTGGACTTCGAAGAGCAGTTACAAAATAAAAAACAATTTTCATCTGCAATTATCAAACAGGACGACATTCAAAATGCACCAATACTATAGAATTTACAAGGAGGTTTTGGAAGGCCATACTTCAAATGGCAAGCCTCGTTCTCTTGCAGAGTTAAGTTTCTTGACGACCTCGGCATAGACATATGCCTTTTTCTCATGAACAGGTTTGTTAGTCATAGACACGAGTTCCCTTCCAGGTTTTGAAGATACTTGAGGACTCAAAGCCACTAGTGAACCAGCATGAGTGCCTCTGCTTGAATCAATAATCTTTGTCTTAGGTAGGATTGAAATTTTGCTAAGGCTATGAAGGAAGTTACGTTTTTCTTTTCTACAGTCCTCCTGCCATAAACAGATTCCACATTGAAGTATATATGAGAAAGGACAAGAAATAAAATTCAGAATCATTATCCTCTAATTAGCAATAAGCAACTCAACACGCTTCTAATTGATTGAATCTAGGCCAAGAATTTTCAAATTACAATGCCACAAATATTTAAGGATGAAGAGAATGTTCCACCATTTAACAATTACGTTCTCATACTAATATAATTTACCATTCTTTGTCGGTCATAGCATAACGATGAGAAGGAGGAGAAAAAGAGAACAACCCATTAGAAACCATTAGAAACAGGAGAACATTGTATGACCGCAAAAGATGTGATAGATGAAACTAACATGGAATTCAAGTCAACACAATTTGTGATAGTCGCAACACTGACCTCCAACACTTTCAACATGTAGTTATTAAAGCTTCTAGCATTATCTTTTTGAGCCTCCTGTATAGCCGATACCATTGCCATTTCATGAATCTGAAGACAGAAATAATGCATATTAGAAGGATCTGTAGTGTAGTCTTCAAATAAAATAGGGAATTTCCGAAGAGCATTTAGATATAGAAAACCTGTTGCAAGTATTCTTCAACACTTGTTGCCTCGGCAGGGAATACATCCTCAAATGTCGTCTTATAAATATCCAAAATAAAATTAGGCAAAGGTCATTCAGCAGAACCACGTTTAAATTAAATTACAAATGTATGTGGCCAAACAATACATTGCTCCAAAGAAAACCTACGAGAACACAGAGCAACATAAGCTAGGTGGTAGAGACAGGACATAGACAAAATGCTCACCTTTAACTCAAATGACTTAAGATCACGAGATAGTTGATCTGCATTGATTCCCTCCCGTGCAAGTAGTCTGTGTATCCAGCAAAAATTAAAGAGTAACAGGATCATCACTCAATTGTATAGCGAGCTTTATCTTATGAAATTTTAACAACGGAAGACCACCCAAATTCTCAAAATATCGACCAGAGGATTCTACTGTGTTAAGCTCGTCGGACCTAACTACAACCTCGCACCGCAAAATACTCTTTAACACCCAAACAGATTCATCAATTTTGAATTCTCGGGGACTCACTCTGTAAGACTTTAACGCAAGAACCTGGGGATAAAGAAAAGAATCGAAGTTGAAGAAATTACCTAGTGGCAGCATTAGACTGTGCAGGAGCTTCGTTTCCTAGGGTTTTAGCCTTTAGTTTCCTCGACAACGCTTCCAATTGATCCAGATTCCTCTACAAATCACACAGACATATCATTACGAATCAATCGCACGCGATTAGAAGCTTCTAAACCAGATTTCCAATCTGAAGCAACCAACAGCGAATATTTCCTCCACACAAATGGAGAGTCGGGATCGAAAAGAGTAGTGGTTAGTGGAAGAACCTGAAGAGGAGGAAACTGAGAAGAAGGAGTCGCTTGTTCCAAGAGCTTAGTCGAAGAATGGAGAAGATCAGTCCATCCACTCATCTCCTGGTCGTTCGCCATTGATATTGGGTTCAAGCTCGACACAAGGAGTAAGAGAAACTCTACTACACAAGGAGAAAAAGAATGGGAAGGGTGATTTGAAACTTTTTAACTCTTTTTTGCTCATTACTCTGAAAAGACGATATAACGCATGAGGTTTAAACCGGTTTGATCGGTTCGAGTAATAATTCCTTATTTCTTCGGTACAATAAAACTCAATCCAAAGAATTGGAGAAATACACCTAAGAGACAGATTTGGCGATACACCAACTGTTCGACGAATTGCCCCAACGAAGTTTATGGAGGAAAAAGACTGGGAAGCTTCCTCTTCGAGCGAAAACGAAGCTGATTTTCCAAACGATGATGACGAGGAGTTTCATTCTGGTGGTTCAGTGCCCAGGTTACAGTTCAGGTGGATAAAAATCGGAGACAAGTTTCTCGATTTATTAGCCCGCATCATAAACTGCTAAGTCAACTGTTCTTACACTCAGTTTCTCTTTCTATTCGTCTTTGCAACATGTAGAGTAGGATCATCCAAGGCTCGTTGGATTGCCGAATTAGGAATGGCTGAAGTTGAGGTCAAAAGGGGAAAACTTTGGACAACTACTGGAATCATCCGTAGTGGAAAGACATATTGCTCCATTGAAGAGGCTCTGTACGTGGCAAACTAAACATTTACTAGTTTTATGGTTTCTGAAATTCACATTATTAAGTACGTTCCTTTTTCGCATTGTCTTCTTCTCGTGGCAGGTATTTGAGTGAAATAGGAGAGTTGCAAATCTTAGGTAGTGAAGATGATGTTGTGATACCGTTGAAGGACTTGTATGAGAAAATTGCAGAGGAAAAAAGCGGTTGCTGTTGGGAAAACTACGAGGTTTATAGATACTTAAAGGGTCTAGGCTACATCCTAGGCAGGCATGGAGTTTCTTGGACGTCAAAGAATGCTGCGATTTCGACACCAAGTGGGCAAGAAGAGTCAGTTTGCTCCGGTGAATGTCCTGAAGACAAGGATACTGTAACTCAACTCTTGGGAGATATGCAGATCTGCAATGCAAAAGCGGTGTATGACGTGTATTTGCCGAATAGTCGGTTCAAGAAGTCTTCTCCTAATGAACCGAGCTTTGTGGCTTGCTTCTCCGGGTAAGCGTTTTTGTTAGTTCTAACATTTAACTATGAAAGCAAGTTTTCCATTACACATCTTACTCAATATACTCATCCTCTTTTACAGGGACTCTCCACCAAGCAAAGAAGATATTAAAGTTCTGCAAAAGCGCATAGCTGCACCATTAATGTTCTGTCACATAGCTCAGGGCCGCGCCAGTTTCTTTTCCTTCTGTTCCATAGACCTCCCTGTCTTACCATAAAATGTAACAAAAGACTGAACGATCTTGTATTCTTTAGACAAAGTCACAAAACAAAGTAACTTTGATGATGAGGTAATATGTACGATTCTATGTCCTTCTACAGATGACAATTTATATTTTGGGTTATATATCACGAGAGGTCTTTTACTATTTGCGTATTTTACAATTTCAACAGTTGAGAATCAACCAGAACACATGCTTCTCTATCTAACATTCAAAATTAATGCGACGGAGAGGATATCCAAATTAGAAGAAACACATCACATGCAAATTTGCAATCTAGGAGTGCATTCTATTTTCAAGAAACTGCTCTAATTTAATAGTACTATTAAAATGCATGTTTGATAGTAATACGTACGTAACACTGGAACTTTTATTTTTATCATCAAAATATTTTAGTGCATTCTATTTTCATTCTAAAGTAATTCATAACCACTGGCCATTGGTATTTGAATCTGATCACAAAATTGGTAACAAAATCTACAACAGTAATATTTACAGTAAACCCTTAATTAAGCCGATGGTGATGTCCTACCAGCTGAGCTGACCAATTCACACCAATTTTTCTTTATTCTATTCCTTTGCGTAAATTACGAATCTTTTCTTCACTTCAAGTCTTCAACTTATAAGTTTTCCTTAACATCCGGTTTATTATACTTAATTACTTATACACAATATATTTTAGCTTACCAAAAATATAACATTAATACATAACTGCATCTTCAATTCTCAATTCTCAATTCATAACACTTTTATATTACGTATACAATAGTGACGATCGAATTTTAAATTTTTGTCCATTTTAGGATGTATTACCAATGATCCTACGTCAACATTATGGAAGATGCATAATATGAAACAGTCCAACAATTCTTTCAAAAAAAAAAAAGGGGATCGAAGCATTTTCATTGCAGTTTTCTTAAAAGAACCATATAAAGGCTTTATAAAATAATAATAAATCGATTTGTATTTCAATTTTCATTTCAGTGCAGAAGTAATTATAGTAAGTAAAAATTTCCCAAAATTGGGAAAAGATAAGATTAATGGGATTACTGAAAAGAGATTGATCGGAGGGAAAAGAAAAGTAAAAGTCCTTCCTTCCTTCGTCCTCTTCTTTGACACGGTTCTCAACTTCTCATTGTTTGTTTCCATCAGCTGACGAAACGGAAAACTCGATGAAAGGGCCAAAACATTACATACTACACAAAACAAATATAAATATATTAAAAAACTAATTTCATCGTAAACGAAGCTTCAATTTGAAACATCCTCTCTCTCAAAAGTCTCCCCTTCTCTGTTTCTCTCTTGGTGTAAGAGAAAGCAAAGCACCAAAACCCAGGAATTAAAATAAGCTCTTTTTTTATCTTTTTCTTCTGGGCTGTCTGATTCTTTCGGCGGAGTACCAAAGTCGATCAGAAACGTCGTAAAAATCGAAACTTTGCTTGTGGGTTTTTGCTCTACAGGAAATGGTTCAATACCAGAGACTAATCAGGAAAGGGGAAAAGCTTAGAGTTTCAGTTGAAAGAGGTGGTTCCGTCGCCGGTGATGGTTTCTCAAAGATGGCTAAACAGAAGACTATCTTAGTTATCTTTCTCTCCTTCCTCTCTTGCTGTTACATCTTCAGCTTCTCCTCTTTCTCTCTTCTAAGTAAAGTCACCCATTTTTTTATATATAATTTCTTATACTATTAAGCTTTCTAGATTTTCTCATAATTCCTATTTGTTTATTTTCCTGTGCAGATGCTTTGAGCAGAGAAAGTGAAGGATTTGGTCCCTATGAACAGTTCATTGCACCTCTATGTTCAGGAACCTCAAATGGTATTTTATCTTTTCAATTATCCTTAATTCTGTCTAATTACACTCTTTTTACCGCCGATTTTGATGTTTATCTTCATCTAAGAAAACGTACTCTTAAATTAATAACCCCTGTTTATGATTACAGGAACGATTTGTTGTGACAGAACCGGGTTTAGATCCGACCTTTGTATCATGAAAGGAGATGTTAGAACAAACTCTGCTTCTTCATCAGTCTTCCTCTTCACTTCGCTCAAAAACAAGACAAAGGTCTCCCAAAAGATCAAACCTTACACAAGAAAATGGGAAACAAGTGTGATGCAAACAGTTCAAGAACTCAATCTCATTTACAGAGATGACAATTCTTCAGTCTCTGAACATAGCAACATCTGCGATGTGTTCTACGACGTTCCTGCTGTGTTTTTCTCTACTGGTGGTTATACTGGAAACGTTTACCACGAATTCAACGACGGGATCATCCCTTTGTTCATCACTTCACAGCATTTCAACAAGAAGGTTGTGTTTGTGATTGTTGAGTATCATAGTTGGTGGGTTATGAAATATGGAGATATCGTTTCTCAGCTATCCGATTATCCTCCCGTTGACTTCAATGGCGACAAGAGAACGCATTGTTTCAAAGAAGCTGTTGTTGGATTGAAGATTCAGGACGAGTTAACGGTTGATTCATCGTTGATGCTTGGGAACAAAACGATTCTTGATTTCAGAAATGTTTTGGATCGAGCTTATTGGCCGCGTATCCGTGGATTGATTCAAGAGGAAGAACTCGAGGCAGTGAACAAGACTGCTAAAAAGGTTGGAGTAGACGGTCCTAAGAAACCGAAACTGGTGATTCTGTCGAGAAACGGATCGAGGGAGATACTGAATGAGAGCCTTTTGGTGGAATTGGCTGAGGAAATTGGATTCGTTGTCGAGGTTTTGAGACCGGATAAAACAACAGAGCTGGCAAAGATCTATAGATGTTTGAATTCGAGCAACGTCATGATCGGTGTTCACGGAGCAGCAATGACACATTTCCTTTTCTTGAAACCGAAAACAGTCTTTATACAGATTATACCAGTAGGAACAGAGTGGGCGGCTGAGACTTACTATGGTAAACCAGCCAAGAAGATGGGACTGAAGTACATTGGTTACAAGATTAAACCGAAAGAGAGCTCTTTGTATGATGAATATGGCAAAGATGATCCGATAATCCGAGATCCTAAGAGCTTTACTCAAAAAGGGTGGGATTACACTAAGAAGATCTATCTCGAGCGGCAGAACGTGAAACTCGATTTGAAAAGATTCAGGAAACCGTTGTCTCGAGCTTTTGATTTCTCGATGAAACGAATTTGACCGGTGTGTATAGCAGTCACAAACCGGATGTTACCAATAAAAGCGGGTTTTAGATTGTATAAATTAGTTTTGAAGATGTAAACGTTTAGCTATACACGTAAGATAATAATTGGGAGAACAAAATGTTTCTTTTGTGTCATAGTTTCAAATGACTTGAATTCACAAGCTTTTAACGGAGGTTACCAATTTTGACTTGAGTTCATATAACACATCCAAATGGATATAATAAGGGCCCAAATATTATTTGCTTAATAGGCCCAAAATCCCAAACACGCCAAATCTGCCCATGATTTTCTCTATTTTTTTTTTAACAGTTTACTTTACAAAATAAAAATGTAAAAAGCACTGAGATTTGCGAAATAAGCTGAGTACCTTTTTTTTCTTTTTTCTGGTTGATAGTATTTTTTTTTTTTTTATAAGAAGGATAGTCTTATTTTAAAAAGTTTATTGTTATTATTATGATTATCATTGAATTTCATTTGTTTTTCAAAAACGTATATGATTAAAGCTCATCTAGAAATCTGCAAACAAAAAAGTACAATGGAAACGAACTGCATGTAATTACGACAAGTGGCTCATTCTCTTTTTTAGCATGTTAGAGAAGTGTCTGGTTAATGGAAAGAAAAAATAAACAATCACTTTCTTTTTATTTTGATTTTATACACAAACAAATCTTGTGTAAGTAATATCCAAAAGCAAATTTTGATTTCATATGTATGGGAATTTTAGTAACAAAATTTCACCACAAATAGATATTGTTTCCTTACGTAGAAGAAAACAAAATCTTAAGAAATCACGTTAGTTTCGTATTGGGTGGTATATAAATTCCTAAAGAAATACTCAACTCGTTGATGCTTTCCTACATATGTAACTTTAATGCATACGAGATGTTATTTCTTTTTGGCAACATCTAAAAATAGTAAAGTGTGTTAAGAAAATGAGAAAAGTATTATTTTATTTTTGTAAAGATATATATGGAATTGAAAATGATTAAATCAGATAACTTGTTTTGATTACCGTTTGTTTTGGTATGAAAAAATAACATTAATTCACTAACACAAAGTAATCCAATTCGATATAAATTGGTTTAGGTGGTTCAAACCTAACTAAATATTTTAAGTATATATATATTTTTATCTAATCTAGTAATTAATTAAAAGTCTTAAATTTTTTTTTTGACATCAATTAAAAGTCTATATATTAATTGCAATTTGGAAAAGTGAGAATATTGACCCCGAAAAAACACCATTAAATGACTTAAACACTATATTTAGAAAACACATCTAAATATATTTAGTTGAATATTTCCATATCTTACAAAACATTTATTTACTGGAACTCCACCACAAAACTAATTAATTTTCTAATGTTTTAGATAATTCCATAATACTGTATTATGATTTTCAGTCACAATAAAAAATTCTCTTTTGTTTGATTTTACTATCAATAGAAAGCATTAAAGCCACACTTTTTGCTTTTCTTAATTTTTTTTTTAAAATTAAGGCCACATTTTGGCTCTTCTACTACTAGTAGATCTCAAATTTCACAAACAAAAAAAATAAACAATAAAGAAAAAAAATCATATAGCAGTAGTTATTTTCTTTCTTTTTTTTTAATTTTGACTGTTTAATTATTATCAGTTATTATATAAACATGGTATTGAAAGAAAAAAAGAAAGATAAACCCTTATTCTATGGAAATTTGAAATGGGTTGATCAAATATTTTCCTAATATACTACGATCAAAATTTTATTTGACAATATTAATTACATTTCTTTTAATCAATAATTTTTTAAGGAGATTAAGTTTTAGAAACGTAATAAAAAGCATGATCTAAAAGAAAAAGAAAAGACGAAAAAAAAAAAGAGAAAACCCTAGAAATATATTATTATTTTTTTTTGAAAAGGAGGCGAGAGAGAGATAAAGTAAAAAAAGAAGAAGAAGAAGAGAAGAGATGCGAAACCAAAACAGGGGCGTTATAAAAGGGAAGGAGTTCCAAAAGAAGAAAACAGCCACTCACACCAAGCAAAGCAAATTAGCAAAGCCCCCAAATATGGAATATTGCTACTTATAGTAACTCTATTTCTTTTTCTTTTTTATATATATAATAATAATAACCTAATTTTGGTCCTAATATTTTCCTTCCTTAGCCCCTTTCCCAATTGTCATATTTGATCGATTTCTAAAGAAAACCAAAACCCCCCCTCCCCTCTCTCTCTTCCTCCTCCTTTATATATTTACTCCCAAATAAAAAAAATCTCTTCTTCTTTATATAATACCAAAGGGCTCTCCTCTCTCTACTTCCTCTGTATCATCATCATCATCATCATCTCTCTTCTTTCGCCCCTGTTTCTTTTGATTTTACAGAGCCCCTGATTGATTTCGCTCAGAGATATGGGGAGAGGGAGGATTGAGATTAAGAAGATTGAGAATGTCAACAGTCGTCAAGTCACTTTCTCCAAAAGACGAAACGGCTTGATTAAGAAGGCTAAAGAGCTTTCGATTCTCTGTGACGCCGAGGTTGCTCTTATCATCTTCTCCAGCACCGGCAAGATTTACGATTTCTCTAGCGTCTGGTAAAACTCTTTTCTTTTTTCTTTTTGGTTATGATACGGAAACCCAAAAACAAGGATTTTGTTTTTACGATTTCTTGGCTTCTGTGTGTAAAGCAGAGCAAAACCCTGTTTATTTCGTCGTGATGCTTGTTTCCCTCTGTTAATCTGGTGAATTCTTTAGGCTTAAAGGCGAAACCTTTTTTTTTGTGGGTTTTGATTTAAGGGTTCATCTTAGGGGTTGTGTTTCTGTGATGATTAGGATTTGTAATCTGATGAGTTTTGTGAGTTTTATAAAACCTAACTGATGATGGAAAATGCAATTTGGTACTATCTTTGGTATCCATATATAGGTAGATGCTCTTGTATGTGTCAGTTTGGTAGAATCTCTCAACTCAAGTTATCTGAAAGATCTATAATTCCATGAGTATTAAGATCATAGAAGAGTTTCTTTGTATCTTAAACGACGTGTTTATCTCATCTCTTGTGAAGAAATTGAGAATGTAGAAGTTGAGGTTCATGGTTTCTTCTTTCTGTGATGATCAATCAAACCAATTAAGGGATTTTGCTAACGGAGGGTTCTTGTCCAATTTGTGAAGTATGGAGCAAATTCTTTCAAGATATGGATACACTGCTGCGTCCACTGAGCATAAACAAAGAGAAAAACAACTTCTACTTTGTTCTTCACATGAAAATGAAGCTGTGGTATATATATATCACTATCTCTAAGCAGAGATTCTTTACCAACTTACTGTTTGTATCCCTTTTGTTCTTGCTCAATCTTTGGTTTTTCTTACATGGTATACATTGTTGCAGTTGCGAAATGATGATTCTATGAAGGGGGAACTTGAAAGATTACAGCTTGCAATTGAGTATGTATCTCCTTGAAAATATATATTGTGTTTGTTTTTTTTTATAAAGTCTCCGTCTTTAACTCTGGTTTGTTGGTATGTTTCTATTTGTTCCTGAAACAGGAGACTGAAGGGTAAGGAGCTTGATGGTATGAGTTTCCCGGATCTTATCACTCTTGAAAACCAGCTGAACGAGAGCTTGCATAGTGTCAAGGATCAAAAGGTAAAGACAAAAGCACTCATTTATTCAAACATCGAGAGGAATTTTATGATTCATTCTTGACTTGATAAGTATTGTTTTGATTCAGACAAAATTCTTGCTCAACCAGATTGAAAGATCCAGGTTACAGGTACGAACAGAGCTTCTCAAATTTTAAAATCCTTGTCATCCTCAGTTTCGATACAATGTTGAATCTCAATATCCTTGTTTTGTCTCCTTATACTTATTAGGAGAAAAGAGCATTGGAAGAAAACCAAATCTTGCGCAAACAGGTAGAGATTCATCTATCCCTTAAACTAGTTTGATCTGGTATTCACCATACATGACCGACTTCAAATCTGATCTTAATATGCCCTCAGGTGGAGTTGTTGGGTAGAAGTTCAGTACCAAAAGTGTTGAGTGAAAGACCTCAGATTTCTAGCCCAGAAGCTGATCGCGAGAGCTCTTCATCAGATGATGATGAGAATGACAACGAGGAGCATCATTCAGACACTTCCTTGCAGTTGGGGTAAAGTGCAAACAAAAAACCCTAGCTTCTGTTACAAGCTTAATTAGTTATGAGGTCACTGAGAGTTCTAAAAGCTCGTTTGGTTTTGTCTTTTCTTAGGCTATCATCTACGGGGTACTGTACACAAAGAAAGAAGCCGAAGATGGAACTGGTATGCGATAACTCTGGGAGTCAAGTGGCTTCTGATTGATGGAATTCTTCTTCTAATACTCTGGTGTTTAGGAATTTTATATATATCTTCTTGTTCCTGGCTTTTGCTTTTGGATTAACTTCTGTCCCAAGTAGAGTTTGATTTATGCTTAGGTGAACATTTTACCTCAATCAAGAAGGATTTGATTAATCAATGATATTAGATTTTCTTAGTTGAAGTTCCCAACACACAGCACCGTATGTGAGATGAGTATATATATATGTTGTACCAAATTTTCAGAAAAGTCAAGCAAACATAACACATCGAAGTCTCGAATACACGACATTGATAACAACCGAAGAACAAATCAGCCAATAAAACTACAAATGGAATTGTGCATCCAGTTATTGATTGACTAATCAGTAATTAATTCGACAAGTAAGTGTTCAGAAATGACTTGATTCCACTTCATGAGGGTGATTGATGAATTGAACTTGAAAAGTCGACTGAAGATGACTCAGGCCAGCACGAAATGTGATCACTTATTAGCTTAACTTGAGCTGCAAAAAACCTCGGCCCTGCATATAAAAGTATGCTTCGTTGGTTGAAACTTGAAAGTAAACGAAACAGTCTCAACCCTTTATTCCGGTCCATTTCGATTATCATTGGGCCAAAAATGTTTCTTTACGGGCTTTTAAAAATAAGATAATCTGAACTGTGTCTGGCATTTAAAGGCCACCACCGACAAATTCAAAAGGTCGCCGACGGCTTAGAAATAATAATAGGTTGCTACAAAAGAAAAAAAAAAGAAAAAAGGAAATTATGATATTATATGTTTGGAGAAATAAAAATCAGCAAATGGTAGACAAGCGGCAGTGAGTACAGGTGACTTTATAATGTCAAGTACAAACAGTACAAGTTTTTGATAGTGGACACTAAAATTGATTACATATCAAACTAAAATATCGAAGACTTGAGTTCAAGTGTCAGACTATATAACTGTATAATTTTGTTAACTCGGCTCATGATTACCAAAATAAAGTCCACAATAATAGTACCAAAATGGTGAGATTAGGCGACACAAAAATTGGAAAATGAGTCTAAATGACGAAAGAAAGAGAATAGTATATAATAAGCACAAGTCCATCGGACCTAGAGAGGAAGAAGAAAGGCCACGTGTGCAAGGAGCTCCATGAGAAGGTTCCAACGGAGAACGAACGAGATCCACCTTCCACCGTCATCAACACACTCACAGTTGTTCTTCTTTCTATCAAACAAAAGTCAAATAATCACCCCTTCATCGAGAGAGAGAGAGAGACCCATTACTACATTTACATATATTCATTACTCATGTCTTCTCCACCGTCGGATCACGGATCCTAGCTGTAATCAAGGGGGCAGATTTTAATGAAGTGGGCCTCTGAATAGCTCTAGTAAACAACTGCCTTCAAATTCATCACACGTATCCCCCCCTGACATTTTCTTGTATTTTGCCATTTTTGGTTTATTGTATGATTTACTTATTATCTAAACATACCCTTCATATTAGTATTTTTTAAGTTACGATTGCTTAGTTTGTTTTTTCTTTCAGGTCGACCTTAAAAAAATGTTATTTAGAAACTTCCAGCGCCGGTTTGAACGTAAAGAGTAAAATAAAGCATGTACGAATTTACTACATTTGTGTCATGATGAATAACTTCCATCGGCCTCTTTGTCAGCGTTTACATTACCTTTCTCTTTTGATATATATATATATATATATTTTACATTGTTTAGAGTTATGTACTTCTTAAAACCATCACATTTTCGATTTTATACTATGATTAATTCAATTAATTCCGGAAATTACTCTCACCAAGTTAATTAAAACTATGGATGGATGTTGCTTAGATTTCAGTACTCAACATTCAACTGCATTTAACTGAGTTTTGATGTTTCGGCTTCAGTTACTAATTTCCCATTAAAATTTGTCCAAATGTATTAAAAAAACACAAATAAATGCAATATGGTTAACCAGTCAAAGTAAGTAATTATATATAGACATACAGAAGAAAAAAAAAAAGACTGAGAATGGTCAAACTTTTAATTATTATTCCTAATGGACAATTAAGCACACCCTTGAAGAAGAAAACCCTGGTTTAATTAATAACACAATGCTTTGATACACTGAACTTTTTAAAAATAAGGAAGGTTCCCATTAATAAGGGAAGCACATTTGCGCAATAAAACATGTGATGGCTATTCATTCATTACTAAAGTTAAAAGGCAGCAACATATCATAACCTATTTTTACCTACCAAATCCCATATATTAACCTATTTATATCTATGTATGTTTAATGTTTTAACAACCATAATATTTGTGAATATCTCAGTTTATTTAACTCTATCTATAAATATATTATTATTTACATTTATGTTTTTATTAATGTAACAAAATTTAGATTCAGCTAAAAAAAATCTTTACATAGATTTTATGTATCTAATCACTTTACTTTTTTAGTTTCTTCATTCAATAAAAAAAGTCAATTATTTTATTATCTTAAAATTTCTATTATCATCAATTATTAATTAGTAAACTTCCCCTAAAGAAGAAGAGTTGAATCCACCCACATTTTTGTCGTTTCCAAAATAAATAGTTAACCCGACCCGGACCCGGAGATCATTTTCGTTGTTATCAATATAATACAGAAGAACAAAAAAAAAAAAGAAGGCAAAATTAGAGAAGAAAGCCAAAAAAAAGGGCTCTCTCAGCCTCTCGTCACCACCACTTAACCTCTCCAGAAGAATCCACAGAGTGAGAGAGAGAACAGAGAAGAAGAAGAAGAAGATGGGTTTGATATCAGCCAAAGAGACGAAGAACAACAATAACAATAGAGGAACGGGTTTGCTCTTAGTCTTCTTCCCTGACCACCACAGCAACAACACCAACGATGATTCTCCTAATTCTTCGTCTTCTCCGGCAGCAACGACTCTCTTACGCTCCAGATCTTCGCGTCTTCTCCTCTCCAAAGCTCAATCGACAATCTCAATCTGCATTCTCCTCCTCTTCCTCACTCTCTTCCTCTTCACTCTCTCCACCTTCGAGCCTTCCTCTGGTTTTCCCGCCGTTTCTTCTCGTCCTCACCGTCGCTTTCTCCTCAACCGCGACATCCTCGCCTCTCAGTCTCGTCGCCGTTTCAACCGATTCGCTCTCCAAGGCATGGGTACTCTGTTTCTCCGAGGGACCAAGAGCATGCACGGTTTGATCGTCGCTCACCTCCCCTCCGATGCGACGGAGGATGATCTCCGCCTCTTCATGCGCCTGCTCCATCGCTCCGGTGCCACTTCCAAATCCGACGTCGTTTTGCTCTTCAATTCGCCTTCCTCTGGTTCGAGATTCGCCGGATTGATCGAAGAAGAGAACGAATCCTTCTTAAAACTCGTCGATGTTCATCGCAGCAATTCGAATTCGTCGAATCAAATCGATTCGGTTTGGGGATTCAGTCTGGCCAAATTCATGAAGAAGCAATCGAGCAAGAAGGAGACATCATCATCGTCATCGGAGCCTATCTGGGGGAAGAAGACTCACAGAGCTACTACTAATTTCAACGATTCGTCGTCGTCGTCGAATAATAACAATAATAAAAATAACTCGAGCGAGTCAAACGAGTTGACTCATGGCTCTGTAGTGGGGTTCGACGTGACTGAGTTGGATCCTGAAAACTCGCTGTCCGGGTTCATGGACCACGTTCCGATAAGCATGAGGAGGTGGGCGTGTTACCCAATGCTGCTTGGTCGAGTAAGGCGCAATTTCAAACACGTTATGCTTGTCGACGCTAAAACCTCCTTGTTCCTCGGCGACCCGTTTACCCGGATTCGTAACCGGAGCCCCGAGTCAGTCCTCTTCTTCTCCAAACACAGCGGCAAGAAAGCCTCCGAGGTCAACCCGGCGATTCTGATCGGGGGAGCCAAAGGGATGAGGAGGCTGTCGAGCTCGATGCACACCGAGATTGTGAGAGCGACGATGCAGCAGCACAAGAAGAAGAGCTCTGTTACGGAATCGGCTGTGCTGAGTCAGCTCGTTGGGAATGTGCACATGGTGAAGAACTTTGAAGTGGTTACGAGTGAGCCGTCGGTGGTGGCGGAAGCGAGTTCGCTAGCTGAGTTGAGGACGAGAAACTCGGCGGCGTCGTCGTCGATAAAGGATCACGATATAATACAGCGTGGTAATGGTAATGGTAATCATATTAGTGATATAATTATGAAACGTATTTGTTCATGTGAATTAGATTCTTCTGTTTATAATTACTGTTAGCATTATTATTTCATTTAAAACTTTAAACAAAAAAAAAAGATAGGGAAATTTTTGTTTCTTTTTGTTTATGTACACATTTGACATTTGTTATGTTCGTAGATTTTTTTAGTTATGGGTTCACGGATGTTTTTATTAGTGTGTCCACGTTCTGTATTCATTATTGATTTGGTCTCTTTCGATAATTAATCATTGATCAAATCAGGAAAATATAAGTGTTTTTTTTTTTTTCAATTTTTATACATATTCAGAAATGTCGGTAATAGAACATTTTTCGAATTATTTATTTTTGTTGGAAACTTCGAAATTATTATTTCAAGAGATTATTCATCGAATAATATATATTTTGTATGTGATTCTCAATTATGTAGATAAACTCCACAAAATTTGATTCCTGTCGCTGTGTGCTACACATATCTCTGATTGTAACAGTTTATTAATTAAAAGACGATATATTATACTATTGTTTATATTTTGTCTAAAAATATACCTAAAAATACGGGAGATACATACAATGCATGATAATAATATGATATTAGAAAGAAAACTAATTGGAAGAAGAAAACTTTGAAATAAATATATATTATTACTCACGATAAAGTGAGTAACCTATGAGTCCGCTAATTAATCAAGTCAATCTATGAAAAGAAGGTCTTTTACAAGACACTTATGATGATGAATATCACATGTTTTATAATTAGAAAAATTTTGATTTAACTATATTGATTTGTTTTTTCTTGTCATATGAAAGACACACGTCGCATGTGTTTATTTGGTCTTTTGAGCTGGTTAAAGTCAATTTGCCCCTACTTTTTTTAATTTGTCTAATTCACTAGAAAAACAAACTTTAGAAAACGTCTTACTTCTCAATAATTGAAACCTAATAGTAATATTACAATTATTTTTAAAAAAGAAGAAAACAATAATGTGGCATCACGAGGATTCATCGTTGGAATTGGATTCTCAATATCTTTCCTACCAATTACTATCTATCATCGAAGTTGAAGTCGAGGCCTCCTCATCAAAAAAAGGTTAGGCATAAATAAACTCACACACACAACACATACATATAAAAAAAGAAAAAAAAAAAAGCTAATCGTCGAATCCACTTTATTCGGTTGTAACTTTTTATCTCCACTCATTACATTCACTGGTTGGTTACATAGTATCACTTTTCCTTGTTCTTATGTAATTCCTTTATATATATATATATATATATATATATATATTTGATAACCCATCAAAATTCATTTAAAACCTTTAAACATAGATAGAAGAGACTTCACTATTCATTGTGATTAGCATATGTTTTACACAAAGATACTTATCAGTTTAATAAAACTGCATGATATTACCTAATAGCACATACGTACTTGTTAAATATGATAGAAAAATAGAGATGTTGAATAAATAACACGAAAAATGTGGTTATACATAGTAAGGTTCAAAAGAAGAGTCAGTTTTTATATCGAGAAAATCATCAAAAAAAATGTAGAAAAGAATAATAGTGTATTTAGGGATATAGATGAAGTCAGTATCTTTGCATGTCCACACACAAACACATTAAAGGCGTGAGAGGCTGCGAAAAAAGAACATATCAAAAACAAACAACAGCAAAAGAAAACAAAAGAGAGCAAATATATACTTTTAAAACAAAAGTGGGCTTCTTCTTTCAAGGAGTAGTAGCAACTAGCAAGTTATTAAACGCTAAATACTAGTGACAAGACTCATATACTAGAGAGAAGAGCACAATGACTTCATTTAGAAGCCAAGAATTCCCATTTATCCATAACACAACAGGCGTGCTTTGCTTTTCCCTTTTCTCTTTCTTTAATTTACCCTAAAAAGTATGATTTTAGTTGACTAATCAAATATCGTATTTGATCAATCAGAAGAAGTCTAGTTATTAATTTAAAACATTATTCTATGTATTAGAAACACACTTTTTGACCCAAAAAAAAAATATATGTATTAGAAACACACTCTTAGCTGGTTGATGTAAGATTTTTCTAATGAGCAGATATTGCAAAGGTATGGAGCTTCCCACGTCCTTGGCTATATATTGATTTACAAAGAAGAAGAAGAAGATGACGAATTAACTTTTAAATAAATTTAAAGTTTGTTTATCAAGCTACAAAGCTCGCGCAGCCATGCTTTTATTTCTTTAATACAGTAGTGTTTAAGGACACTGACAAGAGTGACAAACAAAAAAAAAGATAAAACTTTCATGTAATGAATTTAAATCAAGCCGGAAATAAAACCTCCAAATTGTTTCTCCTTTCTATAATGGTTATGGTTGAGGGTTATATAGTTTGTACATTTACTGTTATGCGATTAAGGATTAAAGATGGAAAACATTCGTTCTTGTTACCAAATTAATAACAATATTATTATGCTATTATATACGTGGAAATGAAATATTTACCACAAGAAAGTTGAGGAGATTCTACGTTCACTTGAAAAACAAAAGTATATTACTAACATACTTATTTGTTAATTCAGTTCATCTATCGGTAATTAAGCCGGGGCAAAGAAGAAAAATTAAGGAACCGACACTCTTTCTTCTTCCACAGATGCATGTGTCAATAAGTGATACTGCAGGTTTCGTTTTCAAATTTGAGAGAGTGTGTGTGTGGACCTTGCATGTATAAGATAGCTTAGACAGAGAGTTCGTGCAAAGACTGTATTCTATTTATATGGGCTACACTGATGATCTGTCTCGCTCGAAGCGTCATCCTCCGCTCATTTTGCCCAACCATATTCATACGTAAATTCTAAATTTCACTATTTTTAGATTCTTTTTTTTTTAGATCAATGTCCCTATGCTATAAGTTACGACGTTTATAAACTTTTTCATAATCAATACATTAAGGTTTAGAGACTAGAGTAGTTAACTAGTTATAGTGTTTTTGTTATCATCAGTCGTATGGAATTTAATCCGCGTCAGTAAATATTAATTAGGAAAAACAACAATTTTTCTGACTTTTTGACTAACATAAGTTTATGTTTAATGCGATTCTTACGTTGTTTTATGTTTTAATTTAGTTTGTTAAGTTTGTGTAATTAGTGACACTATAAATGCAGTTCTTATTATCAAAAGTCTTAAATATTTTGTGTAGGTGACAACCAATTTTTTTCCAAAAGAAGATTTATTATGAGCACTATAGACTATATATAGTGTGTTTGAGTCCAACGAATCTTGTGTGTGTGTGTTTATTATCATCACTACCAACTTGAAAAATAAATGCATCAAAAATTTGACGTAATCATTCTGATTCCCAACTAATTATTTTCCTTCATTTTTTTGTTTGGCACAGTGAAAAAAAAAAGATACCAAATTGGTGGAGACCAGGTCAGACATAAATGTGGTTGTTGTTCTTTAAATTCTTTCTCTTTTTTTTTCTGATCACTTCATGATTCTGATATTTTCACTGCATTTACTTCAACACACGTTTCTGTCATTGTACTATGACAGCTTTGCTTAGCTGAACGTACAACAAATTCAAATGGTGCGTCTCCATTGTCAAACGAACCAAAGGAACACTCTGATACATTGAAATTTCTTGAGTTTACAAGTAGACTTTGTTCATCAAAATAATGTGAAATCCAAACCAAAGAATTTACTAACCATCACCAACCACACAAGACACAACTGTCCTGATCCAAAAAGAAACCCCCCAAACAAACAAAAATGCACACCAATTTCTGATGTATCAATCATTACAATAACATATCATTTTGTGATACGAAGAATCAAACCCGGATCCCAACACCACCCATGAGAAAAGAAATATTTTGAAAGATCAAAATGAAAGAACAAAAAAAGAAAGAACTGTTCATTGTCTTCATAGCTGCAGCACTGAGGTCAATACATAACCAATGACACAATGGCAAATCCTGTCTTTGCTCTTAGTATATATCTGAAGTGGAGGAGATCATTGAGATTTATGCATGTTTGTGATGTTTCCACCTGCGACTTTTTTTTTTTTTTTTGGGACAATTCTTAGAACAAGTCGAATTTCTTCTTCAGTAAATCTTGCTTCCATCTAGGCAATTTATAGAATGCTTCCTTCTCCATCCCAAATACAGTCTTGAACTCTTCCTCAGACAGGTAAGCCTGATTGATTGGTTTTAGGGAATAAGTTACCGACAATTTATGCTCAAATTAAGACCAGGTAAAAAAAAAAGCTAAATCGGGTCAACTCATTCACCTCTCTGCGTTTGAAGTCAATTCCTGTCACTGGTTTCTCAGATTTAGCTTGTAATCGTTCGTAGGTGAAGGTTGCTCCAGTTGTTTCTGCTTCAGAATCATCCTGCTTTGGTTTTACTTCCTCAGCACTCGCTTCAGCTGCAACTGAAATTTCTTCATCTTCTTTTGCTTCAGTAGCTTCTTCGGAAGCCTCAACTTCTGAGAACGATTTTTCATCTTTTGCTTCAGCTGTAACCACATATACTCACAGTGATCACCGTATTCAAATCAAGGCTCAAAGAAAACGGAAAACAAGCTCACTTGTTTAATTCAAGCTACAGAAGAGTTCAAAGTATGCTGACATGAAGGATTAAGCTTGTAGCATACAGTCTGCTTCTGCAGATAGCAAATTCTACAATTTTACTTTTGTTTCTTCAAATATCCTGTGTTTTGTATGGTTTGTACTTACGGATATATATACTTTCACTCATCTGCAGTAGATCAATACCGGTAAAGAACTTACCAGAAGGGCTGGTATCAGGTGATTTCTTCTTCTCAGCAGTGAGAACTTGCGAGAGAGCAGCTACTGCTGCTGCTCGTTGTGACGCCTGACTTGTCAATCCTGGTCTTCGTGGAGGTGAATTTGATGATGGCGAAGAATTGAATGCAGATGATAAGGCGGCTAAAGCTTCAGCCCTTTGTCTTAGACCCCCTTGACTTCCATTTGATCTGTCTCGGCTCTGCAGTTAAAGCAACGAGGGTCTAAGTCAATTGATCAAGAACATGGGACACTAGTAGCTACAATTTGCTAAACATGCCACAGTAAAAAGCAACTACCAAAGCCAGTTTCTAATTAGTTTTGCGTTCTGTGCCTAAGCTGAAAATCAGTAAGTACTAAGTAGAAAGAGTTTCCAACCAAATATGTGCTGTAACCCCTAATATATTACTTAATGGCAAGTAAAAGGTTTGGATAAGTTTGAGAAATCCATGACAGGGCGACTCATTGAAAATGAGATCCAGAGCCTTTTTTCTTCATGGCAGTTCACATGATATGTCAATATCTTCATGTGTATCAGAAAGAATCTAGTAGAAACGTGAAAAAATGAGATAAGAGTCTTAGACTATTTACCGGAGAGCCTGTTCTCCCGGAAGAAGAATTAAATGCAGAAGTCAAGGCAGCTAAAGCAGCAGCCCTTTGCCTTGGTCCTTGGTTCCCACTGCTAGACTGATCCTGCAGCAGAAGGGTAAATTCTAAACCAACATTTCAGGGATGTAATATAGTATATAACAAAGTAGAGGCATCAACAGCTGTTATTCCATCGTCACATCTGTTCTTATCTGCTACTGTTAAACAAGTAACATACAACACAGACATTCTTTAACTTCCCCAGTAAGCATCTTAACTAAGTGTTTACCTCCACAACGTGGTGTGTACCAAGTAATAATGCTGCCTTCTTCTGGAAGGAATTCCCTTGTACCTGTATTACAGGTAAACATACCAAAGCTAAATTTGAGAAAAACTAGAGAAAGTTTTCACAAAAGTCAATGAAAATCAGATTTAATTTCACGTGTTCTGGCAGAGCTTCCCCTCAGTTTAAATGTATATCTATCCTCCTCTATCAGTGCAGAGCTTCCTTACTTTTAATTAGTCTTACTGGTCATTTTAACAATTGAGATGTGATCTCTCATGTCATTCTGTATAACGGTGCTGAAAACAGAATTGGTATTTGCATACAGTTGTATAAAACTTATCCTTTAAAATGAGTATGTTCCGAAACCCTCTCTAACAGAATCGCATTAACAAGCACCCTATTTAATATAGACCCCCTTCTCATGCTAATAACCCAAAATATATATATCTGGGAATAGAAAACCTTACAGTAGCTTTAGTAGAATCCCATGAAAAGTAAGTGGTGAAGAAGCAGGGTTCATTTCCCTCTGTGATTTTGTATAATGGAACTTTTGGAGACAAGCCTTCCAGGGAACCAGCCAGATCTATGTATCTCTGCACAAAACTGTACATTGAGCAAACAAGATAGAAAAGGAGGAGCCAAAAATTATGCTGATAAGTAAGATTTATGAAGCATATTACTTGGCCAATCTCAAAGGCAGTTTGTTTTTCCTTCACGTCCACACATTGACCAACCCAGACAAAAACTTCAGCATGAGTATCTAGTAAATGCATTTCCTCCGTTAAGAGGTCATCTTGGTCAAAGTTGTGAATCTCTTCAACCTGTGCAAGGTAATGTTAAAACGTGCACACATTTAGATTAAAAAAAACGTTGGACATTGTTTCTTAATTCTCACCTGAAACTTTCCTGAGGATCCATGTAGACACATTGAAAAGAAGAAGACGAAGTTAGAATATGCAAGTTTATCAACAACATATATGAGCCTATTAGAGATGCTTAGACCTCATAATTGAGGTCCCGATTCCAATTACCTCTGTTGAAGGAAAATGAGAACAAGTGAGGATCCCTGACAGTTTCAGAGGAAACCTTCTTGCTGGTGAAGTTCTGTTTTCCCCCAAGTGCAAACCAAAACGATGAGCTCTCTGTTCCCTCTTTTGCATGCTTGATAGTAATCCCAGGCTGACTTAGCAAGAAAAAATGATTAAATTTAACTGTGATAAGAAGTACGAGTGAGTTTTTGTTTAATAAGGTTTGTAAAACTTATACAGCCTCTACTAAGACAATTTCCGCTAAGATAAAAAATAGCGATAACGTCATTAGAAACTACCTTTAAGAATTCAGCCACTTTAGCAGCCAGTTCTTGCTGCTCATGAGTACTATGGTTTCCATGCCAAAGGAACATGTTAGTACCAGATTGCAGAAGGAAGCATTCATTAGAGTTCAAAGAAGTCGCCACCTGCAGAAAAGATTGCAGACATTGTCACAGATAATACGTGGCAGAATACTGAAACCAAGGTGTAAAATGAGTCGTTCTTAATACAAAGTGGACAACATCCAGGCATCCTTTTCAAATTCTAACATTAACGATCACGAATTGGTAGCCAAGGTTAAAACAGTGTAAAGTAGGAAAAGCACTCAGCAAGAGCAAAAGTTAGGTAGAAAAGTACCGCTTCAACTTGTAGTGCCCTATTATTGTGAACTCCAGTACCAGATACTTGAATAAGTGCAATTGAGTCCGGAGTGTAGGTTTCATCAGATGAACCTTTCTCTGTCATACTATTTTTGTAACCAGAGCTCAAACCACCCTAAAATTTAATGTAACTACATCAGTTACCAATATACAATTGTCTTGCAGCAACAATCAACTTGTATTAACAATCAAAAGAATACCTTAAGGACCACCATATGTTGAAAAATTGCAACAAATTGTGGAGGTTCTTTACCCTCATATATACGGGCCTACAATAAGATCAAGTTATTCAACAATCTTTCAGTGCTAGTGGCCATTACTTACAATAACAAAACATGGTACCTGCACTGGTCTCCCCTTCAACGAATTTGTCATTATACTCGCTAGACGAATTGCTGTTTCTTGATCCTCCTAAACTTGGGAGAAAACAAAAGTTAGACAGCTAATTTCAACATGTTTACAATATATACATAAAGCCATAAACTGACTAAATGAAATCCATCACAATATGTACTCAAACTTGGCTACCTCAAAAGTCGAGAGGCAACACTCATAACAATAAAATACAGTACTAACAGCATCCCCCCCAAGAACTAAAGAATAAAACTGCAGTACATTTACAAATATGAATTTTGCAACATCTTGCTCCTTGTAAGATTGATACCCAGACAGAAGATAAAATCACACAGACCAAATCAGGTTTCAATCATACAGACCCAACCAGGTTATAAGCTTACTTAAAAAATGTCTTATAAGCTAAAACATGCCGGCTTAGTCAATATATTATTTCTTAATATCCTCTTTCCAGTTATTAAAAAAGGAGCTAATAATACTAATAGAAGAAATAGGGACTGCTTTTTATATTAATACAAAATTAAAGATGCGCCTGTTCCTATGATTACCTGATTACTATTCTTTCCAAACCAACAGCACAAGAAGTAGTCTTCTTTCCTTTCACCAGAATGGTATGTATAAAGGACCAGATAGCAGTCCCCAGAATAGAGTTTTCCGACATCATCTTTGGATAGAGGGGTCTTGGAGTTGCCATCAATGTACCAAACCTATTACATGAGCTTAATGAGTTCAGAAGAAAATAACCAAATAAGATTCAGCTAATAACAGCACAACAAGTTGGGAGACACAAAAGACCTCCAACTTCCCGCCTCCTTCAAGCAATGGTGGAATATCCTCATTCACAGGTGTGCTTTTTGACAGGCCCTTCAACCCAACACCTTGTTGCTTAAGTAATGCTAGACAATAGCAAAGTACCAAAGTAAGTCAGGGCTAAGAGATCACTCATTCCTTTTAATGATTGGAGTATCAAAGAAAACTTTACCCGCGACTTTTCCTCGTCCTTCTTCGTTAGCAGGAGTTGCCGAGCCTGATGGCCAAGAGTCAAAGTTAGACTTGAAAGAATGCGGCTCATAACCTTGGATAACACGGGTTATGCGTGTTGCCTTTGGCCTATTTTCACTAGCAACAAAATCCTGGAGAAGAAGGTAAAAAATGAGAACTGATGCTCAGATATTCTATGGCTAAGCAAGTTGGCCGATTTTAGTTATACCTCAGCAGCTTGGATAGCAGTTTTTCTCTCTTCCACTTGAGTTACTCGGCCAACCCAGATAAATACCTCAGAACCGCAGTCCAAAAGGTAGCATTTATTATTTTCCAGCATAGATTTGGATAAATCACCGTCTATAGATTCCACCTGACCATCAGCAATACTAAAAAAGGGGGCAGCTATAAATCAATATTCATAAAATAAGGCATAAAATGAGTACTATTGAAAACGAAATGACTAATTTACAACAGTGTTTAGAGCAAAAAACATCTGAACACCAATAGAGCAGATTAAAAGGAAGCTAAGTACCTATAAAGCTTAGGCGGAGTTGTCTCCGGGATAATTTCATCCTCACTAGCAACTTTTCTTGCTATTGGAGCAAAACCCCCAAAGAGGACCCAGAACTCGCCAGAATCTGATTCTGTATCTAATTTTCCATCATCTGTTATGCAAGGAAATTGTTACACATGCATGAGTTACCACATTAAATTATACCACTTTAAGAACTTAATTGAGCATTTAACTACGGCTTGATTAACTGACCAAAACAGTGAAGAAGAAAATATTCACAAAGTAACTATCAATGCGTCAAATACAACTTACCAACAATAGCAACATCACAAGTTCCTTCATGAAACTTGTCTTTCAAATATTGAACAACTACCAACGCTTTAGCTCTCTCTTGGATATTTGAATTTGCACCGTTAAACTGATAAATCTTTTCTTTGGTGTCCAGGATAAACACATCATCATGATTCAGTGACGAGCGAGCAAAAGGAACCTACAAAAGCAGACAGATAAGTATACACTTAGTAAATACTAATGAGAAGAGAATATAGCACTTCCAAATATCTGCAGAAAAGGAAACCTGCTTCAAGTGGACAGCACGTTTCCCTTTGCAGGTATACAGCCGGGTTTCAAACTCCTCCTCCTCAAGTTTTTTAAATCCAGAAGCAACACCACCCTCTAGTGGTATAATGCAAGGCTTGAAGTAAGACAAGAATTTGTCAGATTCATGACCTTGAATTTCACGGTATTGGACAGCTCGGCCTCCAAGAGCTGCATCAAGTTCAACTGTCTTGACAGCTGCTGTTCCAGCTTCATCCTGAAATTATTATTCACAGATTAGTAATAATGGTGATTCACCTTTACTTGTCTTCAAATCACAAAAAGTTAGAACGTAATATATATGCTTCCATGCTAAAAACTCCGAAAAGAGTACCTGGCTAGTATCTTTACCAATCCAAAAATGTATATCAAACAGATAAGCGCCCCCCTTATTCTGTGTAGTCTGCACATATAAAGACGATAAGTGTGAAAGATAAAAGAAGCATAAATTTTATACATATGATCAGGCAAGTAAACATTTTCTTCTGTTCTGTAAGCTAATAGCAAGGTATTGTTTTATAATCTTTTTTTGAGAAGGGGTGAAGAACAGTGGAAAAAGTTCCAAACCTGCAAGACAATGTAAGTATCTCCCATATAGAACTTTCCATGTTCAGACTTCGGCACTGGGACTGGCTCAAAATTTTCGATTCTCCAGATTTCAGTACCTCTAAGAAATGTTAAGTTCAACATTCCAGACAGCAGTAAAACATTCAATAATTCCAACAAACTAGTGTATACAAAAGCAATACCCACAAGAAATTGCATTTTACTCTCTGTACTTCCGCTCATCAGCAGGAAACAATTATATTGCTCCACCTACACTAATATTAAAGCAAAGCGGGAAAATAAATATTGTGAAAGGATACGGTTTCTGCCCGACTCCTTGAAACGCAGGATCCAGTACTTTAGTCGACCCAGACATTTTGTATACAATGGTCAATCTCTTCCTTTATGTGAAAAATACATAAACCACCTGCCAAAAAACATAAAGCAAGCAGAAAAAAACAAGAGGGTAAGAGATTGGATAGGACCCTATAGATCACTAAATAGCAACACAAAGGTCAGGCTTTTATAACTGAATTTCAAAATGACAATCATATGTAAGAATACTCAGTTCTCTCCCACAATTGATTATTGCCTGGAAACAATTCAAGATATTGTGCTTCCTAAAGGAGAGAGGTTCTAAACTGGAGTTTTGCTGTCACTTGGAGTTTCACATGTCTTGCAAAAAGCTCGGTTGTGAACTCTATGAACTCTTATAAGATAAGTTTCTACGAATATCGAATCAAACCTTCCTATGAATATCCCCGCCACCAAATTACAGTAGTAATCCAATAAAATACAGTGGCAAGGCTATAAAACTTTTTAAACTCCTAACACATAATATCCATGTAGAGCTCGAGGATGCCATGTTATAGTGACCACAAACCACTTGCTTCAAAAGACAACTCCCAAGACATGAAATTGTGATCGACCTTTGAAGTAGCATACACAGCTACAAAAATCTTGTTGTATGGAGCTCTTTTATTGGTTTGAAGATTTGGGTCAGCTAGAGATCGAGAAAATTTCCAATGATCAGTGTACCGTGTAGTTCGTCAAAGTGTTCCCCTCTGGTTTCTTATCCGCTATGGCTCTACAAGTCTTAGTTTTGAGAAACTCTTATCTTAAGTAAAGCGATTTCCAGGAATAGATTGAACAGAAGCCAGAATGTCAACTAATTAGATAATTAAGAGGAAACAATACAGACAAATTAAGCAGAGATCAAGCACTAAGCAGAAGGAGAAACTCAGATTCAAGTAAAAAAACACAGAGATCCAATTCATGAGAGCAGGGAAAGAAGAAGGAAAAACGAGAATTGAATCGAAATCAGCTGATCCATACAAACCCACATACCTGAAAAGGCAGATCTTTGAGTAGCACTGTGAAAGAAAAAGAGATGGAGAGGGATCAGGAATAAGAAAACATGAAAACAAAGAAGAAGAAGAAGAAGAAGAAGAAGAAGAAGAAAGAAAGAAAGGGGGAAGCAAAATTGAATAATTGAAAGGAAGGACTAAGGAGACGTGCGCTGTGTTATAAGCGTCTCTCACTGTCTATGTACCTTTTATATTCTTCTTTTGCTTTATTATCCAAATAGAACAGAGTTGCGTGGGAGATTTATGATTTTACAGTGATGCGTAGACGAGGCGAGGAAGACGAAGAAGGAGAGACATATAAGTTTGAGGAAAGAAGAAGACGAGTGTGTGACTCTATTATGATGAATTATTATTCAGGCAAGAGCTTTAAAGATACAACAAAAATTATGGTTTTTCCTTTTTTTATTTTATTTAACCTTGTAACTATTTTCCATTTTTTTTGGTAGCGCATAGGTTAATTTTCCGTTTTATGTCTTTGATCCTTTCAGAGCGATGTTTATTAAAAATATAAGTAAAAAGAAGATGAAAATCACATACTGTATCATGCTGAGATTGAACTTGGCACACGATGTTAAAAAGCTCGAACATGAACAGAAAAAGGAATAAAACACAAACTTTGTAACATATTATAACAATATATCAATTATTATTTTAAAAAAGCCATCATCATTTCAAGACGACATTTGGGTCCATTTCGCATGTGAATAGGCATAACACAATACAAAATCTTTAAAAAGAATTACATTGTCATTGTAGCTCCCTATTCGTTTATGCATATGAACTTTTTTTTGCGTATCATCATAGAACTACAATAATATTTCGTTTTTTCCTGGCTCTGTGTAGCCACTCGCACAAGAATATAAATATTTTTTTTTTGGTATATATCGTCGTACATGTTATATATTCGTTTTAGGCTTTTTATAATTAAGAAAACAGAAGTAGAGTGGTACGTGCAGAGATGATGGCGGTCACCAGATCTCCGCCGGTGCCGACCAACTTACCTCACCCCAATAATATTATTTACTTTTTGCTAAGTGCTAACCTCCCAAAGGTCTTTACGATAAATACCATATCGTCTTCTCAAGAAAAGAGAAGTATACAAACATCAAGAAGCAAAAAGCCAACTCATCATGAAGGCAATACAATGACAACTCAAAAGAAAGAAAGAAAAAAATTTAGAAATTGGTCGTTTTCATTGCTCATGCAGTCAACATATCCCATATATGCTTTTGAATATATGATCTAATTATGTAAAATGTTATTGATTGGCCTATTAAATTAATACTTTCTTTGTTGCTTGGTCGAAGCATCTGACAACGATGTGTATAAACTATAAAAAATGGATATTAGAATACTATAGTAGATTCGTCATATAAATAAATTTACATCAGCCATCAGGATACATGATAAGGTCACTCGACTAACACCGAGTAGATGCCGTCAAAAAAAATAAAAAAAAATAACACCGAGTAGATAGATAATATATTTGTATGACATGGTATCTCCTACAGTATGTTTGGAAATTGGAACCTTTGTGTTTTGCCGTTCTCGCAATGCGCATAACATAAGCGTCACAATAACACAGTCTTGTTCAAGTCAATGAGTGATCTTTTCAGTTTTCATCTTCACAACATATTAAATGATGAAAATTTATATGATTACATTGGCAAAATTACATCAAGGAAAGAACCAAAAAGAATTTGATGAAGCGATTTTTGTATAACGCAAATGGGTAAATCTGTTTCTAAACATCCTTTCATTGCTGCATCTACTATTCATATTTTTGAATCACTATACCAGTTCCATCAGAAGCGGATCACCTTCCGCCATCTCCCGTACCAATTTGATGAAATCTTGTTCGCTCGATATGCTCCATGGATGAACCGCAGGTGCTTCCGCAGAATACAAACTCAAAGAAGTGTTTAACGAAGCTGGTTCTGACTTATATACCATTGAACCTAGAACCGGGTCAAAATTTTGAGGCGAATCCATCGATAGGAAGAACATAGGCACAGCCACTTTATAATGCAAATCCATATCTCCCACAAGATTAACAAGATCTGTAAAATCTGAGACAAAACGTTTAGGGACATAAAACACTTCCGAGCTGCACATCGTTAAGGCTGTGTCATCGTTCTTCTTTGTGGCTTCCTTGTAATTGACTTGGAAATTTACCGGCATTGTCCCGACAATCTTCTTTACTAATTTCACCTGCACCGAATACCAATCGGCATTCCCAGATGGTCTCACTGTTGTCCATGACTCCTTTACCTATAAAAAAGACTCTTATGTGATCAAACCGAATACAACCAAAACTCCTCAAATCGAAACCAAACAGTATGTTTATCCCGAGATACTAGCTACTTTAGCAGTACCTTGTCTGTAGTCCAGAGCTTAGTTTTGTCAGCTTGAAGTAAATTCCAGTAATTAAGAACTGTATCATCTTCAACAAACAAAAACCCGTCTGCACTGCTGTACCGATCAAATATCTTTGGTAGCCGCCTGAAATGTGTATAACAGAATTACAGTTAGAAAGCTCACTCTGGAAAAGAATAGGTTGAAAACCGAGATTATAGGCAAGTTTCTTTAGTTACTTGTAAATGTGATCGAGTTTAGCTTCTTGGACGTAAAGGTCTGAGTTTTTCCGAGAGGACAAAATGACCACCGTTTTGAAAATCCGCCCGTAAAGTAACCTCCATTCAAGAGCAGTCCGCTCCACAGGTCCGTTACAGAACATTACAAGCACTACATTCCCAAAATTCTTCCTCCACCTGATTAAATTCCCAATTTCAGAGCTCACAGTGCCTATCTCCTCGACCCCGAGGTGAACCGAAGGCAATTTCCTAGGAACAAACTCTTTCCTATCTCCATGACCGATGGTTGCTCGTGGGCGGTCCAACTCAAGTGACATCAACCGAGGCTGTTGGTAACCGACCATAAGCAAATCTTGGAGCCAAGCAGCTGTGAACTTAACGTCGAGTTCAGTCCAAAACCCTTGTTCAGCCATAACAAAGCTCAAATCAAGAATGGTCTCGAAGAACCTATGCTTATCTGATCTCCAAGCAAGCAAGAATTTGATCAAACGACCAACATTGACATGGAGATCTTTCTCATCGGAGAAAGGGTAAGCTTCGACTCGATCATACCGGTGAACAGTTGGTGGATAAACAGCAACATAACCACCAAGCTCCCATAAAAGCCTTTGTCCCCAGTAACCTCTAAGAACATCCGAAGCCATGGAACTAACCGAAACAGGAAGCATTAACCCCCAAAACGCTGAGGAATGGTACAACGTGTTGAAAGAATTCACAGGCACCATCATACCTTGAGGCAACGCCACTTTAGGAGAATGCTCATCAAATCTGATATCAAACGGTTCAAAAGTAGTCTTCCTAGTGAAATAATACACAGAATCAACATCGGGTAAACCGTTTGAAATCCCTTGCTGTATAAACTGTTTACCACCAAAAACCTCAGTGTAATACTCTTCGTGATTGATCTCGCCTACATTCTCCAATGGCAAACCTCTAGGCCAAACCGATCTTTGCCCGAAATGGATATACGGATTCACCACAGTTCGATTCGGGTTCTCGTGACTATACTGCAAGATTGGTTCTTGCCTAGCGTCTTCTCCAACTAACTCTACATCAAAATGTTTCCCAAGATCTCCATCAATCACTTGACCGCGATCATCCGCATCGTAGATCTTCTTTGCACCGTGCTGAATCGCGAACAAGTAACCGACACTTTTGCGTACGAACGTATCATAAGGCAGATGATCTAAAATCCGGTAATTCAGCTCAGCTTGAGCATCTAGAGATAGAAAAATCGCACCTTTGAGATTCCAATCTTTAGGAGTTAAAGAGTTTCCGACCGCTAGAACTTGCCATCCTTTGATCTTCACCAAACCCTTGAGCTCCTCCGTTGGGTACTTGGTCACCGACACAACGATCCATTTCTCCGTACGGAAACTAGAGTAAGGTGAGGTTTTGTCGGAGACGATCTGGATCGAGTTCCAGTTGATTTGAGGACGAGTGAGAGATTGAATCGATTGAGTTGATTGGGATTGGAAACAAAGGAGAGAAGCAGTGTCGGTGGTGTTGTAAAGGAAGAAGAAGGCAGCAACAGTGACGATGAAGAGGAACAAGATTACGATTCTGTATACATTGTCTGAAACCCACGACGAGAAATCTAGGTTTTTGGGTTCAACGAATCGATGGCTAGGAAGCTCTCTGATCCGAGATTTTGGTGGCTTAGGAGCCACACGATCTTGAACCAACATCAGATTCAAGCAACTAAAAACCTCCAAAACCCAGAAGGAAAGATGACGAATTTAAGATCACACACAATAGAAGATTAGTGTAAATTTTCCTTTCCAGGACAAACAAACAGATACACTCTGCAAATCGGTTGTTGTCGGAATTTGGAGGTTGCTTATGCTTCAATCCAATGCAAACTCTGCGAAAGCTAAGTCGTTCGATCAGCTGTGAGGTCAATGTCTTCCCCTTTTTGGGAGTTTCTTAATATTTTTCCCTTCTTTTGTTTGTTGTTTACGTTTGATTACTGAACTTACAATGCCCACATCACTGATCTATTCTATCCTTCTATGAGTTCTATGCACAAAGAGACAGCAACTAAAAGAGCTGATCTGTAGGGTCGGACAAGCCATCACATGGAAGATAAAGTAATAATTCATTATCTAATTTATTTGTTTAAATTATCTTCATTTCTTGCCTTAATGATAGATTGATAGATAATAACACATTTGCTATTTCAAGATGTGGAAGAAAAATATTATTGCGTTCAATAATTACATTTAATACCAATAATTTTGTTAAGACCAGAGTAAGTTTCCTCATATAGTAGTTTTATTATCGTTCTTTGCACATTGAATGTCTATACACATACTTCAAAGCTCAATCTAAATTCTAAAAGGTGGATGTACCAAAATAATGGATATATATTGATTGTTAGATAGGTTAAATGTGGGGGATACAGGGAGGGACTTGGGAAAATTCCGGACGCTAACAAATACAAAGAGGATTCTGCTCTAAGTACACACCCACATTAGAGATCAAAGAGACATCCCAGGCCTTAACAAAAAATAAAGCTCATACTTCTAAAAAAATCGACACTCAATCAGAGGATAAAACTCTGCTAAACCTTGAGATCTACCCGACGTTTACTCTGCTAAACTCTGCTTACTTGCAACATCTTGTGAGCTTTCGTCGCTACAAGCGGAAGTACTGTCACTACATTGTGAGCTACTGCTTTGGTCGATAGGTTTTCCTATACCAAATAGGTTTTTCCAATACCATACTGAGCGTACAGAAGGAGGAAGTGGCAATTCTAATGAGAGTATATCAGGCTTTACTAGGAGAACATTGTAATCTCTCGATTTCAAAGCGCCAAGAACTCTGCGGATCATCTTGTCTTCTGAGATGGTTTGAGCGATTATCATCAAATTTGAAGGTTCAGGATGGTCTAATGTCCACATAAGAATATCCCTAAACATTTGATTAACTTTCCCACGTTTACCCCCTGAAATAAGTTTATCAAAAATCATGTGGTCAATAGGATTTGTAGTGATGTCTCAATGTGTTTTGAGTTCTTGTTTTCTCTATCAAGAACTCAGATAAACACAGCTCATTTGCTTGATTGATTTCATTATCGAATAGTGATATTATCTGGGCAAGCCAAAGATAGTAACTTTAGCCTCCAATGTGAAACAAAACAAAGTGTGTATACTTTAGCCGACTACACTTTGGTTAGTGTCTCTTACTCTGCAGCATTCGTTGGTGCTTTTCCCTCAAATGCAGTGAAGAAGTTTCAACTGTGTATTATACAAATATAACACTTACAAGATATACAATGAAGAAAGAAGGGACATCTCTGTGCAGCTTTTCTTTTACCAATAGTCTCCGCAGGAGCAAATTCCATTCTTGAAATGATGAAACCTCCTAACATCTCTCAAAATGATTTCTCTGTCAACAATCTTTGAGATAAACTTTGTTGCAAGATGACAGTCATTACAAACCCTGAGGTTTTTAGCCACCCTAATAATTGTACCCGGCGATGTGTTAAGTATTCCAAAGGCAATTGCTAGCTTCTCACTGTGTCCACAAAGCAAAACCTCTTTTTCATCTTCTTCTACATTGTGAAGCACACAAGATGTATCAGGTACATATCCTTCTTCTCTCATTTTCTCCCACAAGGTCTCGAGATATCCATGGAGCTTTTCACTCTGCGGGTGAGATGAGTCACCGGCTACAAATTTATGTACTTCATCACCATGCTCAATCCAACTACATCCAGGTTCTTTTCTCACGCCTTGCTCTTTCATTTTTCTCCTTACCTCTGTTGCTTTATCCCAGTGGCCTGCTGATGAATATATATTGGCTAGTAGAACATAGTGACTAGCTACCTTTGGTTCCAATTGAATTAGATTCTGAGCAACAACTTCTCCAATTTCTAGATTATTGTGAATCCGACAAGCACCAAGGAGGCTACTCCAAGCTCCAGCTTTGTCGAAATCAAGAGGCATCATGTTCATGAGCTGATATGCTTCTTTAACTCTGCCAGCCCTTCCAAGCAAATCTACAACACATGCATAATGATCTGAGCTAGGTTCAACCCCGTAGTTGTTTTTCATATTGTAGAATATCCTTAATCCTTCATCCACCATGCCTGAGTGGCTACAAGCTGCAAATACTGAGATGAATGTAACCTCGTTTGGTTTAGCTCCCTGAACCATCATCATTCTTAGCAGATCTATGGCGTCTTGCCCGTTTCCGTGCATCCCGTAAGCCATTATAATTACATTCCAAGTAATAACATTTCTAAATGGAATCTGATCAAATACTTTTCTCGACATGTGTAGGCATCCACATTTTGCATACATGTCAACTATAGCGCTACCTACAGCCACATCAGTCGCCAAATTGTTCTTGATGGCATAAGCATGTATTTCTTTTCCTTTTGCTAATGCTGATAGTGCAGCACAACTGGGGAGGATTGTCATCAGAGTGATGGAATTAGGTTTCAGACCAACTCGAATAGCTCCCTCGCTCGCTTTCCTTTCAAGGTTTTGCATTTTGTGTAGCACAAGAAGCGCATCCTCATGGCGTTCTAAGAATACATAACCCGTAATCATTGTGTTCCATGTAACTAAATCTCTATCTTCCATTTTACTGAATATTTGTTTGGCGATATCAATCTTTCCCAGCCTAGAATACATATCCATCAGTGCATTCTTCACAAACCTGTCTCTATCTAAACCTCTTTTCACAACAAATCCATGTATAGCTTCCTTTTTAGAGAAAGCATCAGAACGGACACACGCAGGAACAACACCTGCCATTGTGGTTGTGTTAGCCAGAAGCCCAGCACTTTGTTCCATTTCAATAAACAGCAACAATGCTTCCACGTCATGCTCGTTCTGGGCATACCCAGTGATCATAGCATTCCAAAGACCAATCTTTCTATCAAACATTCCATCAAATACTCGACGGGCACTCAACACTCGCTTGCAATTGCAATACATGTCAACCAAAGCACTACCAACAAAAGAATTTTCATCCAATGATCCATTTTTTAAAGCATAGGCATGCAATTCTTTCCCTGTGCGAAGCATCTCCAAGTGTGAACAAACAGGAAGAACACTTGAAATAGTGAAGCCATCTGGTTCAACACCTTTGAGGACCATTTCGCGCAAATACTCCAATGCTTCAAGAAACTGCTCGTTCTGACATAACGAGCTCAACAAAGTGTTCCATGTGACCAAGTCACGACCTTCAAAAGATCCAAGCAAGCTTTTGGAAGATGCTAATTTTCCCAGTTTACCATACATAGCCACCAATGTGTTGATAATAAACGAATTCAGTTCACCCTTTCTCAAACTATAGGCGTGAACCTGCTTACCTAGTCTTAATCCCTCGGGCATAGGCACATTAGAGCAAGCGAGAGCCACACTCACCAAGGTAAATGAACTAGGCTCCACATTTTCATCCAACATACACCGAAACGCTTCTAACGCCATTTCCCATTTCTCAAAACTACACAAAGAAGAAATCAAAGAATTCCAAGAGACCTGGTTTCTCTCGGAGATTCTATCGAACACCTTATAGACAGCACCAAAATCTCCACACTTTCTATACAAATTTACAAGGGTATTAGCCACAGTCACAGAATCCACACCGTACCCAAACTTATAAACATGAGCATGAATCTGTTTCCCCAAATCCATATCCTGAAGATCCGCAACCGCCTTCAACAAAGCAGGGAACGCAAATTTATCGGGTTTAATACCCAAAACAATCATGTCAATGTAAGTCAAAACAGCTTCACGGAGCAAACTGGCTCGAACTTTCGACCGGAGGGAATCAATCCACCACTCCGGAGATCGTGATTGAGAGATAAGTTTCGAAGGTACGCCATCAACGGCTATTGTTGCAGAGGTTGATGTGGCGCGAAGAAGATAGGGAGGGTTATGGCGGGAAAATGGAACCGGTTGAGAAGGAAACGGGATAGAAAAAGTGAAGGCAAGTGTACATGACATCAAGATATTCCTCAGAAATGCCCAGTTAAGTATATCAAACCGAGCTTCGTGGAGATTTTTAATTTACAGTATGCGTCGACGAAGCGAGGAAGACGATGACGAGGAAGGAGATAGAGGATTGAATGGACCATAAGGCCTTTAATGGGCCTAATATATGGGCTCATCAAATCATCATTCCGTTTTATTCCCTGTTATATAACAGAGGACGAGTGAGAAAGAGAGGGGTAGAGAGATAAAGAGGAATTCAAAAATCAAACAAAATCAGATCATCGCGCCATTAGAGAAGCTCAGAGAAAGCTTCATTCGGAAGAAAAACTCAGACATGGCGGACTATCCTTCACCGATGGAGAAAGCGGTTGCTTCATCTCTTCTTCACCTTTCTTATGGACCTGTGTTCTTCTCTCCTACGAGGTTCGCATAACACAATCGTTTTCAATTTCTGTGCTAATTGTGAGGTTCGCGGTTTCAGATCTGTGTTATCTTCCTCGTTTGGTTAAGATTATCGTTTTGGGTGATTATTAGGTCGGAATCTGTAGAGGAATCGAGCTATGTGAGGAAGTGGTGTGACGAAGGAAGCTCGAACCTGAGCTTGATGTTTGGGTCTAGCGGATCGAGATCTTGTGGTTCGGCTTTGTCCAGCGATGGTTCGTTTGGGAAGGTTGAAGATCGTGGATTCATAATCAATTATACTGGAGATCCGTTTCAACTCGTGAATTTCAAGGTGCGAAACTCTTCAATCTTCATCACTTCTCTGTTTCAGAGTGCTCGTTATGGTTGCTCTCTGGATCTGAATTGGTTCTAAACATATTCTAACTACTGAGGAATTTGATTGATTAGAAACTTCTGGATTTCATATGTTGATATCTTCCATTTGAGCTAGGTTGTTAATGCTTCGTTCTCCACCTGAATGATAATGGCTAGCTCTTAAATCTCCTAATTCTGTTCTTACTATTCTGAATTACTGCTTATTTTACCAGATACAGATCATTTCTGGAATTTGAAATTTCGAATTCCATGTTGTTGTGATGCTCTAATTTTAGTAAGAAACATATATTTCAGAGAACAAAACTTTGAGTACGTAGGGTGTGAAATTTGATTTTACTTGCCTGAATTATGCAGACAGCGAGAAAACGCCGATCTCAGGTGATCTGGGGATCCTTCAGTTCTAAGCCAACACATTCGGTGATGAATCCTGCGTGTGATCTTCTCTCGACATCCTCTGTTGATTCCAAAGATGAATCGTGTCTTTCAACTGGTTCAAGCGAGGTTTCCAGCATAGAAAGCAGAATCAAAATCGGGGATCAGAAAAGCAATGAGAAGCTAAGAGGAGAAAGGAAGAAGATGAAAGAAAGTAGCAGCAGGTCAAGTTCTATTCGCCGTAGAGCCAGAGATATCTTGGAGTTTCTTTCCTCGGAATCTTCTTCTGAAGTTCATATCCGTCAGATTCTCGGTGACAGTCCAGATACCAGTAAAGCTCTCAGAATGTATACTCTAGTTATCTCTCACACACACACACTTGTTATACGTTTTATACAAGGTTCAGGTTTCAAGCCTCTTATGCATGCGAGGATTGATAGAAGATAGCTATAGACTTATAGTAGTGATCAAATCATCGCAACCTTATGAACTTTATATATTGGTGGTTCAGGTTATTGAAGATGAAGGAAGTGAAGAGGTTCGGCACAGGAGGAAGAATTGATCCGTTTATTTACAAGGTATGAAATTCAACTTTCATATCCTTCATTGTGATATACTAAAATTCTAACAATTTCTGCAAGGTAGTTTACATTGATCTTTGCCTCTTTACTTTCTGTAGATTGCATGAAAACTTAAGACACTAATGCCGGAGGCAGGTAAAGCTTATACCCCCATTCCCACGATTTAGTGTTATACAGTTTGATGTGATCCTGATATGGATTAGGAAAGCAAAAACTATAACCGGAATATATAACATATATAGCTAGATATGTATATGGTCTTAAACGGTCGCTCTATAGAAGAGGTGGGTCTGTTAGATATGCAGAGAAATAACTGAAACAACTATAAAATATAGAACTGAGGTTTATAAACTTATAAATAACATCATGGTTGTTTGCTTGTGTAAATCTCACCCTTGGTTTTTTTTTTTTTTTTTTTTTGTTAAAAGGCCTCACCCTTGGTTTTCTTTTGAGCTGTTAAAAGTTCAAAACAAAAATGGTGGTATTTTAGAGAATGTCTCTAAAGAATATGGGTTGATGAAACCTTATATATAGTTACTAATCTAATACGTGATTTTGGAAATGTATATATAGATATCTTACTAAGGGGATAGAGAAATAATGAATAATACTAATATCGGATTAATCAAAATAATGAAAGAAATAGGGTAAAATAATCAAATTTTAATGTATCATTGTCTACTAATTTCGGTGCATGATGTATAACATGATTAACATCATGGTTGTTTGCTTATGTATATTTTAGTCATTGAATATATAAAATTTACACATTTATATCAATATTAGGGAATATTTTTACTTTAATTGTTCTCATATATAGTTTAATTAAAGTGCTGTTAAAAAGTAGTTCAATCAAAGTTTTTAGATATATCATATTTAAGCATATTAAATAAGGGTTAAAATTATATTAAGGATGTAAAAGTATATCCGTATATATTACAAAATACAAATATACTAGTAAAGGATTTTAGATTGTAAAACACTAAAACTGATACAAATTATAAAAGCTACCTGACGTATATATGAATCAAGTGAGGTGACAATTGTGAATTTTTGTTATGACAAATGTAAGCTCATAATGGAACGTGTCATATGATGTAATTAAGTTTGAAATATCTAAGATGTAAGAAAAAATGAGTTTCAAACATTAAAATTTTCGTACGTTACAATTTAAAAAGTCCAAAAGGTTTTAAAACAAAGTCCAAAAGAGTCGATGATATTGTCCGTCCATCCATCGAGAGAAATATTGCTTAAAGTAAACGCTTACTTTTCAAGCGCCTTCTGCGGTATTGCCGCAGTCAAAAATACGCGGCGACTGTTTGGTATTAGTGACGACCCACACTGACGCGGATATAAATTTTTTCAATATGGAAACGTGAAATAAATTTATTAATCAAGAAAATAGAAAAAGAAATGAAAAGGAAACTGAGAAGAAACGCTAAACTGATTCCCTTCCTTGTACTAAAAAAACGTTTAATTTACAGCTAAGAATTAGTTTTTTAGTTTCACCTAATTTCGACCCTATACTCTTATAAATAAAGATTCAATCCCTAAACGTTTTAATAAATTGCACTTTCTTACCATAATTTAGTCTCCATCTGGCACAAATTATTACATATCTATATTACAGATTTATATAATAATAAATTTTCATAAACTATTGAGTTATGGTGGTAAGATTACAAGGAGATTAATGCAATTAAAATAGAGATAAGGGGCAAATACAAAATAGAATAAAATAAAAGGGAGCAATATTAAAACCCTTAGGAAGGAGAAAAGCGGAGACTCGTTCACCTTTTATTCCTACCTCCTATAAATTGAACGCGACTTGCAAAACTCTCATCATCGTCTCCGTCGTTCTCTCTCTCTCTCTTCACGAGGAAAGAGAAAGAAGAGCAGGAAAAAGAAAAAAAATTACAGGAGAAGAAACGAAACGATAGATTCTTCAAGGAAATGGGGAAATACACGGAGATGCTGGACGTCGGTGTGAGAATCGCGGCGAGGTTTCATTCACACTGTCCTCAGACGGCTCGTCTCTATTACCATCCTCCGTCCGACGGACATCACCAGCACGGAGTCAAAGATTTAATCGTAGGTGGTGGGGTTTTGGGTTCGGGTCAAGATTCGACCGGATCCGGAGCTTCTGGTGTTGGTTGCGGTGTCAAATCTTCTCATTATGATGACGCCAGGGATCTCTTGCTATTCTCTGTTGTTTGAATCTATTCATTTATTTTTAGAACAACAAAAACATTGGTGTGGGAGAGAGATTTCATGAGCGTTTGGTTGTTGTTTTTTTTTTTTAATAATTATTATTGAGAAAACTATATATATTCTTGAGAGAGGATTTGTGATACTATTCAATCATCTCCAGATTCCAAAATTTTCTGGGGATAATTTGATTTTGATGATAAATTGATTTCATTCATTTTCTTGTATTCAATTGCTTTTTTTGGTTGACTCTGTTCGGTCGGTCGTATTAGGTTGCCGCATCTTTGGTTTAACCTCTAAATTTATTTATGGTCGGAAGACTTTTTATTAACCCTTTGGGGGATATTAAATACTTCAACTTGAGATTAAAGCCAAATTATTCTAATTTTAGTTGCAATTTAGTATATGTGAAAGTATATTATTATATATTGTGGGATTCTTAAGAACATATCAAACTTGTATCATCATTCGTTGAATTGAACCACATCCGGATATTCTGGAGATTAAAACAATGATTCCGCCGATTTTGGACAAGAGTGTAAACAACATCTTCGCTGTCCCAATTGTGGATTTAACAAATGCGATTTGCTAGAAAATTATTAAAGATCCTCCACAATTCCACAATGTTCAACAACTGTATCTTGCAGTAGGTCAAAGTGAAAGAATAAATAAGCATGAGGTAGTGGCATATTGGATTAATTGATTTCAACAAAATGATTCGGTAGGTAAAGTTTCATTCTTGCCTTTGCTCGACAATAGCTATAAACTCTGTTTTCAAGTATAAGATGTCATATTTTGGTATGAGTGTTTTTTTTTTGGTGTGTGTGTATTCTTGAAAAGAATTGGTATCTCATCACAGTTTCAGCTGGCTACATCCTTTCAACGAACCGTAAAGAGGTTGAGACTTTCTGAAACCAACAATGTCTTCGATTTCTACGAGTGGTAATCGGGTTTTCTCTTTGTCAGATGCCATTTCCTTCAAATGCTGGTTGCCATATACACATATGCTCAGCGATTTCTTCTTTGGTGCGTCAACCTTTATGTATTCGTTAAAGTAATCTATCAATTCTGCCTTCTTTAGCTCTCTCAGTGCAGCCACCTGATTTACACAACAAACCCCAACTTTAGCTTGTGTTAACATATCTTTGAAGAAGTCTCGCTATCCGAGAAGGTTCTTAATTCAGAGATTGCTAGGAATAAATAAGTTGGCGATAAGTGTTTTGTCTATTAACCTCTGCATCTTTGCGGTTGAACTTAAGCGTCCCTCTTTGAATCTCTCCCCAATAAAACCAGGATTCCTCGTTCAAGTTCTTGGGTTTTTCAAGCTTCATGTCTATCAAAGCTGTTACGTTGCTCTGAGGAGGAGCAAGTCATGTCAGTTAGTGGGAATGTCTCTTTGCACCACAATGTTTAATTAGTTCCAGCAAAATATAATAATATCTCGTTGGGCCTTCTCACCTTAAATTCCTCATCGCTCATCTTGAAAAGTTTACTCTCAAGATCCTTGACTAGTGACTCGACCCTTGAATCAATATGTCCAGGACCCTATTAACAACAAACTCAAGGAGATCAATGCATTAACTAGATTGGGTTATGCAAAGTCCGAGTGGCAGAGAGGCAAGACAGTTTGGTACCTTTACGGAAGACTGAATAAGGAACTGTAACCCATAGACACCAGAGTAGTTTCTGTGTCACAGAAACATAATTATTTATGGTATCAGCGAGAACTCAGGAGCATTCAAACGTATGATAAATACTTATGTACCTTTGAGAAAGAGAAGTGACGTAACCAAGTTGCTCGACTGTCCTAAGCTGGTGAAAAGTGGCTTGCTTTGCAACAAGTTTAAAAAGCTGAAGTTTTATATTCATGGAAAACTCATCTTGATGAACCTGTTCTTGGCAAACAAAAATTCATGTTAGCAATAAAACCAAGCTCTACAAGAAGAAACCTTTTGTACACTCACGATGAGTCTAACTGTCTAAGTACCAAGATCTACAAGAAAAGGTTTATAAGACATGCAAAAACTGGTTGATGAGACCAATAAAAGATCTACTAATCTTGTCGCAAATATACCTGAATGTAATGCACTAGAGCAGAGTTTTCATCGTTGGGGTTTGAGCCTTCTTGATGGTACAAGTATTTCACCCCTGTTCCGAGCTCTACAACTCTGCTTGTCAGGAACTGGGATGGAAGTAGAGGACGACAGATAGGTTTTGGGTCATTAAAGAGAACATCTTCAATATGCTGGACCATTGACTCAGCTTCGCTCTTCTCAACATTTCCTGAAACGAGTTTCTAATTATTTCACTGACATACTACAACGACGAACAGAGAAAGAAAGAAGGACCAGAAAGCAAATATTGTTGAGACCTGCTATATAGCACTCAACAAATGTCCTCGATAACAACATTGGAACAAAGTTCGCCAAGTCTTGAGCTTCCAGACAAGAAAGAGCATCTAGTTTCTCTGTCCAAGGCCAAGAGTGATCTTGTAATACCATTGAGCAGTAACTCATTGCTTGTTCATATGGTTTTCGGAATTTCTTGTTTTTGTATAACTTTGTGACAGTTTCCTATGTATATATAAACCATAAGGAAGCATGAAAACATGGAGGATTATTCAACAAATCTGGTACAGTGCGCCTATTGGATAAGATCTACTAATAAGGTTACCTTGATAACAGAAAACCTATCAGGTTTAACTTCGAATTTTGCCATCTTTTGAATGATAGCTTCCAGCAAGATCCTCAATTTGTGATTAAAGCCAACAAGATAGAGCTGGAAATGAGAAACTGTTAGTCACACATGAAATTTATTGAGCAAAATGCACAAGGAAACGTCAGCATCCTTGTTCAAACGTACCTCAAAACCATTGTCCGAAAGACTTAGCCCATAGCGAAGACCAGCAATATGAGCATAATAAGCTGAAACATAGAACTATAGATTGATGAAACAGTAGTTTTCTTGATGTAATAACAAACTAAACAGGCTTATCACCTTACTCTAGTTTTACTTCCCTCTTCATTACAACATATGTCAAATGCAATCTAAAGCATAAGAGGTCTATCAAAATCAAATCTTACCGTATTCATTCAAATAGTCCTCCAGCAGCCGAACAAAAATATTTGAAAGAACTACAGCGTCCGGAGAGCTGAGTGCAAGGGGGCAGTTGAAATCCATCTTAATATATGCCTTTGGTCTTAAGAACTTTGTATCAGGCTTATACCACAATCTTGAGAATGTTGTCTTTCTCAACAAAACAGGAAAGATGTCCTGTTCCAGATCATTGATTTTGTGACACTGCTCCTTACATTATTATAAAAAGACAATTGTAAATTGTAGCTAGAGTGATGGAACTGAACCTTATCCTTAACATCCTTTAATGAAAAGTCCGTAGGAATGTAGACATTTGGTGTTGGTAGCTGCAGCTTTACTTCAGGAGCAGACTGCACCCACTCCTGTAAATTGTTAAGCACAAACCAAAACTGAACTTCCTCCAGAGTAATAGAAAAATATTGAATGGATATTTAGAAAATTAATACATCAAAAGCCAACCTGAATGGTGAATTTGGTTATCTTCTCAAGAGAATAAGCAGTGTTATACCATGGCTCAACCTTGTCAGTTTGTCCTTCAAATTTATATGATGCCCAAAAGATTCTACAAAATATAACATCTAGCCATGAGTAGTCAGCATTTCGTCAGCATTTCAATGCTTGAACTACTTAAATTAGAGATCATATGGCTTGATAGCAATGGAAATATTTAGCACCGTCCTCAGAATAAATGAGACAAATACAATTTTAGCTTGGTTTATAAGGCATTTAAATAATACTAGGCAGCAAGGCATTCCAGGAACATAGACTTACCGAACATTTTTGGGAGAAAGCTCATTGAGAACCTTTTCCACACTAGCTGGATTAAATTTCCAAGGCAGTGATGATCCTACCAGCCAATGTTTGGTTGGGTACATCTGAAGCATAATTGGATTAAATGACAGGAAAGGTATGATAAGTAGATTGGACAGCTGAAAAATACTATTACCGTCATTTTCGATGAAATATTTATTGCATAAGACATTGGCTGTGTTTTGGCTTGATAGTGAAACTCTGCCTCACAGATAGCTGAGAGCTATTAGCAACAATAACAGAGATATCAAGCTCTATAAGAACACTGCATCAATAGGAATACAGAAGTCATAGAATTTGTACAGCTTAATAATACCAATACCTCATCGAAAATCCATTGGGAAATACCAGACTGTTGTACAAGATTAATGTGTCTGAACAACAATCCTAAAATATCTTGCATATGTTCTGTATACCAAGTAAAGAAACAAATCCAGAAAATGTCAAGTACTGACTAAAACATGAAGACACTGAAACCATCTTTTCAACAGACAAAAAAAAGATAGTTACAAGCTTCTGTAGAATATTATAAAAAAACACGAAAGAATACAGAAACCCACCATGGCCAGCATCAGTAAGAGCAATCGTAACATTGAAGAACGAATACTCCATAGTCCACCCTGTTTCACCCGCATGCAGTCTCGTTGCCCAACCTGTGGAAGTATTAATAAACATAAGGCAAGAGATTACTAAATGCAAAACTGCTTGCTGATACAAAGGTCTGTATCACAAAAATTATGTAAACAAGCAATTGAGCAGCTTATGTTAACTAAACAAGCCAGAAAGAGAGAGCTAACTGAAGACTAGAATAACATTTCAAAACTTTCACTTTGGCCCAAAGAAAACCTACCCAATATTTTGAAGGCATGAAACAAACTTCCTTCGCCTTCATGACCAATTAGGCGAGAAATGTACTTGCATGGTGCTTCTTCATAATGATGTATGCTAGGAGTTACAGGCCATGAAACAGTAAGTTCGTGACCCTGCCTTGTGGGAACAGCCTTCACAAGAACCTAAGACCAATGGGAAAAAAATACCACCTTAGCAACATTTTAGCATGAATTTATCTTCATCCAGTATAAAAATACAATAACTGAAATAAGGAGCAAAAACCTGCAAATGGTCTAGAGTACACGGCTGACCAGGAAATCTTGGAATACTCTTGTCAGTGTTTCGAATGTCCTGGAATAACTCTTCCACTAGACCTTGAGTTTTATCAAGGTTTTCTGAAGAGATCCAGAGCAATTAAGATGTATAAAATTTTATATATGATATATACTATTCTTATGTTTTCTGAAATTAAAAGAGATTAGAGTGGTGTGTTAGCTCCAAAACCTACCCTTTCCATAAACAACCAGATTCATGATGTTGGCAGAATAGTGTTCATCATAGAATTTAATCAGCTCTCTCCTTATATCTAATCCTTTTGTTTCGGGCTGAACATGAAGAGTATCCATATTACCTAAGCAAAATTATCACTTTCTTAGCGGGAGAGAAAAAATAGGGAACGACCATAGACTTTTCCTATGGACAACAGCCAACACCAATTAAGAATAGGTCGAACATGAACCTGAGCCAAATTTGTGATATGGATGGTCTTCCCTACTTAAATGCTTTTGTAGCTGTGCCAACGAAAAAGGAAGACAAAACTCAATTGAGATGCTAAATACACATCAACACAGGACTTGTGGCTTGTCAAATATGCAGGGGCTTAGAGATAACTAGTACACGTTCAAAGGTGTTGATAACGAAATAGATAGATGTAATACAGTTAAACCCTATAACTTTTCTTGAGAGATAGGGAAAATACCTGGCGCATACGCCTAGAATCAGACAACAAGTTTTTCTGATGCTCTGGATGAGAAAGAACATGTTAGATTAACAAAATTCAACAGGAGAGGTATCAAGAGATTGAAAAGCTAACCAGAGTCGACAGCCATGATCTCTCTCATGGTGGCATCAGCAGACATCAGTGGTGTGATAAAGAACTGTGCAAACCTGGTTAGACAGACAATCACAGAAAAAAATAATCCGACACTGTGAAAAGGCAGATGATCAGATTACATTATTAGCGAGTAAGCGAGACAGAGAGAGAAAAAAAGCAAGTCGACCTGTCCAAAGCTTCGTCAAAAGAATCTGTGTGGACATTGAAATGGTAGTTTGTATTTTCGATGGCTGTATAAGCATTTGAGCTCCCTCCATGCTACAGAAAAAAAAAAAAAACAGAGCAGTCCAGTTTTTTGTTCTCTTCCTAGTCTCTTGATTTAAATTGCATGGATGCAAGAGGTAACATCAGTTTATGTACTCAAGTTTGTAGTCCAGAACAGGAGAAGAAGATTACCTCAGTGACAAACTTGAACAAACCATTTTCCTCAGGGAATTTTTCACTTGCATAAAATAGCATATGCTCTGATTCCACCGAAAAGTTAAAAATAAGTGACTCTCGTCTCTCCTGTAAACTAAATCTTAGAAGAAGATAAAAGAAGAGTACCAAGGAAATGAGCTAAGCCTTCCAAGCCTTCAGGGTCGGAGAAAGATCCAACGCTAACGTTCATCGAAGCAGCACACTAAGATAAAGAGAGCACCGATACAAAATTAATCTCTAGACTTTTGTTTCGTTAGTGTATCGGTAAAAGCAGAAAACATGGTTGAATCGTCGAGAGCATACCTTGTCAGTCTCTGGATCGCTGATCAACAACACTTGCAGCGAATTCTTAAGTACAATCTTCCGATACTCTCTCTCGTCAGTGCGTGCCTTGAGTATCTCTCCATCCGCCGCCGTCGCCGTGGCCATCACCTCCCGATTACTTTGTGATAGTTGTACTTAGTTGTAGACTTTTTACTATTAGTCTTTCTTCGCTCTTATGAATGGTCTGTCTAACGTCTTTCTCTTTTTATTTCCGAGAACAAGTAATATCTAAATGTCTGCTACAGTCTACGTCTCACTAATTATGTATCAACGGTGTATGTTAACCCAAAGTATAAAGATCCAACGGCGATTACTTGTGATTGTTTCTTCCTTCACTAGGCTGGGTCTTCCCTAGCTTTTAGTATTATGTTATGTTCAACGTCTTTCCTTTTGTCTCTAGTTTAGTAGTGTCATTATCCACTGTGTGGTTGGTTAGAGTCTATCCATCGTTGCTTACTTTTATTTTATTTTTGTTAAAAGTTTATATAATAGGGACCTTATAAAGAGTAGTTGAATTTTATTACCATGAAAAATGAATATGCTATAAATACTTATATTGAATAACTTTGTCATCAATTTTCATCACATAATTTTGTTATTTTGTCTATATGACACCAGTTAAGTTTCATCTTTATTACTATATTATTCCATGACTTTGTATCTACATGTTAGCTATTTAAATATGACATGTCTGTTTGTTGTATATCTCTACCAAAAGAGTTAGGTACCTCCTCAAAGTTTCAACGACCCGTAAAGAGGTTGAGACTTTCTGAAACCAACAATGTCTTCGATTTCTACGAGTGGTGATCGGGTTTTCTCTTTGTCAGATACCATTTCCTTCAAATGCTGGTTTCCGTATACACATATGCTCAGCGATTTCTTCTTTGGTGCTTCAACCTTTATGTATTCATTAAAGAAATCTATCAATTCTTCCTTCTTTAGCTCTCTCAGTGCAGCCACCTAACCATAAAGCAAACCCCAACTTAATCGATACATCGCTTGTATTAAAACTTGTTCGTATAAGACTCGTCATGAAAATACAAGGTTCTTAATATTGCTAAGAAGTTGGAAAGGAAGAGATTACCTCTGCATCCATGCGGTTGAATTTGAGTGTCCCACTTTGAATCTCTGCCCAGTAAAACCAGGATTCCTCATCCAAATTCTTGTCTTTTTCGAGCTTCATGTCTATCAAAGTTGTTACATTGCTCTGAGGAGAAGTTCATGTCAATTAGTACATCAATGTTTGTCTCAAGTACAGAAAATACCATCTATAGTATCTGCTTGTGTCATCTTACCTTGAATTCTTCATCGCTCATATTGTAAAGTTTACTCTCAAGGTCCTTGAGTAGACACTCAACCCTCGAATCAATATGTCCAGGACCCTATTAACGACAAACTCAACGCAATTAAATAGACCTGCATTAACTCTACAAAGTTTGAGTGGTAAAGAGGCAATGCAAGTTGGTACCTTAACTGAAGACTGGATAATGAACAGAACACCATAGACGCCAGAATCGTTGCTGTGTTGCAGAAAAGTGGTTATGCATCAAACATAACTCAGTAAATATCAAGAGAGACTCCTATGTACCTCAGAGAAAGTGAAGTGATGTAGCCAAGTTGCTCAATCGTTCTAAGCTGGTGGAATGTGGCTTGCTTTGCAATTAGCTCGAAAAGCTGAAGTTTACTATTCATGGAAAATTCATCTTGATGAACCTGTTATGAATGTCAATAAGAAGAAGAAAAAAAAACTCATAAGGAGTCTAAGTACCAAGATCTACAAGAAAATCTTTCTAAGACATGTAGAAAACTTGTCGATGATGCCACTTAGTTTGATGGTTATCTATAATCTACTAATCGTGTCACAATTATACCTGAATATAATGCACTAGAGCAGAATTTTCATCACTGGAGTTTGAACCTTCATGATGGTAAAAGTATCTCATTCCTCTTCTGAGCTCTGTAACCCTACTTGTCAGGAACTGGGACGGAAATAACGGACGACAAATAGGTTTTGGATCGTTAAAAAGAACATCTTCAATATGCTGGACCATTGACTCAGCTTCGTCCTTCTCAACATTTCCTGAAATAAGACACCACAACCTCTATAAGAAAAGGAAACTGATTATGGACCAAATACAATCATACAGCAGGGATAATGTTATACCTGCTATATAGCACTCAACAAATGTCCTTGATAATAACACTGGAACGAACTTAGCCAAGTCTTCAGGTTCCAAATGAGAAAGAGCATCAAGTTCCTCTGTCCAAGGCCAAAGATTATCTTGTAATACTAGTGAGCAATAATACGTTGCTTGTTCATATGGTTGTTGGAATTTGTTATTTTGGTATGCCTTTGTGACTGTTTCCTAGGATAGGGAAGCAGAAAACATGGATTCGGTACATCGGTCACATGGTTACTGGATGTAGGGAGGAAGCTGACAATATCTTACCACATACAGACCTTAAAAAGGAGAGTCGTGGTAATTTAAAAAGAGAAAGGAAATCTACTAACAAGGTTACCTTGATAACAGAAAACCTGTCAGGTTTAACTTCGAATTTTACCATCTTCTGAATGACAGCTTCCAACAAGATCATCAATTTGTGATTAAAGCCAACAAGAGAGAGCTGGAAATGAGAAACTGTAAGTCAAAGATGAAATTTATTGAGAAAAATTCACAAGGAAACGTCAGAATGTACAAACCCACCTCAAAACCATTGTCTGAAAGACTTAATCCATAGTCAAGACCAGCCGTTTGAGCATAATAAGCTGCGACATCGAAGTAAATATTGATGAGAACTACAATATAATTTTCGTGCGTTCGTTCCACATATTTACCATACAATGTTCTTGATTAATATCAAGAGAAAGCCGTACTTGTAAGAGAAATGACAGAATGAAGTCTGTCTATCAAATCTTACCATATTCATTCAAATAGTCCACCAGCAACCAAACAAAAATATTTGAAAGAACTGCAGCGTCTGGAGAGCTGACTGCAAGGGGGCAGTTGAAATCCATCTTAACATATGCCTTTGGTTTGAAGAACTTTGTATCAGGCTTATACCACAATCTTGAAAATGATGTCTTTCTCAATAAAACAGGAAAGATGTCCTGTTCCAGAATTTAATTACCTGACATAAGATTACTGCTTCATACATTATACACTCTACAAGACAGTTGTAAATGGTAACTAACGTTATGGAACTGAACCTTATCCTTAAAATCCTTTAATGAAAAATCTGTAGGAATGAAGACATTAGGTGTTGGCTGAAGCAGGTTTACATCAGGGGCAGACTGCACCCACTCCTGTAATTTGTTAAAGCACAAATCGAAATTGAACTTCTTCCAGAGTAAGAGAAAAATATTAACTGAACAGAATATAAATTTGAGCAGAGGAAGGATCTTTAGGAAAATATTACATCAAAAGCCAACCTGAATGGTGAATTTGGTTATCTTCTCAAGAGAATAAGCAGTGTTATACCATGGCTCAACCTTGTCAGTTTTTTCTTCAAATTTATTTGATTCCCAAAATATTCTACAAACATAATGGCATTAGATTCTGCGACACAACGAGCTTAATAGGCCGTGAGCAGTCAGGATTTCAATACTTATACTATATGTAATTTGTGAACATGACACATTGCGGACTGAGGGCTTCTTAAAGTAAACGGCCAAAAATCTACTGAAAATTTTACATAGAAAGATATCATACGGTCGATAGCAATAAAAACATTTAACAAGTCTTCAACCTTTTCAGAATAAATAAGATATTGAAACAAAATTTGTTTGGTGAAAACCTATGATTTTATAAGACTTTTAGAGAATAGTAGGCAGCAAGGCAAAACAAAGACTTACCGAACATTATTGGGAGAAAGCTCATCAAGAACTTTTTGTACAATAGCTGGATTAAATTTTGAAGGCAGCGATGAGCCAACCAGCCAATGCTTGGCTGGGTATATCTGAAGGATAATTGCAAAAGCACACGGAAGATTATAGAAATACAAACAAACTTCATATAGGTGATCTACTAATGGTTGATGAGACTGTAAGACGTAAGCATCTATTCTACTTTTTGTTCATAGTAAAGACCACGTCTACAAATGGCAAAAGTAGGTATTTAAGAAGCTTTAAAAGATAGGCAAAAATATGAGAAGTTGATTGAACTGTTGAAGAATATTCTTACCGTCATGTTCGATGAAATATCCACTGCATAAGAAATTGGGTCTATTTTGGCTTGATAATGAAATTCTGCTTCACATATAGCTGAGAGCTTCAACAAGAAAACAACAATATCAGATGTAAGCTCTTTAAGAAACATGATCACTAGGAATACTGGCCAGATTAAAATCAGACAATAACATCAAAGGTGGAAAAATAGATCATACAGCTTAATAATACCAATACCTCATCAAAAATCCACTCGGAAACACCAGACTGTTGTAAGACTTTAATTTGTTTGAACAACAACCCTAAAATATCTTGCATATGCTCTGAATACCAATTGACCAAATCCAGATAATATCAGGTACTGACTAAACATCAAGCAAACTTATACCATATATTTAACATAAGAAAGATTGTTGCGAGCTTCTGTGGTCAGAATAACATAAAACAAAGAAGAATACAGAAACCCACCATGACCAGCATCAGTAAGATCAATCGAAACATTGAAGAAAGAATATTCCATACTCCAGTCTGCTTCGCCAGCATACAGCCCTGTTGCCCAACCTGCGGATAAAAACAAGGAGAGTTCAGATCAAGCAAGAAACACCTTCAAAACTAATACAGAGGAAAAATAATCTTTAACATCTCGTCACTATTATCAACGACAGCTTATCTATTAAGAAAATTAAGATATAAGTTTGAAAACAAAAATAAGAGATCTGAAGCCTACTTTGCAATTTGTTACCTCTTTAAGATAGAGTATGCTCAAGAGTTTATTAATTTAGCCCTAAATAAAACCTACCCAAGATTTTTAAGGCATGAAACAAACTTCCTTCACCTTCATGACCAATTAGATCACCAATATACCTGCATGGTGCCTCTTCATAATGATAGATACTAGGAGTCACAGGCCATATAACACTAAGCTCGTGACCCTGCATAATTGGAACAACCTTCACAAGAACCTAAAACCAATGAAAACCATCACCACAGAATATACTACCTCAGAAACGTTCTAGCATGAATTTATCTTCGTTTCCTGTAAATGCTAAAGCTAAAATAAAGGACAAAAACCTGCAAATGGTCTAGAGTACACGGCTGACCAGGAAATCTAGGAATACCCTTGTTGGTATTTCGAACATCCTCGAACAACTCTTCCACTAGACCTTGAGTTTTATCAAGGTTTTCTGAAGACATGCAGAGCAAAGCGATGTATAAATGTTATACATACTATATAATTTTGTTTTCTGAAGAAGATAAAATAAAATTTGAGTATGGGTAGCTCCAAAACCTACCCTTGCCATAAACAACCAGATGCATGATGTTGGCAGAATAGTGTTCGTCATAAAATTTAGTTAGTTCACTTCTTGTATTGACTCCCTTTGCTTCCGGTCGTGCATGAAGAGTATCCATATTCCCTATGCAAGATTATGACTTTCTAAGTAGGATAAAAAAAAGTTGGGAAGGACCACTGACGTTTCTTATGCATAACAATACCAGTTAAGAATAAGTAGAACATAAACCTGTGTTAAATTTGTGATATGGATGGTCTTCTCTACTTAGATGCTTCTGTAACTGAAAAAAGGAAGACAAAACTCAAGTTAGATGCTACACACACATCAACAGACTTGTGGGCTGTCAAATATAGATGAGGGGATTAGATATAAGTAGTACAAGTTGAGAGGAAAATCAGTGAAATGCATTCTTCAGTGCCAATAACAAAATAGATAGATATAGTTCTGTGTTTGTTATTGAGAGAAGGGGTCAATACCTGGCTCAAACGCCAAGAATCTGACAACAAATTTTTCTGATGCTCTGGATGAGAGAGAGAACTTGTTATATTAATAAATATCAACAGGGAAGTTATAAAGAAAGTCAAAAGCTAACCAGAGTCGACAGCCTTGATTTCCCTCATGGTAGCATCAGCAGACATCAATGGCTTGATAAAGAACTGTGCGAACCTGGTTAGGCAATAACAGCATAGTAACGAATTTTTCAAAAGGCAAATCAAATAGCATTAGTAAGGAGAAGAGAAAATCAAATGCAAGTCTACCTGTCCAGAGCCTCATCAAAAGAATCTGTGTTGATATCGAAATGGTAGTTTGTATCTTCAGTGGATGTATACGCATTTGTGCTCCCTCCATGCTAAAAACAAATAAATTCGAATAAGCACACTCCAATTTTATCTTTTCCCTTAAAGTAAAAAAGAGGAGACCGATACTAGAACATCAATTATGAGCAGGGTTATTATACAGAGACAGAGAAGAAGGTTACCTCTGTAATGTACTTGGAATAACTATCTTCCTCTGGGTATTTCTCACTTGCATAAAATAGCATATGTTCTGGGCAATAAAAAAAAAAGCAGCATAAAATCAGAAGTTATTCAATATCACCATCAAACTCAACACTAAAATCGACTTCAGTCTACAGAATAGAACCAGATCAGTGATTGATTCCTGCTAGAATTATGAAAGGAACCATTAAAAGGAAAGAACGAAAAAAAAGAGTACCAAGGAAATGAGCTAGGCCTTCCAATCCTTCCGGGTCAGAGAACGAGCCGACGCTAACGTTCATTGAAGCAGCACACTAGAAGGCAAGCACGCAAAAATAGACATCTTCTTCAGCTACTCCTTTAGCACCAATATTAACAAACAGTGAATCGAGAGCTTACCTTGTCAGTCTCTGGGTCGCTGATTAACAACACCTCGAGCGAATTTTTGAGTACAATCCTACGATACTCTCTCTTGTCGGTACGTGCCTTCAGTATATCGCCACATTCACCAGACGCCACCGTTCCAACCGCCATCTCCGTTCGATGAATTTGACTCTTATGAATGTCCATCGTCCTTTTATTTTTCTAAGAATATAGAGAGAGGAAGAAAGCAAGAACAATGGGAGCTCAGCTGAGTCTAAATTATCTAGTGTGGTAGAGTCTACGTACGACCGGTGTGTGTCTCCTCACGTCAACGCTGAGATAGTCAAGTCTTCGCTCGTAATATATCTCCAGCGTCTGCGAAGAACTTTTTATCCAGTGTGGCTTGAGTCTGCGTCTGAATATTTATATCAACGGTGTTCTCTTCTTCTATCCATAATTAATACAGATCCAACGGCGGTAACATCAACAAAACCTGGCACACGTGGTCAATGCCATTTGATGATTAATATAATGATCCCCCAGCCGCCGTTGATTTGTTGTAAAGTGTTTAAACTAGTATAAACATGTTGTTTTAAAATCTAAAGAATAGTTCGCTATGATTTTCATTGTATAATTACATTGATACACTATATTCCATCAACATCAAGATAATATTCAACATCAAGATACACTACTCCCAATCACAAGATTCCGCCGTTCCGGTAGTTCAAATCTATATATTATATACTTGTGAATTGTGATTTGTGGTAATGACTTGCTGAATCTCGTTATTTGTGTAGATGACTTGTTGAATTTTGTGATTAAGAGTAGAAACGCTAATTTATGTGTTCTTAACAAGGATGATTAGTATTTTTGAAGTATCATACTATTGTTATTTGAAATTAGTCTGATATTTATAGTTGTATTGGGTGTTGTTAAGCTTGATTAGTAGAATAGCTAATTGAAAATGATGATTAGTATTTAAGGATTTATTGTACTTGTGTGTAGTAGATACCATGTGAGCACAACTTTTGCTTGAAATGTTTCGAGAAGTGGATAGCTCAAGGGAATTAAACTTGTATGACATGGTAAGGCAAAATTCCAAAACATGTGACGCTTGAAGATAGTTTTAGTGTCCAATGGCGCAGTTTTGAATTTAGCATTTAAGAATTTAGTAATGATAAAATATAAAATGCCCAAATTCCACACATTGCTTATGAGAAATTTTTTTAATTACCACACTTAATAAAAAATCTTAAAAATAACTATCTGTTTAATTTTCTAAAAAATGCCACTAATAGCTTTGTTGTAAAAATATAATATTAAAAAACAAAACTCTTTTTAAGTAGTATTTATTAAAAATTTATATTATTTATTAGGTAGTAACTGATTTTTTTAGTAGTATTTATTAAAAGATTCTATTATTTATTATGTAGTTAGTAATGGAAGGTGCTTTATATAAGAAGAATCATATGTCCAATCACATGATCAATTATATGTGGATGTCATAAGTTTTGAAATTGATGAGTTAAATATATTAAAATGGCTGCATGTTCAAACATAGCTGATCATTAATTTCGGTATCAAACCATTTAGGATTTGAAATGGTTTGAATATGAGAGAACATCAAGATCTCTCATAGATGATCATTAATCATGACTTCTTCGGAAAAAAAAAACACTAACTAAAATTTTTGATTAATGCCGATAAAAATTGAAAACAAATCCTCAAGATATTAAATAACCATATTTTTCTCTTCTTGGTTGATAATCAATGATGAGAACAATAAAATAAAAAAAAATATTATATAATACGAGGATTGATAATGTCGATCGCTGCACTCCAACTCTAATCATTACTCTAAGCAATGTATTAGTCCTCTTCATATGTTTTCCAAAAGAGCCAATTGTTTTTTTAGGACGAAAGAAAAAAAAAATTGACTAAAGAGTTGATTAGAAAAACAAACCAGGCTCATGTTAACACTCTAAACTGGTTGTATGGCTTACGTTAGCATTTTCTGAAGGGCAAAAGTATACATAGATAATTTAGTTTTTTTTTTTTTAGCAAAAACCTTTTAATCTTTTCTTTTGGTAAGAAAAACCTTTTAATCTTTTATGTAGTGTATTTATTTATTGTCATGGAAAGGTTATCATTCCTACAGAATAATAAAAAGTTACTTTATTTTATAAACCGAGTAAACTAAAATCAAATCAGCATCCCATCAACGGCTATGTCCCGGTTGGATTTGTTAAGGGGTTCATGAATTCGAATATAGTATAGGAAGGGTAAAACCATTTTATTCATTTCTTTTTTTTTAGTTTATTTGATACACATTTTATAATTTATCACAAAATACGATATTTTTACCTTCGGTTTTGTTGTCTCGGACTCTATATGCAGATATAAAAGGGGGTCGACAAAAAAAAATGCAGATACAAAAGGGTTCAACATCCCATGTGGCATTTCCAGTTCAAGCAATTCAATTTTATTTGCTTGGAAAATAAAATAAAAATACTAACTTTGAAATATTTTTAGATTACTTTATTTAAAATTCCTCCAAATATCATATTTTCAAAATTTATTAGTTTTACGTTCCAAAAATATCATCAAAATTTTTGGTTAAAATACCACAAACATAATAATTGCTTTTCAAAAGTTAAACTAGTTGGACTAGACTAACTATTTTAGAATTAGAGATTATGGGTTAGGTTTAGTGTTTATGGTTTAGTTTTGAATGATGCAAGTTTAGTTTTAGTATTTTTGAGTGATTTTTTCATTTAAATATAAGTAATTTTTGTAGAAAAAAGCCTCATTTTGATGCTGTTTACGATAATTATACTAATTTTATTTTAACTTAGTTATTATCCAAAAAAAAATATTTTAAATAACCACCTGGGAGAAATATAGATTTATAACTATAAATATTGGAATCAGTAACCAAATTAATTCCGACGTTAAGAAAAAAATCCACAAAAAACAATTTGCATCCAATTTCATTACAGGTTGCAATATCTTCTAGACCAGGAAAACCAAACCGAGGTCAAAGAATATGAATTTTTTTACATAGCTGTTACAAAGAATGATACAATCACAAATATGAAACCAGTTCACATCCTTTTCTAAGCTTTAGAAGTGCCACGATGATCCTTATCGATATGCTTCAGTAGATCCTTGGGATCACGAAACCCTCTGCTACATTTTGGACAAACATCAACCGTAACTTTGCCACAATTCTGCTTTCCGTTCCTCTCCTGCGTTTTCTCTGAACTACCATCGCTGCCACTCGAAAACTGTAACTTCTGGCTAATATCGTTACCAAGTCTGCTAAAAAGACTAGCCCAACTCGAAGATGACGATGCAGGAGGTTCTTTTGTGTTTGTACTCAAAAAACCCATGAATGAGAAACTGGATTCAGGCTTCTTGGGTCCAGAACAACAATGATCAGGTCCAAAGCGATGTTTCAAACAATGATCGATGCTGCAATCTCGACATTTTATAGTATTAGAGAACGTCAAGAGTTCTCTGCATCTTGGAACAGGGCATTTCTTCTTCTTCACAGCTTTTTCGTAGTTAGATGGATCGCAGTCTGAATTAACATGTTTCTCCCAGGTGATGTTTGGATCTTCGTCAGGGTTTAACCTCACTCCTTTAGCACATAATGGGCAAACGACCACAGTGACATCTCCTCTGTTTCCTTTTGGACAATCGTGTTTCATATAGCTACGATGATCCAGACAAAACACCTTCAAGTATTAAAAAAAAAAAAAAAGGTTTTGATAAGCTTCCTCCAAATATTTGATTCGTCTTTTCAATCATTTAGCATCAACTATTGTATGAACATTAAAAAGACCAGATTGTAAGCAAATCACAGTGAAAAAATCGAATATCTTGGGAATTAGTTAAAAACCAGATTCAAATGAAATTGAACATAGATAGATGAAAAATCCTGGTTGACCAGAGATTAAGAATTTTAGAAACGAGGGAGAGGGTCAGAGGAATGACATTGGGGTCGAATTGATCAAATCGTGAATCAATAAAGAGAAAGGGGGACCTGAAGGCATCGATCACAAGTGAAAGGCAAGAAATCGATCTGCTTGCAGTAATCGACGGTGCAGTGTTTACCCAGATCTGGAAATTCCGGAGTTCCCATTTTGACAGAGTGCTTCCTTACGACAGAGAATACACAACCAAACAATTATAATAATTCCGACGAAGATTTGATAAAAATTAATAAAACAAAAAAAAATGTTGCAAGAGACAGATGATGATTAACAAAAATTTAGATAAATCCTTAGAGTTTCCCGACGAAAGAGAGACACGCCGTAAAAAAAGTTAAAAAAAAAAAAATAAATAGTCCCCAGACCCAGATTCCGAGAATTTAGATGAACAGAAAATTCGCAGAACCGGGAAGAAGAAGAAGAAGAAGAAATTTGGAAGAATCGTAAACCCAAAAGTCAACGTTATTCCTTCTATTCAAAGTCAATCTTTCCGTATATATACCAAATTCGATTCCTGAAACCAACCAATTAAAAAAAATCATACTGGGCTTAATAAGGCCCTACATCATTTCAAAAATGGGCTTGTCACTTTTTATAAGGAGAAAGGTCCATTAACCAAGACTTCTTAACAAGCGCTTTAGTAAAAAAAAAGTAATGTCTGACTAAGGAAAGATTACTCGTTTACTACTTACTAACTTGGTTTTGTTTATTATAACAACGCATGTACAATTCAGTGCAGGAAGAGTAAAGATCAAATATTCAGAGTCATTTTGATTGTTTCGTGCTGTGGAAACCAAAGAAAAATTCGTATTATCGCATTCAAATTTCCAAACAAAGATCTAGATAACCAAAATAAAATAAAAAACATTATAACCGATATGATTCAAAAAACCAAGCTTGGAACAAAATCTGAGCTTCATCCAAGATGAGTGAGTGTGGTATTACTTTAGAGTTTAGACTTGGTCTTCAACCTCGGTGGTGATCTTGGTGCTGCTAGGAAGAGACTTGTTAGCCAAGATATCAGTGAAGTCTTGGTATGGTGATTTAACAAATCTCGTCTCTTTCCAAAATTCCGGTGTAAGGAATCCGTAAGTCTTCTGAAGACAATCAAATGTTGCCTGCGCAAATAAAACAAACATGCTGATTACATTAGTGAGAGAATTTAGAACTATCAAAGCAATAAGTTCATTGGAACAGTAATCTCCAATATGAAATTCAAGAAATTGGTAAAGAGTTGGTTAACTTCTGCCTAATTTCAGAGTTTTCAGTTAAATATATCAAAATGTCCATCAAACAAAATAGCCATTGTTGATAAATATTTAATTTGGATAAAAGGAAGAGAGTACAGACCTTAACGAAGTTTCCGAGAGTTTTGGTGGATCCTCTGGAAGAAGTGAAGACATCATCAATTCCAGCGAACTGAAGAACCTTCTTAGGAACTCTAGCCGCCACGATACCAGAACCTCTCGGAGCTGGAACCATACGCACGGTAACAGATCCACATTTCCCGGTCACCTTACACGGCACCGTGTGCGGCTTCCCGATCTTGTTACCCCAGTAACCTCTCCGAATCGGAATCACAGACAATTTCGCCAGAATGATCGCGCCTCTGATCGCCGTCGCGACTTCCTTGGAGCATTTCACTCCTAATCCGACGTGACCGTTACTATCTCCGACAACGACGAAGGCCTTGAATCTCGTTCTCTGACCGGCTCTGGTTTGTTTCTGAACCGGCATGATGTTCATCACTTCGTCTTTCAATGAAGGACCGACGAGTAAATCTATGATCTGGTACTCCTTGATTGGAAGAGAATGGAGGTAGATCTGCTCGAGCTTCTGTATCTTACCATCTTTTACGAGACGACCAAGCTTGGTCACCGGCACCCACTTCTCTTCCTCCGGAGCACGACCTCCACGGCGACCACGGCCTCTCGGACCGCCTCTTCCACCACCGCGACCGCCGAATCCTCGTCCGAAACCGCCGCGATCACCACCACCTTCGACACTACGCTCACCACCGCGTTCCGCCATTGTCAATGCGCTCGATTGTGCTTTAGAATAATAGCTGGAGATTCGATACAGTGTTCTTGAGAAACGGCGGCAAAAATTTGTTATTCTAGATATTGAGACAAATCGAACAAGAGAACATTAGGGTTGCTTGACTGAAGACCAAATGAGCTAATTGGGTTTATGAGCCCAATAATAAAGATAGGCCCAACAGATGATTCGTGGAATGGACTGCTTTTTTGTCAGTTATTGCCCTAGTTTCTTGATTTTCTTGATTTTTCTCATAAATATATTGGAGATTTTTTTCGTTTGTTGTGTATACATATTAATTTCCTTTGCTGAATAACATTATTGAGCTGAGCCTGACACAGTGATATATAAAATAAATAAAAAGAAGATGCAGAGAGATAGAACAAGATGAACAAACCCCACCATTGACATCGCCTGCCAAAACTCTACAGACAAATAAAAAGACAAGACCACAACAACAACAAAAAATTCTAAAAATAGTTACTAGTGAGTTCATGGATAAAAATAAATCTATACATATACAGTCATGAATGATTTACCACATTTAACTTGTAAGATATATAAATTATGGTTCATTGAGTCAAAGAGGAGGACTCAAATAGGCCAGCCAGAGAGTAGAAGTGGCAGAGAGAGAGAGAGAGAGAGAGGTGGTCTAGTGATGGGGACAACAAAACAAACACCTCTTCGTTTTAACCAAATGCATGTGGCTTTGGTTTTTTAGTTTTTAGTTTACACACACTGAGGACAAAATTGGGAATTGCAATATTCAATTTTTCAAATCTAATACTATTGCCTTAGTTTTTTTTTTTAGGATATTACCTTATTTAATTTTTTAAAAACTCAATAGTATAGATAGTATTTAATTTATCTCATAGTTTATTTTATTTTAGATATCGTGAGTGTTGTGACTTGTGAGTAACCTTGTAAATATGAAGTAGGAACCAATAGAGTACTACATTGAATCATACATTAAGAAAGGAAAAACTAAATCATCATAATTACAATAAGATTATTTTAGTATTCAAAGTTATAAAGATGTTTTCTATTTTGAAAGGAAATTGGATAATTTATTTTTATTATAAAGCCGATATAATTAACCACACTCCCTAGTCACACTACTTCTTCAAGTCTTTAAACCTTTTGCTGCTCCCCCCACAAGCTCACCTGAAACTCTCTCTCTCTCCCTCTCTCAGCTTTCTCTTCTCTCACACTCTCTCTTCATGTTCGGAGTTGTCACGGGAAGGCTCGATGACCAACTCGGCACCACAACCACACCAACCACCATCTACATAGACCCTCCCTCCCAAGACCAGCCTAGTCACAACTCCGACCACCGCTCAATAGAAACACTCGTCGTCGTCTTGGCTGTCATTACCATTTTATCCGTCTTAGCCGGAGTCATCGCTCGGCTCTGCGGCGGCCGCCATTTATCCGACGGCGGAGACCACGACATAGAAGGTTGGGTCGAGAGAAAGTGTCGTAGCTGCATCGATGCGGGTGTTCCTACTCTCGCCGCCACCCCCCCAGCTCCACCTCCGCCTCCGCCGCCAGCATCAACGGCGGAAGAGCAGAGTAAGCCAGCAGCCGAAGAGCAAACCAAGAAGTGAAGTTACAAAATGGTTAAAAACCGCATACTTGAAGAACATCTTCTTCTTCTTTTTTGGTTATGTACCTTAGTTTACGGACATTGATTTCGGAATTTCCTCGGATGTTTTTGATTATTATTATTTATTTCTCTCAAAAGAAAAGAAAAAAAAAAGAAAAGCAAAGTCCTGTATTGTCAACTTTTTTAACTTTAAATAAAATAAATCCGTTGAGATTTGGCAACGGCATTAACAAAACAAAACATCAATCTTTACTTTTTCCTCATGTTGTTTTTCATATATAGCAAACACACAATCAGAAGAACAATATTCACATAAAAAGTACTAGGTTCGGACCCGCGCTACAGCGCGGGGGAAATAATTACATATATATAACTTTTATCGGATTAGAATATGTTACATTTTAATTTTGTTAGAGTGCAATCGATTACGGTAAATCATATATTTTTATAATAAGTTTAAATAAAATAATTAAGGAAAAAGCGAGTAAATAATCATATACTGAGTTTTGATACAATTAAAAACACGGTGAAAATTTAACAGCACGAAATAATATTTGTCGATAAATTATTCATTTTGGCCATTTTTGTAGTAAAATTAGGAATATACGTAAAAGTTACATATTTACAATATATTTTTTGAAAGTCCAACCCGTAACAGAATTCATTTCGTAAAAAACATTATTCGTAACTCGTTTTGACCTAGGTTTTGGCCTACATTATTAAACTTTTACAATATTTTAAATTCTAAAAAGTTTTATATATTTGAACCTTTTATTTACAATATTTTGAAACTATTTGAAATATTAAATATGATCATGTAACAATGGTTTTAATATTGGTCATACTTATAATGATTTTAAACCGTTGTCCAAAATATTTAACCGAGTGTAGTTGAGTATTATATGTCCGTTTTGAAAAATTCAAATTGCAACATATGCAAAAAAAGTTAAATTTTTATTAAATATTTATATTATATAGTATAATATCATAAATTAAAAATAATATCAAATAAAAGTGAAAGAAGAATAATATTTTTAAATAGATTGTATTAAATTAGTTAGAGAAATATTAGTAAATCTTATAATTAGTTATGGAAATAATATAATCATAAAATTAGATTTGGAAAGTATCCGGTGTATGTATCCAAACCCATTAATCTATCCAATTTTAAAAGATCCAATTACAAATTTCGGATAATTTTTTGAAATTGACTCAACCCAGAAACACTTTTTGTACTTATCTTTTACTAATATAGGGATATATCAAGACACAATGGTCTTTTAGCAATGTAGGCCAAAAACACAAAATATACCAGTCCTTTTCGTAATTATGACCAGGATTTAACAGTGTCATACAAGTATATATATATATATAGAAACAATTAGGATATGTCGTTTGAATGTAAAGTAGGCCACAATGCTAAAGCTCACTGAAAACTAGGTTAATTTTGGGATTTAACATGCATTATCTTATTTCACTCTAAAGTGTACGATAGCAAAGGTGGAAAACACACTTGTGTATAAATAAATTAGCATTTTCATGTTTTCTTACTTATAATAATTAAATCAAAATATTAGACAAATAATCTTATTAATTTATTAATTCATGGAAATACAAACAATCCACAGTAGTATAATATATAAGACAACAAATCTTTCGACTACTTTATGTTAGTATACCCACACATCTTTACTACATACATTACGAAGCAATACGTATAGATTGCAATATACATACATGTATCTATGTATAAATATGTATATGTTACATTATTGGCTCAGTAATTAATTAAGAGCATTTAGGAGAAACGGTGCCTTGATTTTTGACGTTGGCATTTTTGCAAGAAGCCTTTCCTCCTTTAATGTTCACGTTCTCAAGCACAATCCCTTGGCATGGATACTTCTCACTACAGTTCAAAGTTATCGCCACATTCGTCGCGCTCGTACCGGATATGTTCTTGTACACCACGTTTTTCACTTGCACGGCGGAGTCCTAATTACATATATTTCGCATTTTCATCAGTTCTAGCTACAGAAGGCATGTCTAGTAATGAAAAACTAATATCAATTAATGGTTTATAATTAAAATCTATCGATCAAACAATTACTTGTTCTTCGCATTTGGCCTTGTCGCAGTAGTTCTGGTCGATTATGATCGGATTCTTGACATTTTTCATTTGAATGTTTTGAAACTTTATGTTCTTGGCAGTTCCTGATCCTCCCTGAAATCAGTAAGGATGGTTGTTTAATTTTTGAAAATTTTAAAACAAATTGCTGCAGATTCAAGAGGTTTGTAACATTTTAATTAGTGAGTGAGGATGTTTAATTTGTGAAAACAATAAAATAAGTCACCTGATAAGTCTTAATCCGAACTCCGTTATCACTCTCAGAGAACTTAGCACCATCCACATAAATTCCTGAGACATAAGCTTTTGAGTTGTCGTCCCCCAAGCTCCCAATACTACTCATCAAAACAAATTAAGAAAAAAAAAAAGATCGATATTAGCTATATATATTTACCTTCATTCATATGTAGTATGTAGCTATTAAAATTTAATATTGAATGTGTATTGATTAACCTGATTCCGTGACCTGGGCCGCAAGTTAAATCACTGATTTGAAGATTTTGTGTTCCATCCTCAATGGATATACAATCATCACCTATATATATAAATAAAAAGCAACCAAGCACATATATAATATTATAGTTATATATGAATTAAGTGTTTGTCCAAAAAAAAAAAAAAAAAAAAAAGTTATATATGAATTAAGTGATATAAGTACACCGTAAAAGCCCTTGTGTGTGAATATATCGTTACCCGTTCCAATATCTGATTTGGAGACTCGAATATTTTTGGTACTGGTGATATGGATTCCATCGGTGTTTGGACTATCGCCAGGAGCGGTGATGGCAACATTCTTAACGTCAACATTGTTGCAGTTCTCAATCGAAACTTGAATCTGCTGCGCATCTCTCACCCTCAAGTTCTTCACATTTAGATTATTTAACTTGTATAAAGTAAGAGCCTGCATATATAAAACACACACATGCATGCCAATTTTCTAATCAAACGTTCAGTTTAGCTAGAATTGAAGATATTAGTTATATACTAATTTTGTGAAGCTTCCCGTTTTTACGTACCGTTGGCGCTGTTGTGCATGGCTGCGTCAAAAAGGAGAGAAGAAGCCAATTGATACTAGCATGATGAAAAGTATACTAGTATATATATATATACGTACTAGATAAGTTTATATGAAAATAAATGTACATACTTTAGATTTATCAATTTTGCATGAGTTTTGCCACCAGATTTTTCCGTTGCCGTTAATAATCCCAGTCGACCCGCCATCGATTGATAGATTGTTAACGTCCTCTATGATAAGCCAATGGTATTTGTCTTTGTAATCCGATCGTTTTGTAGATGCTGATAGAGTGCCTAAGATCTGCATTTGATAAGTAAAAGATTAACTAAGTAAAAGATTAACTATATATATATATATATATATATATATATATATATATATATATAAGAAAAATTATAAACATTAACTCTATAAGTCAAGCTAAAAAGTGATTTTTAAGTATTTTAAAAGAGTAAAAACTATATATTACCTGAAAGTTACGCAACGATTTGCACGGGCCTCTAAATTGAGTAGACGTAAGGAGGTAACTCTTTCCTTTAGGCACCAAGAAATTGGTAACTCCCTTTGTTGAACATGCTTTCTTCCATGCTTTCTCAAAGGCCTAAGTATACACATATATATTTTACACCCATGCATGCATGCATCATCAATACCAAATAAAGTATATCTATATTGTGTTTTTCATCTTCTAAATATATGATCCGTAACATCTCTTCAAACAATTAGAAACCATAACTAATTTGTGATATAGAAAAAAAAGTCTCTATCCAAAAATGGAAACATATTTTTGATATACTTACCTGAGTATCATCGGTTTTTCCATCTCCTTTGGCTCCGAAATTGGAAACGCTAACAGTTGAGGATTCTGAAGTGGTTTCACCGGAGCTTTTCAAGGTAAGAACATCGTCGTTGTTGAGCTTGAGTAAGCTGTCGGATTCAAAGCTTCCATCTTCGTGACCATATCCATCATCAACAACGTTACTACTAAAAGCTTGGCACAGCGAGAGCATCAAAAGAACGGTGAAGAAAAGAGTAAGCACTCCGCGATAACAACGGCCCATTTCAGATTTTCGTCTTCCGATAAAAGAATAAATGTGTTTTTGTTTCTTGTGATTAAGATGAGAATCAATGTTTGCTGTTTATTTGGGGTTGTGTAATATGAAATTGAATAAGTGGGAGGCGTGTTTATTTATAGGCAAACTAAAGGAGATAAAAAAAGTTAGGTTATCAAAAAAGTTTTAATGGCGTTGGAGGTATGGAGAGAGATTGAGATTGATACGAAAACATCACTCTAAGCTTCTAATTAAATCTCACCTCCTCTCTACCCCTATCTTTATTTTTCCTTTTTTCTATATATTAATAGAAAAAGAGTTTACTTTGTTTTCGTCGTATACCATTCACAGTAACAATTTCATCATGTGTAATTACTGAGCTGAGCAGGGCGTGATGTATATCCATACATAAATATCAAAAGTTGAAAAGAAGAAAATAACAAAAGTGACAAGAAAACGTCGTTGCATCATCATATCCTGTGTGTCTCTCAAAGTTTGGTAATAGTTTCGGGAATACATATCCTTCCTTTCGTTTACATTTGTGTGATTTTCATATTATACCCGTCCTAGTATATATCTTTCACAACAAAATTTCCAGAAAAATTCATAGACGGAATATGTTAAACCAAAATCTAAACTAGTATTTAAAGAGATATATAGGGGATGATATTTTGGATAATTTTCGGATTTATAACGTTTACATTAATAGATGTGAATAATAAGTTTCGTAGAAATGTCTCAACCCTAAGAATCCATTCTTAAAGTAAATCTGAATCATCTAATTCGTTAAGCCAATCTGTTATTTTGTTTACCAAAATGAAATCGTTAGGTGCACTCGTGAGATAAGAAGTAAGTACAAGCATCCCACTTAAAAAGTGCAGGTTATTAATTATACATATTGTGGAATTTTAATCAACTGGAGTCATGGTCAGTCATCAACACTTAATTGAATTTAATACATTAAATAGTAAAGTTCCTTTAATTATCTTCGTCTAGGATGATATATATGAACCGCCGAAATATAATGTGAAAATACCAAATTCAAATTAGTAATGTAAATACGTAAACGGAAATTGCCTAATATATAATGAGTGAAAAAAATGAAAAGTTACAACGATATGTCAGCATGCATGATGTATCTCGTCGGGAAGTTAAGTTTATAGTACTACTTGGTAATAACTTTGCATTTCAACTCCCAAATGATGAAAATATCAGCCTCGAATTCTTTGACCACACGTCTCTTACAATTTCGGATGGTTGATTAGTTATCAACCCATATATATTTATAACCACGAAGTTAAATACAAATTTGATACCAAAATATATAAAAATTCCTAGTCACTTTGGAAATTTAGTTATGAATTGTATATGAACTAGTGATATATATATATATATATATATATATGTAAAATCACTTTAAAATTCTTTGTTATTGATTTTTTTTGTGTGTCGCATTTTTAATGATTTCAAGGTGTTTTTCTGTATAGTTTTTTAAAAAATATCATCACTAAAAAGTAAATTGCGGCTTACGATGCATGGGACTTCAAGAACAACGGTGAAAAAAAGAACAACGGTGAAGGGCTTGTTTAATGATGCGCATAAAATATATTCGTATGCTCGGATCGATTATAGTAAGCACAAAAATCACATACTTATCCTTATTATAATTTATACGAATACTTTATCTAATTGTTGGGTGATGTAATTATCGATGAATTAATGTAACTATGTATACGTATGGTGTAAAGATTGGCAGAAGTTAAAAAAAAAAAAAAGGCATGTGCGTTGGATTGTTTGGTTGCGAGACCTAAAGGTATGGTTGAAACTCGAAAGTCATATCTTTGGAAAATTATCTAGTCGTTGTTACAACTTCTACGTAGTTATTGCTTCCTTCTTTGAATTTAACTCTTTTGTATTTTTCTTAATTAATGGTTAGGATCCAACTTGCTCATCGTTTTCGTGGATGTCAATAGAACAGTTTTTTTTTTTTCATCTTACCATTTTAGTTTTTCTAAATTATTTGGTGACTGGGGTTGGTAAAAGAGCAAATTAATTGAGGAAAGAAAAACTTCAAAATTGATCTGAGAAAGATAGAAAAGACATGTGCCTTTGAAAAATTGAATGCTATAGGATTCCGTGCATCGTTTCGGGTTTGATTGTGTGTGTATTGATTGACCTAATTTAATGTTTTTTGGGGTTTTAAATATTCTGATATTTCAATGTTCTACTATGTTCCATATAGTCTAGTAGTACATGTTTATGATAGATGTAAGAAGGTTGTGAGTGGTGTGGTGTCTAGGCCTAAAGGAAACTATTTTTTTAACAAAAACAGAGTATATAAAATTTGAGTTCGTGTGTGTTTTGCTAACAACAATCAAGATATGAAGGCAATATCTGCGAGTTTCGTGTGATGTGAATGATATATGGAAAGTTTGATAAAGTCGATGAATCATAGAACGCACTTGCCATCATTACTCGTATTGACCGTCCTCTTAAAAATTACGTACTCAACATGGATGCTCATAATTTTTTAGATATGTCATCACCCTCCTCTTTGTAATTTGTATGTATAAATTTACAACTAAAAGGGGTGTGTTTGGTTAAGACAATCAGATTTTGTAAAATAACTTACCAACCAATTCTAAAAAGAACAAAACATTACCCTCTTTATCAGTTTATTTAAAAGAAAAAATGATTAGGTATTTTAAGGAACAATTTATTCGTAAGAAAAGAAATATATTATTAATACAAAACTACAGGGAGATTATTACATCAGGCCATTACGTTACTACTAGAACCATATGCTGTAATTTCCTAATTTATTTAGAATAAACTTATTCTACAAAATGATGAATGACGACAACAATGGTGAAAGAATATCCCCCACAAAGGCCAAAACTACAACCGAAGCTTTCCGCCTCAGAGCAGAATCTCGACGTGCCATCTGAACATCTCCTCCCTCGTCACCGGCAGATTCAAAGTCACAAGTCCAACCTCCGCGTCGTATGTGAAATCAGTCTCTGTGCTTTCAACGGCGCATCTTAGTGGACGCTGAGAAGAGTAAGCTCCAAAACGACCACAGCCTCTAACACTTAGAGATATCATAGCTGTTGGTGAACGTTCATTACTGAGCGCAGGAGAAGCCGTGGCGACCTCTCCGTCGAAGAGTTCCGGTTTCTTGTCGGTCACGGGATTGATTTCCATCGACTCGATAGCCCCGCTTGAGTTGAACATGTCTACAAGTCCGATAGGTGCGAACGAGATGGTTGATGTGATTTCCTGTATTGCCAGATTTCCAAACATAAAAAGACTCACATTATGATTCACTCTAAATTGTTATCAATCCAAGAAAAGGTAGGTAATAATATATAACACTTAACGTACCTTCAAAGGAGAGATGTGGAAGAGTTCGTATTCAAGGACTTTGAGAGTGAGAGGAATCGAAGCACCTTTTGGTAGTCTTACCACCTCCCCTGTAAATCAAATTCAAGCTCATCTTGTTAAGCATATGATCTGTAATGTTTGAGTTTCTTTCTACGTCTGGGGACTGTGGATTGGTTGATTTTTTAATACCTGATCTGTATGCGTAGACTATTGAGTCTCCACTCCAATCTTCACCAGCCACTTGAGAAATGAGATCAGCATCATCAGCACGGACAGAACCTGTGAGTGTGCCAGGAGCAGTATCATGTATTTGGTTCTTCTTCGTTTCCTTGCACCAACCAGCACCTTGACAGTTGAACACACCAACCATACCAGTTAACTTATTCATGTTCCAGATCTTGAGCAAGCTGAAACAATTCAGTTTTCACAAGTGTTAGGCTCAGCTTACGAGTAGAAAATAAAGAAGAGAATAGTTACTTAGAAGACAGGCAAACCTGATTCCATCTCTAGCTGGATCTGCGAATAAGCAGTCACGGGTAGGCCTACCCGGAAGCTTAGCACGAAGAACTGAACCATCGGGAAGAACCAGCTTCCTCAATAGATCAAAGTTATGGTTGCCTGGCTTATCACTGTCATATAAATATATCTCCAGTTAAAATCTCGGACCAAAACATCACCTAGTCAGAACAAGGAATTAAGTTAAAGCATTGAGAAGAAGGCTTTTACCTGACATAGATTGCACATCCACCCACTGCACGTGCTGCAGCATGGTACTCTGCAGTTGGGTGTAGACTCTGAAAACATCAAAGCTTCGGTTACAAGTGAACTCATGCTTCTTAAAGAATACTAAAGACATCTAATTTCTCTTTATTACTTACATGGAACATATCCCAGTCAGGTTGCATGAACTCTCCAAGGAAAAGGCTGTTATATGCAACTGATGCAATGTGGATGGTGTGAGAAGCAGGATCTCTTGGGTAGAAATCATCAGATGCTCTAACAATAGCGGTTTGTTTAGCACTATATAGTCCATCTGTGTTGTGACACATGCAAGATATGCAACCATTATCTGTGAAGTTTCGGGCAATGGAAGCTTCTAAAGCTTGCTGGTAGCTTCGAGTGAGAGAAACTCTCCCGCCAAGACCAGCACCGAGGGTTTCAATGATGTTCTGGACATCAACTTTTACTCCGTCTATACCACATGAAGCCAAGTAAGAATGCAGCTCGTTGTAGAAGTTGAAAACTTTCTTCGGGTTGACAAGTCCGAGACCATGAACAGCGAGGCTGTCCATTACTATATCTGGTTGGTTCCCTAATACACCTGGGGACTGAACTGGGTATGCTAGTGCACTATCATAGTGTTCCATTCCAGAAGCAGCGGGTTTAACTCCACCCCAGTATCCAGCTAAAGCATGCCACGCATAAACTTGCCTGTGAGAGAGGAGTCAAGCCATGTAAGTATGCAATGGTTTTTATTCACTTGGTCGATGTTGTGATTAAAAAATATATCAGCTTGAATATCAGCATGTTAGAAATTAAGAAAAAACGACATACTTCACATTATGGCGCTGCTTCGCATTGTCGACTACACTCTTTAATCCTGAGACTTGCGTATCCTTCTCATCATTCTTTTGAAATTTTGCATTCTCCTTGATACCAACAAGCCTAGTAGCAAACCTGCATATATATGAAATGGAGAAAAAAGTTAGCATTTTCCATGCCAGGTTCCTACAAATCTTGAGGTGACAACTTTAGAATATCCTCAACTTCGAGCTGCTCTAGTGAGCACACTCACACCCCTACTTATGAACTAAAGAAATTGACAGTTCCAATGCATAAATTAAAATAGATGATTGAATTTATTTCACCCACATGAGTTCTAGAAAGATATTCAAGCCTCGATCTAGTTTTTCTGGAATATTATTAGGTGAACTGAGGACAGGTTTAGGTGCTCATCTACATGAATACAAAAACAAAAGAGCGCGAGATCTTACTGTGCTCCTTCCTGAACAACGCAGTCTGCATCTTTCTCTTTCTTTTCTATTTGTTGCCAACCATCGTCTATGATCAGAAACCTCGGTGGTGTACCTCCTTCTGAAAGGCTGCAATAAACAGAACGCATCAGAGACTCAATCAACTTACATAGATTTAACCGATCATCAGTATTATTAACAATATGCCACTCTACTTCCATAAGGTACCTTCTAAGGCCTTCATCAACACCCTCGGCAGTCACATCTGTGTAGAACGCGTCCCATGTGCACCAGCCAAACCAGTCTAGGAAAGAAGGAAGCTAAACAAAAAATGAGGAGATCATATCAAATCAGAGTGAACTCTTTCTGTTGACCAAAGCTATGAAAAGTTAACTCACCTTCTTCTTCTCGCGATGATGAAATGTCTGCATGTGTCTCTCTACAGCCCTGTACATAACAAAGGATAAGAGGTTAAGAAAACACTGATAACTATAACATTCAAGAAACAGAACATGATCATTTGGATTTTTTTTTTTTAAACTTACTTTACGGATTGCCTGATAACTTCAAAGGGATTAGTTCCAGCATGAACATAGACAAGATGAGTTCCTTGGCTGGTTTCCACTGCCTTATCTCCTGCAATTACAAAGCCAACCAAAACGAAATTTCAGTTCTAAGATCTGAAAGTTGTAAGCTCGTTATATAAAGGATCAACTAATTAACGAACCGCTCTCAAGACAGATCTCTATCTCATTCTTTTCATTTCCTTGTAGAACAGCTCTGAACTGGCCTTCAAGAAGAGGGAGAAAGACGGTATAGATAGTAGGAGCATCATCCCCATTCCCTTCAACCTCATCCTTGCTCTCAAGTAGCATGAACTGTGTCTCCAAAGGAATGTCTTTTCCACAGCTTCCCATTCTCTGAGTCATCCACCATAGTTTAAACCGGAAACAGCACATAAATCGAAGACCCCTGTGGGACATTTAGAAAAAAAAAACTGAAAGCTTAAACAACTATCGAAAGACTTGAATTGCTCAGATTACTGATAGAGAGACGCTATAACAGAGGAAAGCAAAAGTCTGGTGCTTACTCCAATACACCGATGGGGAAGACATGGAGACTCTTGCTTTGTTCAAAGGTTGCGCCTATAAACGCACCGGAAACGAAACCATTACCCGTAAGGGGAGTAAGGATAATGTTGTCGGGAATTTTGGTGAGGATAGTCTTCCCTTGAACAACGAGGTTGTCGTTCTGTACAGAGATATTTGAAGTAATCGTCATCTTCTCAACGCCGCTCGAGTTTTAACTGTCTCAGATATTCACATCAGGTAAACCAACGTCAGGAAACAGATCCTTATGAGACCATTTTCAAAAGATAAAACTTTTGACAGAGTCTAGTGTACACATGTTCAAAATTCAGCTTTTACCAACAACAACAAAAAAACGAGCTAGCGGACATTTCTAACTCCCTCAAGTGATATTTACATAACCGGAACAAAGTCTAATTGGAATCTTTCCAAAAAAAAAGGAATATGTATCTAAGATGCAAATTGAAGATTTCAAAATATCTCTCAGTTGAGCGACGAGATAAACAGATATCAATATCATCATCGGAAAAGAAAACTACTACTACCAAACGGCTAACACAGGACAAGTTCGAAGAAATCACAAATAACAAATATTGACCTGAACAATCAATTAGATATCAGTTTAAAACATAAGACTAAAACCCGACTAATACTCACCGGAATGTTTCTTGTTGGTGCCGGAGTACAAGAGCTCGAGAGAGAGATACAGGTAAAGCACGGCAATATGAGGGTGGAGAGGCTAAATGTTGCTTTCTAGAAAAGAAGAAAGAATAAGATGTACGGAAACGCCGCCAAAAATGGTGGCTCCGTCAATGAATAATCTTATCAATGGATGGTAAACTGTGTTTTTGTTTGGGTAATGAAGGAAGGTGGCGGAGAGATGACGGTTTATATATGCGACGAGATCTGGTAATAGCCGTTGCGATGCTACCACGTGTTAGATTTACTTTTCCTCCGGGGAGATGTAAAAAGCAAAAACAAAAAGTACTAGAAAAATCGTGATATTTTTGTCTCTCTCCCATTGCTGTATCAGATACAACTCATGATACCATACAAGCAAAAATTAAAATACTTATTTCTACTGTTCTCTTGTTTTTACTTCTTCTCGATTGTCATATAAACTAATAATTTTTGATCAAAAGGATACCAAATTTTAGCCTAATTCAAAAATGTCAACTACGTACATCGAAACGGTGAAATAATTATTGTTGTTAGTTTAATATGGCCGGAGAAAATTGCATTTTACATTTTTAGCAAAAAAAAAAAAAAAAAAAAAAAAAAAATATGGCCGGAGAAAATTGCTGATATAAAATGTTAAAACCTTGGTTGTTTCAAGCTGGTTGTGCAAGAAAAAAATATAGTATTAAATATCGAATCAAATCATTCTAAGAAACCATAAAACCGTAGTAGTAAATTAAATTTCATCTACACTTGATACAAATCATAGGGAAGCCCAAATGTACAAGAAACGCGTAACGTAGTTGCATACGCGTCTTTTTTTAATAGGGATAATTGTATAGTTTCCTATACTTGAATTGCGTGTCTCAGGGAGTGCCAGTAATTAATATACACATGCATCACCGGTTCACCACACCTATAAGTTTTACGTATCGTGTAACTATTAATGTATATAGTTTTTGATCCTAGGTAATGACTATATTTGTAATGCTCATCAGATCTGAAATCTTAAGGACTACGTCAACTCTGGAGTCTCTCTCTGGTTGGTTCAGTTTAGAACTCAGGTCCCTCGGTAATATCACTTGGATCACATATATATATGGGATTCTCTGATTCAATATTTTGTTCTAGTACAAGACGAGATTTGTGACATCATAACATTAAAACTTTTCAACGAAACGACGATCGAGGCCGCCCACATTTCTATAAAAATATACACGAAACAAATAATTAAATAGAGACACATGTTTATTACTTTACTCAGGATCGTTTTAATTTGAGAAGATATGCAAGTTGTATTTGAGTTTGACCGACTCCTTTGCGGAGCAAAACATAACAACGTCTTTAAGATACGGACCGTAACAGTGTAACCCAACATAACGTGTATAATTCGATCGATGTCACGATCCTTATCCGCTTATCTCAAACAACGTGTGTGGTCAACACTCGACGACTGGTTTGAACCGGGTTTACTCACTTGGCTGCTCCTTCGTACTAAAAGCCACTACTTCTTGTTATGGATAATACATAGAACGATAATATAATGAAATGATACGATAATGTTTTAAAACCGAATCTAATCTTTACGTAGGTCCATCGATCGCTATGTATATGAAGATAGAGTTTTTGATATATATATCGACTCGTTAATTAGTTAAATCAAATATTGAATCGAATGATGCGGATCATAATATGATATATATTAGTTATTTATTCAGATGAAACGAGAGAGAGAAAAGAAACACACGATCAAGCTTTTGTAATGATCTTCTCTCATTCATTTAATTCTAATAATTGCTCTTTAATTCGGATTAAGATATATTATACTTCGCCTAAAAATAGATAAAAGTAGGTGAAGTTTTTGTAATGAAACGGCGCAAGTGGGTCCAATATTACACACATCAGCTCGAGTTTTAATTAAATGTGAAAAATTTCTAATAATAAGCGCATCTCTTGCTTGCATGTTTTTGATCAGTTCGCCATGTCCTTGTCTAGATTTCTTTGTCACTTTCGACTTTTTTATCATTAAGTGTGTTATACGATTATAAACTTTGTTGGCTCTTTGTATTTAATTTAAGTACGACGATTAATAAAATGATATGTAGTTACTTTAATGTTAACTCTGTAATCATGATTAGTGTCCTTCCAAAGGTATAATTAGCTACAAAGTCGACATCGGACATGTGTATCCTTCGTGTACCGTTCAACCCTCACACCTTTTGCATGATTGATTGTTTTTAACACTTTTCAATCAAAAGTTTGGTAACAATACAAAATAGCCACGTAAGTCCCCCGTGTCGATAACACTACTACGACGTGGATATTGTATTAGACGTTTTAACCAAATTTAAAGCAATGATCCCAAAAAAGTTAAAAAATTTTCTTTTTACTCATATGGTTTTTGTGATTATTATACTTGACAGATGTCAATAATGCTATACATGAATAAACATTGTTGGTATCAAATTTGTAGTATATCGATATCATGAACAGTTATGAATTCAGCTAGTACAGTTTAAAATGATTCTGAACTAGTCTATTTGTGTTTTGAAATTTCATTGCTATATGATTGTTAGTGAAATGATTGGTGTTTTCATTGCATGCATGATGACAATAATAAAGCGGACAAAAAATTATCCACTTGCGTATATTTTGATGCCGCAATTAAAACACTTGGCACTTGTTATCGTTTTCGTACTTTGGTATGAATTGATAAAACTTTTCTGGCTAAACATATTTCTAAATTATATACTTCAATAAAGCATTCTATAGAATTGTTTTCTACAAAGACTTTGACAACAAAAAGCCAAGGCACAATTCACAAATACAAAGTCGGACAAAAAAAGGACCATGATTCATCCTGCTTTTTTTCTTCAAACAAAACTCTGATATAATTTGCACATCATGTAGTTTTTCTTTTCGGGCCAAAAGCCTTTTTCTGTCTTCTTTTTTTTTTTTCCAGGCCGAAAGCTTATTTGTTAAAGCAAACTCTCATTGCCCAATAATATTTCCATAACTCATTTGCTTAATGATGAGTTTTGAGGAGATGGTTGAAATTTGTTTAATAAGTTCTTGTTCATTGGGATCCCCTTGTTCATTATACAACTCATAGACATTTTTTTCTCCCGTTGATATTTTTTTAGACATAAAAGGATCTGCATCTTCTCGGCTTCACCAAAATAAAAAAATTAATAGCAAATCCAATCTCTCTTCTTGAATGGGTTATAGAAAATTACAGAGTATGAAAAGAAAATTTGATGACCATCTTCAATTCTTCATTATCAACATAAGATTATACAAAATATCTACACACAGCCAAAGGCCAACAACACTCTTGTTCTCTCTTCATCAGTACTCGCTCGCTCTTCAGCCAGGAAATCAAACACACAAATCGTTACAACTTTATATGCCTAAAATGCTTTAAATCGTGGTGTCAAGAAAAACCCAAAAAGAAATGAAGAAAAAGATTAGCATCCCATTGATTTAGTCTTCCAGTTCTGAGTGACACCGATTCAGCTTCACTCATCTTGTATCACCATTGACCTGCTGCAATGACGCATCTTGCATCAGTTTCAGACTGATACTGTTAAACCGTTCCCTTGAGTACTGTCTCGAAGCTTTTCTCCAATCTGTTCCTGTTTTCATCATCGTCACAAACTCTTCGTAACTTATTCTTCCATCCTGCCAATACACAGTTTGATGATGTTTAGCTGTTTTCTCAATCAAACAATTAACATAAAGAGAAATGGTGACGCTACTCAACAAACCTTATCGGTATCAACATCGCGAATAATGGCATCAATAACTTCTTCGCTTGTACCAACTTCATCAGATAAAGCTTCTCTTAATTCCTCTATTTCGATATATCCGTTATTGTTTTGATCGAAGAAGGCAAACGCTTTCTTGAGATGCTCATCATTGCCCATTTTCCTTAGGTGTACTGATATGGCAATGAACTCATCACAGTCCAAATACCCATCTCTATCGATATCTCCCTGCAAAAGAAGTAAGCCATCGAGAGCTCAGTACATTGTGTATTTTAACTTCACAAAACCAGCAATTAAACAGTAATGGTAAATCAAAGCTTACAGCGTCCATTAGAATTTGTAAATCATCTTGGGGAATGGCATGACCAAGTTTCTGCAACCCGATTTTTAGCTCGTCGATATTAATCTTCCCTCTTTGGCTTGTGTCCATAACTTGGAACCCTTCTCTTATACCAGAAGCTTCTTCATCTGATAAATGCTCAGCAATAACCTATTGAGAAAACATAACAGACAAAAAGAAGCAATTGTTAGGCTTTTTAGATCACTAAGATATATATATGTCAGATAGTTTCTAAAGGGTATGTATTTTACCCTGAGTGCTCGTTTCTTGAGCTTGTTCATAACCGTGAACTGCTTCAGCCTTGCTCTCACTGTTTCACCCAATGATACATTGGGAGCTGTCTTTGCATTCTGTAACCACGGATGATCTAGGGAAAACGAAGCAGATATCAATTAAAACTCTGTCTATAAAAGATTTCATATGAGAACATAAGAAAAATGTATTATTAGAAACCATGAAACTGTACCTAGCACTTGCTGAGCTGTAAGACGACGCTTTTGATCAGGATCAAGCATTTTCCTGATAAGATCTTTTGCGCTTTCAGAAACCTTAGGCCATGGGTCCCTTCTGAAGTCCAGGACCGATCGAATAATTGCTTGTGCAACTCCTTGTTCAGTTTCTGAAAATGGTATAAACAAACAAAAAAACAAGGTTCGTTATTTCTTATGATCACTTCAAATATGTCCCCCTGATGACAACATTTGCCACAGACGACCCAAGAAGAAGAAAACATAGCTAGACTGATAAAAATTACCTGCCCAGAATGGCGGGACACCACAGAGCAGAATGTAAAGAATTACACCTGCACTCCAAATGTCAACTTCTGGACCGTAATTTCGTTTTAACACCTCGGGAGCCATGTAGTACGGACTACCAACGATTTCGTTAAACCTCTCGCCTACAAGGAAAAACAATGGTGTGAGTTAAGATCTTTTACCACACCTCAAAGTGAAAACATTTGTATAGAGCACCAAGACCACATTTACCTGGTTTAAAGAAAACAGAGAGACCGAAATCAATAGCCTTGAGAGCTGCAGTCTCCTTCTTGTTTGCAAACAAGAAGTTCTCGGGTTTCAGGTCCCTGTGCATTACCCCATGCTTGTGACACACCTGGAAAGAACACATTGGAAACTCATTAATCTCACATCTAAAATCACTCCCAAAGAATTTCAATTTACATGAAAAGAAATGATTTTTGAATCTTCCGGCAGCAAATTGTGCCTTTTAAAGCAATGCTACATATCAATAATGTCCAAAAAGCTGAAACAAAGAATCAGCAACAATGGGACTAAGATTCACACTAGAGCTCAAGCCAAGACATCTCACGACTCTCAATCCTAAAACTTAAAGCCGAGAATAGCAAAAAAAAACCCAGACGAACCTGAACAACTTCCATGATGGTCTTAGTAACAGCAGCAGCAGCTCTCTCGGTATAATGCCCTCTGGCCACAATCCTATCAAACAACTCACCGCCTTCACAAAGCTCCATAACCAAATGCACAGCATGCTCATCCTCATAAGTCTCCTTCAAAGTAACAACATTAGGATGGACAGGCATATGCCTCATGATCTCAACTTCCCTCCTAACATCCTCGATATCCACAGCCGTCCTGAGCTTCTTCTTCAAAATCGACTTACAAGCGAAAACATCATCGGTCTCCTTGTCGGTACATAGATACGTAACACCGAATTCACCACGACCCAGCTCTCTCCCGAGCGTGTATTTCGACTCGATCTCTCGACCTGTTGGATCAGACAAGACGATAAGCTTAAGAGCTTTGCCACCTCCATCTCCACCACCGTGATGAAGACCGTAATCGATGGAGAAAGGGTTTTGCTTCTTCCTTCCTTTTTTGGGCTTATTATCATTCTGAGCCAGTGATCCCGCCGTTCCGCAACAATTACCCATTATTGTTCTCCCAGATCAAAATCTTTATAAAAAAAAAATCAATCAAATCTGGTGCAGTTGAAGAGAGATTGACGACGCAATTCCAGGAAAGTGGGATAATTAGAAAGGATCGTACTTTGAGAGGAATCTGGAAGAGAAGGGATTGGTGTATATATGAGAGAAAACGACGAAGAAGATGATAAAACTTATATGAAAAGGTAAGAAAATTTCAACGCGTGATTACGGAGAAGAACGTCAAATGATTTTATTGCTGAAATTGTATCATGTTTCTTTTTTTCGAATTCATAAAATAAAATTAATTAACAGAAAAGGAGAGATAGGTGATGGAAGGAAGGTCAAAAGAATCTTCTTCCCTCCCTTCTTCTTCTCCACCTACAAAGCTCTATGATTGTTGTTTTTGACGACTTTTTTTTTCCTCTCTGTTTTTTTTTTTCTTTTCGTTTTCGTTTTACATATAAAACATAATTTTAGGGAATGTTTTCTCATTACTCTAGTGTGAAATTTAAAATACCTTTATAATGCTATCTTTCGAAATTACTGTATTGACCCTCTATGTAATCTTAGTGTAATTTTAATTCGTAGTAATTGGTTCATTTTAATTTCGGAAAAAAGTTTACTAATGCGTAGGTTTTGATAACTTTCTAAGTAAGACAGCAAGGGGTGATTGAGGAATCTTACCTGAGGGGTTTTAAATAGAAAGCGAGTCTGTAACACGTTACTATGGGTAAAATCGTAATTATCCTCGTGGCTGGGTCTCTTAAATAAGCGGCCACCTTTATATTATTATTTTTTGCTCTTTAAAAAAATAAAATAAGGTCAAACCCGGCGAGTTTGACTCTTTTTAATCATTTTCGTCGGATCCAACTAACTTTTTTTTTTTTGACTTCGATACAACTAATAAGTACTAACCATATAATTGAGGTTCATAACTTCATATGCAATTTTTTTTATTAGAATGATATGCTTTACTGTCAAGTTTGATACTATAGATTTTGGTTCTGAATTAAAAGTTCTTTACTCTCTTTAAATATAAAAGCCATATTTTGATCTATCAAAAATAACTGATGTAGAAATCAAGCTATCTCATACTTTTTTCAGTCTACCGAATCATATACGTGCCATTGGGTCGAAACCTCGATTTTAAAAGGAGCACAAAAATAATTAAAAAACTTTACTTCGGAGTTAGTTTATACGTACGTGTATATATAAAATAATTAAAAAAAGTCAACGGAGTAGGAATGAGGTAAAAGATCCATATCTCCTGATGAACCTTCCTTTACTTACACGAGTGTTTCTGTTGCTCTTTACCAAGTCAATGACTCAATTCAATTTGTTTACCAAATTTAGCATTAATGAAGAGATACTAGCTAACTGTAATAGCCCCATATGATTAGGCTTAATTAGGCAAGAAGAAAGTGGGGTTAATTGATACGCTCTATTTTCCATACTAACTCTTTGATTTGATCATTGCTAAAGACTGTGTCATGGTTTGCTTACCAAATGTTTTTTAATACAAGTGGACAATTTTTGTTTATTTAATGTCAGACTTAGCAAAGACAAATTTTGTTTATTATGCCCATTATGGTAGAAGACTAGACGAAGCATAAACGGAAAATAGTTAATCCCCTTGACCCCTTCTTCAGTACCCCATCTCAAAATCTATTACTGTTCTGCTGTTAGCTTGTGTTTATATAATAAGATCTATGTTTTGTTCATTGTAAGAGTCTAGTAAGATATACTCATAGACCTTGTATATTAAAAGATTGCTTGTTTGAGCAACCTGTTAGTGAATTTTTAGGATTCGTTCCAGTTAGACGTACGTACGGTTACGAGTCTTGCAGCATGGATTAGTAAATTGTAGTGTCTTACATTTTTTTTTTTTACATTTTAATTGCAGCACGGATTAGTAATTTGCATTGACATTTATTCTCACAATCTTAGTATATACACGAGGGAAGGTAAGAGAGTGTAATTAAAAATTATTTATTGAAACAGAGTTGGAAACTATAAGTAATAAGAGCTTCAATCTTTTTTTTATTTTCCTGGCTCACAAACAACATTTGATTTAGTCTTTTGTGGTGCAACAAAGTATAAAGCAAACAATTACAAATATTTATCAGTGCCTTTAAAACCATTACATTCAATATATATACACATTAATTGATTTTCCAACACAAAATGGTCCTTTTGTAGCCTATATATATTGGGAATTTATTTGGTATAATTAAAATGAGCTAGGAGAAAGTGAAGAAGGATCTTTTGGCCGGAGGTCGTCCCACGGCTCTCATGAGATTAGCGACTTCAAGAACTCTAGCAACCTCAGTCCCTCTTTTTCCTTCGGCCGTCGCTCTCCTCTCCTCTGCCTTCCTCTGAGCTTTAGCCACTTTGTTTTGTGTTTTCTCCATCGCCTTGGCTCTCCTTTCTTCCAATTTCCTCTGCACCCACATACATGTATCAATTTTGCATAACCTACTTCCATAGTCCAATATAGCTATAGTAAGTCTTTTTGACCGTTTTGTTACATTGATGTATCACACATTCAAAAATATCCCACGATTAAATGCAAAGAAACGAATTTAGAACGCTTGTTCACGTTTATCGTTTGCAATTATTTTTCGAAAAAACAATTATGGAAAATTGAAATCGTTACATAGTTTTTCTAAATTAATTATGGTTCACATGTAAATGCTAACAGTTTCAAGAAACGTATGTGAACCGAAACAGAGCTTAAGTCGCTTTGTTATGTTAATCGGAAAAGCAAATAAAAAGTGAATCACCTCGATTTTCTTCATCCAAGAGTTAGCTTTATGAACCTGCTCATTCAACCAACCGTTAATAACGGCGTCTTGTCTCTTAAACCTATTATTAATCTTGGCCACCTTCGCCGTTTGCCACGCCGTTATCTTGGCTTCAACCTCCTCCCTCTTAACCCTCTGCACCGAAGCAGTCGCCACCATCCGATTCTGACCACCTGATGACGTCAACACGATGTTATTGTCCTCCGAACCGTCCCGGTTATTGTAACCGTCCGGTACAATCGCCCAAGGATTCGAGTCTTCCTCAGGCACCTGGTGATCATGATCTCCAACATCGTCGTTTTCCCCGATCCTGGTCAGCTCGTTTCTTTCGTCACGTATGACGTCACGATGACTGCTACCTGATTGGTTATTCCCGCTGTTGTTGTCCATGGAAGAGCCGGCGATGACTAGAGCGTTGAACTCTCTGCTCACGGTGGTGAAATTCTCCCCGGAAGAAGTAGTTCCGTCGCTAAAAGCAATAGACCCAGACGGAGACAAGTATCCTCCACCTGCCCTTTGTTGTTGTGGCCGAGAAAGCTCCGTAGTCGTCGTCATCGCGTGAATATCTCTCACGACGGTCTCCGGTGTCTGATCCCGGCTATCGGAAGCATCGGCCGTACTTGAGGTGGTGTCCGCTGACCTTTCTTGACCGTACACAGTCAACATCGGAATTGTTACTAGTACCAGTAGTAGTGGAGTGTCGTAATTAGATGGTCTAGGTTTGATTATAATTAGGGTGATGATGATGCATGGAAGGAGAAGAAACAAGGGTAAGGAATAAATAATCAATGATTATCATTTAATTATAATTTTGGGTAACGAATTAAAAGTTTGTTTTACACGAGAGGTAAAAATAACAAGTGTAAAGTCCTTTCCATGAAAGCTACCTTTGTCCAGTAAAATAAATACATATTCGACTTTCATTTTACGAAGACGTGTTCTTTTTTTTGGGTGGAATTACGAAGAAGACGTGTTCTTTTCAAGATATTTTCAGCAAAAATTAATTAAGTAATTTGGTGGAAACTAAAAACCCACTTACTTAACATTTTTAACCTATGAACTCGTTACATTTGTTTATAAATAATTAGAGAGCATCGCCAGTGATGGAGCGGAAGCTTCTATGGATAGGACTATAGATCCGTTGATTCTCAGAATACCCGGAAATCTAGGGTTTGAGAGTCCTCCTCTCAGGGCTTTCGTAAAAGCTCTTGGATTTGTGAATACTCTTCACAGTGGTTTATTAAAACCTCTTTAAATCTTTCGATTAATCAATATATCAAATAACTGAATACAATAGGAGGCTTAAGAAACCTATTTATAATAAAGCATAAAACCCTAAAACTAAGAATATTCTAGAATAATTATAATAAATAAATTAAGAGATAATAATAAGAGATATTTGGAATATCTCGCTGCATCAGGTCTCGCCGGCCAAGAAAAGATTCGTCCTCGAATCTTGTATATGCGATGCATCAGCTCCCGCCGGCCAAGAAAGATTCGCCCTCGAATCTTCAACAGGGTGTTCAACAAAGAAAATCTTCGCAGATCCATTTTAATACCCAACTTTTGATTTTGCACAGATTTTGCACGAATCCGGTTTAACCCGAAATTTGCACGAACCGTATCTTGCCCGAAATTTGCACAGATCCGATTTCGCCCGGTATCTGCACGAACCAGATTCACAAAATCTTTCTCTTTGAAGACGAACTCTGAAACCATGGTGTCATCTTCATCACCATCGTTTCCATCATCATCCTCATCAACAACAGCACCATCTTCGTTATCGCCTTCAACAACTTCATCATCAACATCGTCTTCAAGATCGGGTTCAACATCTTCATTGAATCGATGGTTATCATGAGGCAAAACTTGTTGTTGTTGTTGCAGTCGATCAATCAATTGAAGCTGGGCTTGAAAGTGTACCTCAAGGGCTCTACCAAAATTCTGTGTAAAATCCAGTAATGCTTGTTGTAAAGCATCAGGTAGTCCGCTTTGTTGGTCTTGTAAATTCTTAGGAGGCATCATTAAAAGAACCGTTTTAGCTCTGATACCAAATGATGGAGCGGAAGCTTCTAGGGATAGGACTAGAGATCCGTTGATTCTCAGAATACCCGGAAATCTAGGGTTTGAGAGTCCTCCTCTCAGGGCTTTCGCAAAAGCTCTTGGATTTGTGAATACTCTTCACAGTGGTTTATTAAAACCTCTTTAAATCTTTCGATTAATCAATATATCAAATAACTGAATACAATAGGAGGCTTAAGAAGCCTATTTATAATAAAGCAAAAAACCCTAAAACTAAGAATATTCTAGAATAATTATAATAAATAAATTAAGAGATAATAATAAGAGATATTTCGAGAAGAATCTGATACCAACTGATAGAGAGCGGAAGCGATAAAAAGGATAAATTTGGGAATACTCTTCCCCGTGCCCGAAAGCTTGTTAGATAAGTTGGGAATACTCTTCCCCGTGCCCGAAAGCTCGTTTATAAAGGAGAAACCTCTCAACTTTATTAATCAAAATCAATATCAATCATAAACTAAATTACAAATTTTCATAAAAGTCTCTATTTATAATAAACATTAAAACCCTAATACTTGGAATATTATAGAATAATAATAAATAATTAGCTAAAGATAATAACTAAAGATATTTGAGAATATTTGGAAATATTTCAAATTCTCGCTGCATCAGCCAGTAAATTTTAAATAGGAAAATAATTAAGAGATTATGAAAAGCCTTTCACAAGGCAAAAAGTTATAGATGAACGTAGTGCGAGAAGTGTCGGCAAAACAGAACCCGCCACGAAAAAAATGGAGATAATGCTTATGACACGTGTTTTATCGTAGCAAAGATTATCTACGTGGCGCAAAGTGAGTGGTAACGTGTTTTCCCGCTAACATAAGCTACTTGCGTCAGCTTCATCAATTCCACTTGAAAGACGCCACGTATCCCAGATGTCAATTCCCAGTTATTTTACTCAATTCTCACTAATTAATTGCTAATTATGCATATTGTTTCTTGTCATTTTCTGATTAATTGACCCCCCCCCCCCCAAATAATATTTATTTACTTAGTTAACAACATCGGGTTGCTACCCAAAACGTTAACTATTGGTAAGAAAACAAGGAAGATTCTACCCTAGCAGAGAAGGAAATGAGTGTAATATCTTTCTGCGACAAGTTAATAGTGAACAGAAAAGAGTTAATTAACAGAGAATTGAGTTGTATGTTGTATGTTGCCAATTGATTCCATACGTTGATGTTAACTGAGATTCGCCGGATCAAGCTCGACCATCCAAAAATATATAAAACTTGTTACGATTTGTAGAATCAGGTTTTGTTAGATTGTGCAAAGGCCACACTATCGGTTGTATAAGGCGTAGTGGACTACTCAACAATAGACCGATCGACGTGGGCTACTAATGGTCACATTTGTCAGCAGAGCCCAATCACCTAGTCATGATCATGCGATATAAGGCTATATGTGTTTTTTTTTTTTTTTTTTTTGGGTTGGCATATATATAAAAGAAAGAAGTTGACGTATACTAATTCAAATTAGGATTGTTAGAAACTTGTCAACGTGAAATAAACGTATCAACACGCTTGAAATTTATAATCGACTCGAAATTCGAAAACCAACAAAACTATTGATACAATCTGGTTATGACGTCGGAAACACGTTAACGTTAGCATCCTCAAAAAGACCACGACCTAGTCCACGGCCTTGTCTTATACATACTTTTAATAGTCGTATACATTATCTTTTTTGGTTTACAAACAAAATGTACTTATCGGCCGAACTAAAATGGAATCTTCCATGGATATCAGGGCATCTTGTTTAGTTTGAATTTGTTAGGTCATATCCCTAAACATGTTTATCTTTCAACAATCACCAAACTATTATCATGGCTCTTGGTTGATATGGGCCTAACAACTCTGTTGGAAATTGGTTCAAGACGACTTGGACTACATGTCCTGTCCTCCTATATATGTTAGTATATCTCATATAGGAAACGTAAAACAAACCAAAACTAATATAAATGGGGGGTTGGGGGGGGGGGGGAGAGTTCACTTAGATCAAACTAGTATAACCGATCAAAAGGAAAGTGAGTTTCATCAGTTCAAAATGAATCATGCACAATATTTAGTTGTAATCCTTTTGTAATCCTTTAAAGCATTAGATTGGTACAGTTAATCTGAACTAATAATACTAATACTATATAACCAAGATAACCTTCACGTTAAAAGCTCGAATCTGACCAAACTCGTCTAACACGTCATAACCGGTGAAATTCAAACCTCCTGGCCTATATTTTTGATTCCAAAAGTGTGTTAATTGATCGGTCATGGATAATTGTTCTTTTCCCAAATGGTCATAGTGGACTCGTCTTTGTGTAAAGTATTGTGGAATAACGAAAAAGAGAATGTTAAAATACAAAAAAAAAAAGAGAGATAGAGGACAAAGAAAACAATTGATGTATGTCCTTATCCACTTTCCAATATTCAAAATTGGAGGATTGATGGTTCGGTCAAAATCATGTCATGTTTGAATGGCAAGTTTGAATCTTTGGGGACAAATCCCATGTTTCTAACCAATCCCATATGGCCTTGTCCAAACATTATTGGTTCGTTTTCACATTTTACGTAACTATTCTAAATAACAACTTCTTCTCTACGTTAACTCTCACTATAACCCTTTTGTTTTATTCGTCTAAACCCTCTTTTCCAAAGTCTACTACTTTTGGCTTGTTCTCCAACAAGATTACTTTAATTCATATCCACAATTGTTAACCTATATAAAAATTTCAATAGTGAAAATGATTGTATCAACCATTTTGTCAACAATTAATCTATAGTATTTTCTAATTTTTAAAACAATTTAACATATAGTACATACCCAAGTCCCAACCATTCGGATCTACCTACTATCATATCTACTACTAAAAAACATGTTCGATTCAACCATAAAATCCTCCATTTGCATAAGGGTTCAAGTCTTTTTCAGAAAATATATATAAAAAAAAGATTTTCAAATCCAAATATGTTATTCACAAAGTACTATTTTACTGTTATTCAATTTTTTGAGTTTAAACCGTGTTTTTGGAATATTAGTATTATTAGATCTTCTATTTGTAAGTTATGTTTAATAAATTTAACTTATGATGTTATTCAAGTAAGATTAAAATACTTCATTAAAATTCAGTGTTATTCACAACAATTTTTTTTCTGTTTGGTATATATATCAACTTATCAAGTAATTTGAAATGAAATCTTGTGAAGTTTCATGAGTTAATGTTTTGAATCATACACTATAAAGATTTTGAATCACACAAATCATTTTCTTTATATAATATCAAATTTCAAAATTATAAAATTTAGAGAATTCACTTTAATAAATTGAATAGTACACCACTTGTGTGATTTTCAAACCTAAGTCTGTTCAATTTTGTTTTTCTCAAATCTTGGTTAGCATTTTGATTTAAATAATTTATCACAACTAAAGAAAAAATATAGACAAAAAGCAACCACAAAATCAAATTAAAAAGGGGAAAATGAGAAATTATAGTACTACACATATATAAAGTACAATATAACAGCACATGACTTACTTATGAACAAATCAAATTTAATTAATTTAAATCATAATTATCATAGTGCATCAAAACTATCAACAAAAATAAAAAATAGCAAAAGAAAAAAGTGAGTGTTTTTCCGTGAAGTTAGCACCACCTAACACTCGGCTTTATTACAACAATACATTTAGTGGAATATATAATTGACACAAATATCAAATGAGTTAGTAAATAATAAATTATAACTTTTTAAATCAGTAAAAAAGGGACAGGGGTATTTCTAAAAAAATATCAAATATTAATTATATTATGCTTTTAATTTATTTACTTTATAAAATACAATTTAAAATTATTGTAAGTAAATATATAAGTGAGCTATCATTGACTAAACCGTACAACTAATAATCTAGAATTATTTTTTATTTTCAAAAATAAATGATTTTTTTCTCAAATCTATGTTAAATTAATTATAAGTTTATTGGCTTTAGCAATTTATCTTTGTAAATTTTTTTTTTTCATTGGTTAATTCGTGTTAAGATTGATATTAAATAGTATTTTTACCTAAAGTTATCAAAAATTAATGATTTTTAATTTGTAAGTATTTGTTCAAAAAATCATACAACGAAAAGAGTATATTTATTTAAAATTCAATTATAAAAACCTATGTTGACAGTGTAAAATGTGTAACACTTTAATTGGCTCCCATGAGTAATGAATAATGATAATTCATTTTAGCTAAAAGAAACAAAACGATACGAGTAATTCCATCTCATCAATTAAAAATCTTTTTTTTTTTTTGGTAAATACAGTACATTAGCTTTTTTCGTTCCTGCATTTCTTTTTTTTTTTTTTTTTTTGTCGTCTCCTGCATTTCTTTTTAACAAAAAGATAAATAGACATTACTTTTATAAAATAAAGGTAATAATATAATAATAAAATCTGATTACGGTAAAACTTATAAAAAACCTCGGAGAGTTTTTTCAACATACACCGTCACGGCCGCTTGTCTCCAAGTTGTCTTGGGACTCGTCGACGCACAGCTGATTATATATATATATTCTTCTCGTAGCTGAGCCAGAAAATTCCAGAGAGATAATCAAATAGGCAAATAAAAAAACTGAATCTTGTTGTTGAAAAAGCATCCCAAAACTTGTTTGTGAATTCTAAAATCTCCGGATATAAATTCGCATCCTCTCTCGTCTGCTAATTCGATCCAGAAGCTTTCTTCCTTTCTCTGCGTTTTCCGGTGTTCATATTTGAGGTAGGATAAAGGGTTCTCCTTTATTTATTTATTGATTTCTGGGTTTAGTTTGTCTTTTCAATAGATCGTTTTTTTCATTGCTTTATGCTGAGATCTGTGTTCATGTCTTTATTTTGGTTGAATCTGCATTTGGTGCAGAAAACAAACATAGAAAAGGTCTAACTTTCTGAGAAAATTTGAGATTTATTGTTTGTTTTGATCTCTTATGTTTGTGCTTGTGTGCCATTGCTCAGGCTGAGTTGTGTCTTCTTGGAGGCATAGAAAATCTCTATGGTGAGCCTTTTTTTGGCGCGATTAACCTCGTTGCTCTTCTTCCTTCATAGATTTCTCACTTTTTTTTGTTGTTGTTGTTGTTAATAGGGAGAAGCACCAGCTTTTTTTGTGACTCATCTGGAGAATGGTTACACCAATGGCTTTGGTGTCAAATCTGAACCTAAAAACAGAGATACATCTGTCCAAATTGGGGATCGATCCGTAAGCTTCCAATCTTGATGTTTTAGTAATGTGAAACTGTTCTTTGTTCTTCGAATTTTGATTTGGTCTGAGGTTTTTCTTTTGCAGTTTGTGATTGGTGGAAATCATGAAGGGAATCCGTTGTTCCTTGGTGTTCAGATTCATGACATAATCACTAACAAGTGGTGTGTGTTCATTGATGCTATCTTGATTTGTTAGTTTCTTCCATTGGTGTGGAGTCTTAAGGATTTTAAGTCACTTTGGGATGTGTTTTCAGGTCTAGTCCTACTGTTCTTGGAACTGGCCCTAAACCCTGCAAGGGTTACTCTGCCATAGTTCTGAAGAAAGGACGGATTTTGGTTATCAAAAAAGGTTCTGCTTCTGATGACTCCATTTGGTTCCTCGAGGTTAGTCCATGGAGATATCGATGTTTAGAGTGTAGAGTTTGTTGGGCTCTCATTCTCATATGTTTTGAGTCGTCATATAGGTGGATACTCCTTTTGTCCGGGAGCAAAGGAAATTGCTAGGAAGAGAGGTTGTTGCTTGGAGTAAAGGAGTAAGGGGAAATGCAGAGAAGCCTATTGTTATAAGCGGTCCTTCAGGAGTTGGAAAAGGAACACTTATATCGATGCTTATGAAGGAGTTTCCTTCAATGTTTGGGTTCTCTGTGAGCCACACAACTCGAGCTCCAAGGTGTATGGAGAAGAGTGGTGTTCATTACCATTTCACTGATAAAACTGTTATGGAGAAAGAAATCAAAGATGGGAAGTTTCTCGAGTTTGCGTCTGTTCATGGTAATCTGTACGGAACCAGCATTGAATCTGTTGAAGTGGTAACAGATTCAGGAAAGGTAATATAGCGATCATCTTTGTATCACCTCTCTCATGCCGTTGATCCATCAAATGATCAATTTTTTTTGTGCGTATAGAGATGCATTCTTGACATTGATGTTCAAGGAGCGAGGTCAGTGAAGGCGAGTTCTCTAGATGCGATATTCATATTCGTATGTCCTCCTTCAATGAAAGAACTTGAAGATCGGCTACGTGCCCGGTAAAGATTAGACTATTGAGCTGTTGTTTCTTCAGATTTGTCATTGCAAGTTCTTAATATTTAAGTGTTGAAAAAACAGAGGAACCGAGACAGAGGAACAGATCCAAAAACGGCTTAGAAACGCTGAAGCAGAGATCAAAGCTGGGAAATCCTCAGGCATTTTTGAACACATTCTGTATAATGACAACCTTGAGGAATGCTACAAGAACCTTAAGGTAACTTAACCGCCTTTTGTTATGAACAAATTCCTCTTAAACCGTTCCCATTTTAAACAACAATGGTTCTCTGTTTCAGAATCTCTTGGGGATAGACGATCATGCTCCTGTGAATGGCGTGGAAGGTAATAAAACCAAAAAGTACAAAGAGTAGACTCAATGTATGCTAATTAAGTTGGAAATTAAGTCTGATGGGTTTTGTGATTGTTTGATAAAAGCAGTAGAAGGGATCAATCTTCCCAAGGAGCACACAGTAACAAAGATGGAAGATAAAATTTTGATTCAAGAAACAGGAGAAGGAACCAAAAAGAACATGTACCTGATCTAAAACGATTAAAGTTCTTTCTTATTCTTAACCTGATGATTCTCTATGGAGAGTTTGTTAATGAAACGTCATTTGGTGGGCAGGATTGTGTTGGATTTATCTTCAATTAACGGGGGAGCACCGGGAAGAACAAGAGGGATCGATCTGGACACTGTTAAGTCCAGTTGACAAAGAGTCTTTGTCTTTCTCCGCAGAAAGCTGAAGAGGAAACATTTAGATGATGATGAACACTGCTCGTTGTTTTATGACTGAAAAAAACTAAGGCTTTTTCGCGGTTGAAAGGTAGTTGTATGCGTTTACTAGATAGGTACTGATGATGATGATTATGGGTTATTATGATTCAAGAATGTCATGATCTCTTTTGAGAGATGATGGAATAAGATTTTTTTGTTCCTTTTACTGATAAAGATTTTGTTTAATCTAAATCTTGAAAGAATCCATTATTTTGGTGTTATTAGGACATGACATGAAAAGTACCAAAATTTTGAAATCTCTGCAATTGTTTCTTGAGATTCCACTACTGGGATAGGACAAACAAAGAAACAAAGAAACTAAACATCGAGTTGGGAATATATAACTATTGATCCCACACCACAGTGTTTAGTATTTCGTACATGACTCGAGATCTTCTTGGACAGAAGGATGGCAGTTAGTGCCAGTTTACAGTTTAAAATGAGCCAATAATGCTGAAGCAAAACATCTCAATAAGTGAGGGGAAAGGACAATGGCACAAAAGCCTAAAAAAAAAAGAGATCAAGTTGTGGGACTTTTGGAGCTGAAATGGGTCCTCGAAAGATGGCAACTTGCATTGATTCGTGGGTCCAAACTCTAAAGCCGGTGACAGTGTAAATTGAAGGAAGGAAGGTTCGTTGTTGCCCACCACAGTTTTCACTTTACTTGAAATGAAGATTATGCAATTATGGTCCATCCCTCTCACGTCCTACTCACCACCACGACCACACACACTTGTCACGTGACAGTGTCACGGTGACACTCTGTAGTCTGTGATACCAATTAGACAGATGCGTGTGGCTTTCACGCGCAGGTAGAGTATCTCTTCTGGGCCCAATCCGAATCCTACCACTGAGTCTGAGGTGAAGTATCGCTTTTGAATTTTGATGCAGCAGTTCTCGTTGGGTCAGTCGACAATTAGAAAATAAATTATATTATTGGGCTTAGCGAAAGCCCAAGAGCGAAACTAGGGTCCAGCAAAACACAACTCGTTGACCTGAATACGAAAGAAGCAGTAGATAGTGTAGAGGAGGAGACCAGACAGGGAAGTGAGATATGCGATCAGATTTCATAACATTTTTAGTTCTAGGTGTTCAGTTTGAAGCAGAGACAAGGTGTAAAGTGGAGTTCTTTTCACTTTAACAAGTACTATAAGCCTCAGAGCTTTGGTAACAATTGTCAAATGGATAGTGATCTAATCACAACCTATGAGGGGAGCCTTCGCAACTAATAAAATCAGGAACTGACCAGATCATAAAGGATCTGAAAATGTTCTTCGATGTACTCATCCCAGCAAGAATGTGTCTATCGATTAAACTTGGAGCAGTTTGGCAAGCAAAGATGTTAGCAGAAACAATATGCCAAACCTCTTCCTTTGAATCAGATATGTATATTATTTCAAGCAAAGAAGAAACAGAGCTAAACAAATGACAAAGAAGAAGATCTACTTAAACATATCCGTAGAACAGTTTATTCATTGAACTTTATTGTCTCCAAAAATGTAAACTTTCTAAGACTATAGACGATCATCAAAGTTGCATATGCAAACAAAAAAAAACTGCTGCTGAAAATTTTGTCTTTTTAAGACTAATCAGAAATTATCATAATTTTATAGAACAGAGTTCACATTCTAATGAACAAACACTGGCATAATCAAATACAAAAACCTCAACTTTGATTTTGATGATCGATCACCCCTTATAGCAAAGTTATCCAGTAATCATAGTTCCAGCTCCTTCATCAGACATAATCTCATGAAGCAGCGAATGTTGTCTCCTTCCATCAATAATACTCGCTGTCTTAACTCCCTGAGCAAGAGACCTTATACAACACTTGACTTTAGGAATCATCCCACCAGCAACTTTACCATCTTCAATCATCTTCTTCACTCCTTTTATATCAATCTCCTTCACCAAGCTACTCGGATCCTCTTTATCCTCCAAGATTCCAGCCACATCGGTCAGCAGAATCAGTTTCTCAGCTCCAAGCGCAGCAGCGAGTTCTCCAGCCACCGTATCTGCATTGATGTTGTACGCTTGACCAGAATCATCAGCAGCAACAGAGGCAATCACTGGAATATAACCGGTGTCAACAAGCGGACGCAATACAGATGGATCTACTCTCGCAACTTCACCAACGAAACCCAATTGAGCTGAATTGGGAACAGGGCGTGCAGTGAGAAGACGACCGTCGTGTCCAGATAGCCCCACAGCGGTAGCTCCGGCGGCGTTGATAAGCGAAACAAGATTCTTGTTAACCTTTCCGACTAAAACCATAGAGACAATCTCCATTGTAGTGGCGTCTGTCACACGAAGTCCATCACGGAACTCAGCTGGGATATTGAGCTGTTTCAAGTAACGGTTGATATCAGGGCCTCCACCGTGAACAAGGATCGGACGAAGACCAACGCACGCGAGGAGTACAAGATCGCTTACGACTGAGGACTTCAGCTCCGGCGAAGTCATGGCTGCGCCGCCGTATTTGACAACTATGGTTTTTCCTCGGAATTTTTGGATAAAGGGTAAAGATTCGGAGAGGATCTCGACTCTGTAATCCGGTGAAGGAGCATTCGCGGTTGCGATTGAAGGTGGTGATGATACGGAAGCGTTTACTGATAAACCTAGACGGTGATGGTTCGTGTTGCGAGGTGGATAGTAGAGAGATGGTGACTTGGTAGGGATAAGGGATTTGAGAGGATTGGAAAAAGAGAAGGAGAATGACTTAGGTGAAGCATTGGTAGTGACGGTGGCCATTTCTGAACCTTACCGGAGGAGGAAGCGGCGGCGAGTAAGGTGAAGCGAGATGGTCTCTCAGATCTTCTTCGACGAATTCAGTTAAATAACAAATGAACCAATGATTAATCGCCACGTGGAGTGTAAACTCAAAGACGCTGTCCTAGCCCTAAGTTTAAACGCGGTCGTTTTGTAAAGTACGCTAGCGTACGTACATACTACAGTAGTAGTTTAATTTGTTTAAAACGACATCGTTATATTTATGTCGAACGACATCGTTTGACCTCGCAGCGGGAAATGTTACAGAGCTCGATTCTTCGTCCTTCTCCGGGAGATTGCTACAAATTAGGCTGAGAGTAATTTTAATCGGCCTACTAAACAATCATCTGGAATTGCCGATTATTCAGAGTGAGATGGAGCGGTTGGAAGAGGATTTGATACGGAGATCTGAACCGGAGTCTCTAGTCTCCGTCACTGTAGGCAGGTTCATGAGTACGATTCTCTCAGCTCGCCCTAAAAAGCTACGGGAATCTATTTCACGTCTAACTCCTGATTCTCAAAAGGGTTCCTCTGGTAAGTGTTTTCAATTTGGTTTGTGTGTATTTATGTTAACACATGTTGCTTGCTTCTTATCTGATGGAATTGTGTGATATGTCTGTTTTCGATTTCTGCTTCAGGCTCTATCGATGAGGCACTCTGGTTTCTGGAAAAGTGCGTTAGAGACGCTGCTGAGAGAGACGAAGCCATGGGTCAAATTCTCGTACCCATTATCGAACATGTATATCTTATCTTAAACCCTGTGAAAAAACCTTACTTGATTGTTGGAATGTCCGGTCTTTCATATTGTCTGTTCTTATGGATTTGTATACTTTTTTTTCTTGTGGTTTAGTCATTAAGGTTTAAGGATTCTAAACATGGTAACTCAGCTATGATACTTCTACATTGGCTGTTTCAAGCTGAAGTTCTCTTTCAAGCCGTTTCGAGACATCTTTCGGAAATCATTTTGAGGAACGAGGACAGGTTTTTAGCTCTTGGGTGGTGTTTACTTATCCGAAGTCTAGTAGAATGCGAGGATACCGGGGATCAAGGTTTTTGGCATGGTGAACTTTATAATCACCCTTGTTACTACCTATTTAATTCCAGCTATCTCTCTTGGGGGGAAAGAAACTATCTTCTTATTGATGTACTTCTATAATTTTCTTTGTTGACAGGAATTAGGGAGAAACATACTGCGTTTGTGGAGATTGTTTCCTCTTGTGTTCCCCACTTGTTGATGATTGTATGCAATGGAAGGTATAAAGATCATCTCCTGTTCGATATTAGAGCAAGTTTCTACACTTAAAATACATAGTCATTTCCACTTAGTTTTGAGCTGTTATTTTGATTAGCATTTTGCAGGATGGATACGAGGTGCCATCTCGTCTCTCTGTTTCAGCTGCTGATTGCTTGCTGTCAATTACTGGAGCCTTAGCAAAGAGGGATAATACTCTGGTCAATAGACCTAAGCCATCAACCATTACGGGGTCTCATCAACCGGTTGCTTTGATACCTAATACTAGCAAGAAGGAAAAAAAGCAGAGTTTTTTACCTGAAGGCTCGAACATTGAGGCAAATTGTATACTGTGGAACCACCTGGAGGAGTTGATGCGCCTTGTACAATGTATTTCTGCTGTATGTTCACTGATCCATAAATATATGCTTGAGCTGTGTTCTCAAATTTGAAGTGATAAAGTTATCCGTGATTTGAGCTGAGTAATATTGACTACGAAATTCCTTCCAGTGGAACAGGAAAACACGACCACTGCATGCAAAGGGGTTAAGTCAAGTGCTGAAGTGGTTAGATGAGTTAAAAGAGCATCATGGTGGTTCCCCTGAGGAGGCAGGTCTTTGAGTGATTGCCGCCTGTCCTTGTTTTTTTTGTTTCTTTTTTCTGTTTCTGATTCCTGCTTAACAGTTTTTATTTTATTTTATACCTGGTATTCAGGCTCAGAGGCATTTGTGGGTGGAGCTCTACTGCTCTCTTCTTGTTGGAAGCATTACAGTGTCTTACTCCACATGGAAGATCAAAAGTTCTCAAAGATTAGTAAGGAATTGTTGGAGCAATATTTGTCTGGTATTAAGGTTAGACATAATCGACAATCTTTTTGGTTTCAAAATTTTGTGATAGGACAAATTATCTCATACAGTAACATTGTGGTACATATGGGATCCGATTGTGTTCATAACTGAAATCTGCTGCATATGTTTAAGTTTCCTGACCCACTTTTGTCTAAGAATAAACAGAATATATGCCATTTCCATCTGTGGTTTCTACTTTTTGTTATATGTTAAGAAGATAGAAAATGTGCAGTAGTATTTGAGTCTGCTTGAAATTTACTGGAATGTGTTTGCATGGTGTATGAGTGAGATTATTTGCTCTGGAGTGTTTTATTTCACTAGGAAACCCTATATAAGCTACACAGAGAGAAGTTGTAGATGTTATATTTTCTGCTCTTTCTCTTAAAGTGTTTTCCTTTATTGGGTCGTCAGGAAGCTAATAATGATAAAATGATGCAGTATTATTCAGAAAGCTATCCTCAGGGATGTTCTGACACCAAGACTGGTGGTATAGAGACACTAAAGTTTTTCCTAAACTGTTTATGCCTTTTGTTGGGACGCTTTGAGGGAAAGAAATTTGAGAGCATACTATCAGTGTATGGAATGAAGCTCATACCTTGTCTTCTTCATCAGGTACCTTCACCATTTTTTAGGGAGTGATGGCACACTTACTTGATTTCTCTTGCAGTTATATAGGTTGTTCTGATAATTATGCTAGCCTAGAATTCATTTCTCATATAGACTTTACTGACTTTCTACTCATTATGAAACTCATTATTTTGGTTATGCACAATTGCTGCTATGATTATAACACATCTTGATACAGTTAATCTTGATGGATATTATATATATTACCCATGTGTTCATCTTAGTACTTACATTCTTCCTCTGCATTCGAAGCTTCGCAATAACAATGAAGATATATCAGACGACGTTGTTGCTATACTTAAAGCAGTTATCTTTAAGCTACAATCTCAGTCTGGAGACAGCTACTCTGACACAATGTGCGTGGACGTTTTGATACCATCGCTGCTCCACCTTCTTGATGAAAGGGATGGCGCGGCTAAAGCTGGTAGTGTCCTCTTGGCAGACTATTGTTCCAAGTATGTCTATTCTTGCTTTCCCTTTAATGCTTAATCATGAAAGTAGCTTTCTATTTACCAATTATGGTTTCTAGTTTTTCTTCTGACTTAAAGAAACATTCACCAGAAATGCAGATAATAACTGTCTCAGTGAAATTCTACAACGCCTTGTGTCTGGAACAACTGTGCAAAGGCTGAATTCTATGGATGTGATATCAGAAGTAGTCCTTATGTCAAAAGATTCATTTCCTTCTCATATACCGTGGTATACAATCATTTATGTTCTATGTCTCGATTTTCCATTTCTAGCTTTTCTGCATCTTCTTTCAGTTCCTTGACTTTATTACATTCTCATCCCCTCAGAAGTTAGAACTCATTTTCTGGACTTATTTCAGGAAAGAGATTGCAAAATGCTTGTTACAGTGCCTTGGGGACGACGAAGCTTATATCTGTAAACAAACTTCTGAGCTACTAAAGTCAATTGGTTGGTCTTCTTCTCACCTTTCTATGCAATTTATTTGGAAGATTTTGTTTGTGGCCGTTATCAATTTCTGGTATTGGCCGTCTTATGTCTCCCATGACCTCTAGATCTTTCTTCTTTCCATTTTATTAGTTGACCTTCCTAAAAATTACTGAAACTAATCAGTGTTTTGTTTAAAGTATTATTTTTTATTTTAGATGAGGAAAACCTGTACAGATCCCATTTATGAGGTCCAAGACTTATTATTCCATATCTCAATAGTAGTTTTGGTTCACATATGATAACATTCATTTTCCACTTTCTCATAGAATTAAGCCATTAACTGAATGTTTTTTTCTTTTTTTTCCAGAACCATCTTTTGTGCTACCAGATTTAGTAACCCTCATTTACGCACCCAATGGTAAAGTATCAGCTACGGAAACCTTGCTTGGAGTCTTGAAACATCACAAGGAGGATTCTGATGTGATATGTATGTTGCTGACCTGTCTTAGGTATCATGCGTTGTCTCTTTTTCTCCTTTCCCCCAAGTATACATAGTTATTTGTTGATTCCCATTTACCCCAAGTGAGAAAGTCACCGGATTGTTAGTTAAGTTTTGCATTGTTTCACGCTAAAAATTCAAAAGGCCTTTCTGATTCTGATATCCACTTTTCTCTTCTAGTAATATTCAAGCTTTGGATACTTCAGAGAATAATCGACATTCTACTGAAGGTAAATACTTCTTATCTCATAACTTTAGGCTGCAGGCTATACATAGTTTGTGATAAAACTTCATTTTGTTGTTTTCCATCTCGTATTAAACACTTTTCTTGTATCGAATATTTCAATATTTGAAATGTAAGCTGGATAAAAAGTTTATTGGAATGTGAAACTTGACCGTTGTAAAATATGTACTAGTCTGGCTGAATTACTAACTGGGCACGATTAAGTTTTCATACTTATCATCTTTTTGTACTGTTACAGGTTCAACTTTTGACAGCGATCGAGTACTAAAACTGATCCCAGAGTGGGCAAGAACTGTAAGTGCAAGAACACGTCATGCTTGCTAAATTGTTTGTTTTCTTTGAAATGAGTCCATTTAGTTTCTTAAGTGCATGTACAGGCACCATTTTGAGGAACTGTTAAGGCAGTACTGAATAGAAAATGATACTAATTCTGAACCATGCATTGGTTGTTCGTTTTTCCTTCCAAGTACTATTATTTTCTTGTGTAGGTGTTGTGAAACTCGTCACATAGAAAGGACTAAAGATTGTGCAGCTATAATTAGGCAATTAGAATATTTCTGCTTGCTGACTGAAATCAAATTCTTACAGGTGCAAAACTGGGGCTCACTGATAAAACCCTTTCTTGACAAGATGTTCTTGGAGCCATCCAATGCCATCATGGTTAGGTTTCTTAGCTGCATCAGTGAATATTTGGCAGATATGTCGAACATTGTCCTTCTGCATGTACTCTCACATATAAAGGAGCAAAACAAGTAAGTAAAAGTTCTCTTAATATTTGAAATCCTCAAAATAAAGCTAGACGCACCATAATTGTGACTTTTGTGCTAAGAAAAACTTTTAACAACTTTCAAAATTATAAAATATTGATTACCAATAATGTCATTTCTGATTTAGGGTGAATGAGATCTTCATATGCAGATCAGATACCAAAATTTCAATTGATAAAACCAAATCAGAGAAATCTCTATTTGATCGCCTTTGCCCACTGCTTATATTAAGGCTTCTTCCCCAAAGAGTCTTTGATGATATTGATTCCTCCACAATTTATGGTAAATTCCTCAGTGGAGTCTCTGTGAATGGTAAGTATGCTTATGCTTTTGATTTCCTTTTCCTGATAAGAGTGGATATTTATCATACGATCTCGTATTGTCAATTTGATTCAACGCTTTAGCTATATGTTGGATAATTATTTCCCTAAGCAGCATGATCCAGAGTACATACTGACGATCTTAGACTTGATTCTCCACATCTATTTCTTGTCATGTGGTACATATAAGACTATCAAGACATCAAGTTTGAGGATTGTCAATGCATTGCCGCTTTCATTTTGGAAAGGTTATATACTCTGTAATCATCAAAAGCCTTAATACTTATTTTATATCTATCGATCTAACTCTACTATATAGGGCATTTTCTAAGTTTGAATTTGAAGAAGTTCAAAAACTCTCTGCTGAGCTATGTGGACGTATCCATCCCCAGGTGCGAACTGGCTTCCTCTTCGACCTAGTATTGTTGGTCAATCTTTTGTAAATGTTTATATACGTTTTAAAAAAGGGTAGATGCTCATTAATAAGTAACATCTCAAGGTCGTTGCTCTATATGAGAAAGCAAAAAAGCAAAATTGCATGCAAAGTTTGCATTCGTCATAAGGGCTTGGTGCATTTTCTTATATCTGAAAAATTCTCAATGCTTGACTTCAGTTTTACTTTTACAACAGTCTAGCCTACTCTTCATCACTCAAATTTTGTCGTATGCTGGCACTTTTATTCAACAGGTGCTGTTTCCAACTGTTTTATTGCAACTTGAAAAGGCCAGAGAGTTTCAAGACAACCTCAAGATTAAAGCTTGCCTATTTTCTATATGCACATCCCTTGTGGTAATTTTCATCTTTTGTGTTTGATATGAACATATTCAGTTATCCCATGTTGCCACTTGTTCGGTGCACTATCAATTGGATTATTGTTTTACGTCACAAGTTCTTCGTCACTTCCAGGTTCGAGGCTGGGAGTCTTTCTCACACAGTGTAACACCTAAGATCAGAAAAGTCCTGGAAATTATTTTGTTATGGCCTTCTGTTGAAGATGAAAGTAAACACCGGCTAGTGGCTATTGGTTTATATCTCAAGCTCTGCTACCTTTAACTTCCTCACTTTTGGCTGTTATTTTTCCTTGCAGTTTCCAAAGTACAACATGGGTGCATTGATTGTCTGGCGCTGATGATATGTGCTGAACTGCAACATCTTAAATCTTCAAAAACATCTGGAGAAGAAAAAATACGTACAAGAGGGAAGGACACATCTGGTTAGTATTGATGTTGTCTAACAATAGATTTTCCAAACTTCTGTATAAATTGTATCTTGATCTGTAGGTGTTGATGCGTCAGGTAATTCTGTCCTAGATTACACGATCCATTGTTTAATAGAAGACAATTGTTTTTCTACCCCGAAGCTGAGTACTGAACACCTAACTGGTGAAAATCCTCTTCCTATTTCATTTCGTCTATGCATGGCAAACGTGATAATCAGTGCTTGTCAAAAAATGCCTGAGTCTTCAAAAAAGACTTTTGCTCGAAAAGCTCTTCCGCCTCTTATTCATTCCCTCAAGGTACTTTTGACTGCATATATTGATTTCGGATTTGGCCAAATTTGTTTGCATTTTGTGTTGTTCAACAAAATATCTTGAATTTTGTGCAGGTCATATCTGTACCTGAGGTCCGTGCAGCCTGTATCCAGGTCTTATTCGCGGCCATGTACCATCTGAAGTCCACACTTCTTCCTGTTTCATCTGATCTACTGAAACTTTCCCTGAGATTTCTTGAACAAGGATCCGAAAAGGTACCAGAAATCTATCAAACCTATTTCTCACATGTATACAATCTTATGGAAGTAGACAACGTGCTTCACTTTTAGAAATGATACTTTGGTTCTCAAGTGACTACTGTCGGCATATCTGATTGGACAATTCCATGTCCGGAATTTTCGGCAACACATAGTATCATCTGACTTGGATTTTAAGCTTATACGGGAAGTCAAATGTGTAGGAAAAGCTGGCTGGCGCAAAACTGATGGCATCACTGATGGCAAGTGAAGACGTGATACTGGAAAACATTTCAGAGGGATTGCTCGAAGCAAGATCAGTTCTATCAAAAGCATCACTTTCAGATCCTTCTGGAGACGTACGTGAAGTCTGTGCTAAGCTATTAGCATGCATAACGCCTTCGTAAAGCCATTTGTCTTCTTTCTTTCTGTCAGTTATGGTTTGTTCTCACGTGCTAATGGAGTCGGTATGTACATACGTGGTGGCAAACGAGGGCCTAACTTTCATAGGGATTCTAAGGAATATCATGTAATATGCAAAGACCAAATATGTTTCGGCAACTACCATTTTGTTTTTTCTGAAACAAAGTCCCGACCTTTTTAATTTGGCTTGGCAAAACAACAAATCGACACATGTCTTCACTCTAGGTTGCGTACCTGTTCTGACTTCTGTGCATGCTCTTAAGTCTTAACAAATGGCGTGGAGTTGTAGAGAGTAGAGACCTTTCCGGAAGAAAGTGACAAGGGAACAATTATGTGCAATATAGTAGAAGACAGAATCAAACTACTCTACAATTGGTGAGGATATTATTGATTTAGAACTGGAGAGAGAGATGGAACGAAAAAAGAATACTTGATAAACCAAAAAAAAGGTCAGAAGGCTCATACAGATAATACATTACCAAAGCTAGACTTGATTTCCACAGACAACTATTAACTAAAGAACCTAAACGCATAGAAGACAGTTTCATTTCTTTTATCTATCCCTTGTTGATTTACACTCTTCTCCTCCTCTTATACTCTTCTCTTCTTTCTTCTGCTGTCTTCATCTTCACTACTGTCTCTTTAATTTCTTCTCCCTACTCACACTATCATCATTACCTCCTATCCATGTGTTTCCCCTTTCTCGATGTTCATTTTTTGTTGACAGCAGGAACAGAAATTCTTGGCTTCAGATATGTTTGACTTGAGTTGCTGTGCATCGTTAACGCTAACATCTTCGACATGGTCTACAAAGGCATAAACTTCACCACGATTCTCAACCGATTCAAGCTCAGCTCCAAAACCTTGGATTTCAACACTTTGGAGAGTGTTCCTTTTGGGGTCGAAGTAGAACACATAGTACGGTTGACATGTAAACTTCATAAACAACACAATATCACCAGTCGCAGTCACTCCAGCAACTGAAAAATCGCAGGAACCAAGGACTTCATTCTCCGGCAAAGTGTAGACGCAGTTCACCCATTCCTGTTTCTCAACATCCTCAAGAACCCACACACACAACTCAAGAAATAATTTTGAGTAACTTAGTTATGGAAACACTCAACAAAAATAAAATAGGCAGTAGAAATTGCATGCACAAACTCAACAATGGGAGAGGATAATAGATTTAAAACTGACAAGAAACAGAGTAATTGGTTCATTATGAACCATGTGGTTCAGTTATGGAACCTACAACTACCGTTTTGTGTTTTCAGATCATCAGATTAGAAAAACAAATCAACGCTTGTCCTCCGTAGATACTCGTACATGTTTTGTTGCGCTTGTTCTTCTTGCAGATGGTAATAAGGCAAAAATTATGTGCAATGGTAGAAGACAGCATCAAACTATACATATAACCTCTACAATCGGGGACAATTTTATTGATCTACAACTGACGAGAGATGGAATTATAAAAGGAAACTAGATTAACCATAGATATTAGATAGTCTTTGACCCAAAAAAAAAGATATTAGATAGTAAAGAGGTACAAACGATTTACCAAAGCTAGATTTGATTCGCAGACTTACCAAAGTCTATAACTATTAAGTATTAACTAAAGAACCCTATGGTTTAAAAAAAAAAAAAACTAAAGAACCCTATTGCTTTTTACCTAGTCCTTCTCTCATTGTTTTACTTTATACTCTTCTCTTCTTATTTTGTCTTCATCTTCACTGATGTCTCTTTCATTTCTTCTCTCTACTCAAACCATCATCATGCCTCTTCCCCGATGTAGTTAAGCTTCCCTTTCTGTTGACAGCAGGAGCAAAGACTCTTGATATCAGAAATGCTTGAGTTAAGTTGCTTTGCATCATTAAGACTAAGATCCTCTACATAGTCAACAATGGCATGAACTTCACCACGATTCTCAACCGCTTCAAACTTAGTTCCAAAACCTTGGATTTCAACACTTTGGAGAGTGTTCTTTTTGGGATTGAAGTAGAACACAAAGTACGGTTTACATATATATTTCATACACAAAACAATATCACCTGTAGCAGTCACTCCAGCAACTGAAAATTCGCAGGAACCAAGGACTTCATTCTGCGGGAGAGTGTAGACATATTTCACCCATTCCTGTATCTCATCATCCTCTAGAACCGACATACACAACTCGATGGTACGTTTTCCATCAGCGTCAGCGTAATTGCAATTAATCACACCTAATTTACCCTTAGAGCTAACCAAACTCAATCCAGTAGGATGCTGTATATGATCATTAAAGCATGATGCGTCAATAAACTTGAACTCCTCAGTCCTAACATCAAAGCGAACTATCAAAAAAGATGGTTCAATAAATGTTTCAGCTAAGTAATACAAAACCCCGTTGATGCATATCCCTGCAGTGGGAGAACGATGATAGGGACCACAAGAGACATCCTTATGTCTCCACCCGGGTTCTCCAGATCCTACAGTAAGAACGCTTAGAAAATCCAAAACCTTGAATTGCTTATCAATGGGATCAAAGCCTAAAAAGCCTCGAGACCTGCTGTACTTCCTGACTTCTAATCCCGCATACATTCCCGTGGTAGGGTTACAAATCAAAGGCGTGTTCACATCAATGATCCTCACAAAAGGGAAATAGATCAAACCTGAGGCATAGCTACAAATGTACTGGCTCACGTCTCCTAAGAACTTGGTATGATACTCTAGAGGAAGCGAATTCTCATATTGGTTCTGTGGCTGAGGCGAAGAGAAGAAGAACCACTCGTTACAATGATATCGTTCGACCGCAAACAATAGGCGTGGACGAGTCGAGGAGCTGGCCAGGAACAGCTTGGTGAATTCCGGACTGCGAAGCGTAGACGCCCAGTGCTTCGACAGGGTACGACACCTAGCGACTGACTTCGACGGCAATCTCGTGAAAATCTCGAGGATCAGATCATCTGGGAGCGATTCCTTGTTGCTCTCTCTTTCCATCGGACTCGCCGGAGTGTGTGACTGTTCTGCCGGAGAAGGATTTAGGGTTCTAGGGATACGACTACGACAATGTTCCTTTTTCTTATTAAATTCGTCTGGGAGTAATAACTAATCAACAAATAGAGAACGTAAATTTTATGGGCCATTTAGGCTTTACTATATATATTTGTGAATGAGCTAGGCCCATTTATTCATTACCTGGGTTGTTCTCAGGTGCCAATGCAAGTATGTTGGTATGGAAAGGGAAACTCCAGCAACTAGTAAAATACAAAATAGGCAATAGAAATTGCATTTTGGTTTCAGGTATTTATACTAAAAACTATAAACTTAACAATGGGGGAGAATATTATTGATGTAGAACTAAAGAGAGAAGGGAAACATGATTAACCCCCAAAGACAACAAAGGTATATACGATCAAGAAGTTTTGTCAAACACTACCAAGCTAGATTTGATTTGCACAGACCTACCAACGTCTCTATAACTAAAGACCATAAACGCATAGATTACATGACCCATTGCTTTTTTTTACCTATCCCTTCTCTTCTCTTCATCTTATACTATTCATCACTCCAAAGATCATCTTCTTTTGTCTTCATCTTTTCCCAAGAATAGAAAAATCGCAAGAATCAAGGACTTCATTCTCCGGGAAAGGGTAGACATAGTTCACCCATACCTGTTCCTCAACATCCTCTAGAACCCACAGACACAGCTCAAAAGTACGCCTTCCACCAGCTTGACCACACTTCCAATTAATCCCACCTAATTTTACCCTTGTAATTGACCAAAAATCAACTCAGTAGTATCATCAAGTTGATCACTAAAGCATTCTCCGTCAATAAACTTCAATTCTTTGAGACCTAACATCGAAGCAAACGATCACACAAGACGATTCAGTAACTCTCTGAGCTAAGTAATACAAAACTCCATCGATGTGTATCCCTTCACTTAAAGAAGGATGGTATGCAGGAAAACCTATGGCAGCTCAGTTCTCCAGTTCCTAAAAATGTCAGAATCTCATGGTGTTCCCTTGAATTGCTTGTCAATGGGACCAAATACTAAAAAGCCTCGATGCTTTCTGCACCTCATCTGATCAGGTAAGATCTCAAGAAGAGGCGCACAGAGCTTCGACAGGGTACAGAATCTAGCGAATATCGTGATAATGAGATTACTTGGGATTGGTTGCAGTATTTTTGCTCTTTTCATCGGATTTGGAGAACGTTTGTTGTCGCCGGAGTGCGTGATTGTTTTGTCGGAGAAGGATAGATTTAGGGGTCCGACGGCAAGGTTGAAACTTGAACAGGAAAAAAATATGATGGGCCTTGGGGTTGTGACTGAGCTAAGCCCATTCGTTCATTGATATATGAGTCTGACCCATGAAAACAACACATTTACCCGTCGTATAGTCATTTATCTTCTTTCTTTTATGTTTGTCACATTTGGGTTGCTCTCACGTGCCGATGAAGTTACTGATTGCTATGTAGTAGATACTGTAAGAGTGTAAGTGGTAAACAAACGATCAAGTTTCATAGGATTTGCTAATTATTTCGTCATTAATATTTGTCACTAATGAGAAATTTCATTAGGCTTACATTTTTTTTTCTTTCTCCGATTAAGAAAAGTTGATAAAACAAATATAAATGACTATTCAGTTTTTTCATTAACGTCATAAATTTTTAATTTTAATGAACAGTGTCAATTTTGGTGGATTTGGTTAATTCCGTTGTAGATTCGGATTTGATTCAGTTTCGGTTTAAAATAAAGCTCGAACATAATTTAATTTTAAAAAACTTTTGATTCTGTGTTTAGATGTAATTTAAAGTAGAATTTTTTTCATGAACATAATAATTGGTTCATTATTAGTATTTTTGGATTGGAATTGTATAAAAGAAAATGGATTTAAGGGAACAATGGGGTGAGTTAAATGTGAAGGTAAGAGAGGACGACCGAAGCATGGGATAATGATGAAGGGAGCGGCGCTTAAATCTGAAAATCTCGAGAATGAAAACACACAGGCACATACACACACACGTCACTTCACTCTCACGATCGGACATGTGATTCTTGTGTGCTGCGACGACTCGTGACTCTTGCCTCTCTTTCTCATCTCTCCCCGATCCTCCTCCTACGATAGAAGGAAACAACAAAAAGATAAAGCTAAAAAAAAGAAAATTCGTTAAAAGCTTTAAAGCTTTAAAGTCACTCAAGAAAATAATTATAGGAACCCAATAACAACACTTCGAATAGTGTCGTGCTCTCATTTACTTTAATTCTTTTATATATACATATAAATTGATCATTTGTTTAAACTATGATAAACGATGAATAATCCAAAAAGAAAAATTTGAACACAAACCATCTCTCTAATAGTCAAGTTTATTAAATGGGAACACCATGTGAGTACAATTGGTCTAACTTCTTACTATCGTCAAAATATTGTGTTATAAGGTCGGCAATGGAAACTGTTTGGAATGTAGGGGACATCTACAAATAGGGATTAGTTTTTTAGGCTTTTAGCCTTAGATGAAGTTGAGATCAAATGGTTAAGGAATTCTTCTTTTTTTTTTTTGTTCTTTTTTTCCTTTTCCTTTGAAAAATAACAGAATGTGAGAAAGCAACGGTCACATGCGCGGGTGAAAAAAAGCAATTCTCTGGGAAGTGAACCGAACCGTGACAATATTTAAGCACTCACATACTCTTTCTAAGCTCCATTATCATATCCTCTTCTTGATTTCTTCTTCACTCTAAATCTTCTTCATCTACTGCTTCTACTTCACTTAAACACAAATGGAGAAATCATCCTCAATGAAACAATGGAAGAAGGGTCCTGCTCGAGGCAAAGGCGGTCCACAAAACGCTCTTTGTCAGTACCGTGGAGTCAGGCAAAGGACTTGGGGAAAATGGGTGGCTGAGATTAGAGAGCCCAAGAAGAGGGCAAGGCTTTGGCTTGGTTCTTTTGCTACAGCTGAAGAAGCAGCCATGGCTTACGATGAAGCTGCCCTCAAACTCTATGGTCACGACGCATACCTCAACTTACCTCATCTTCAGCGGAATACAAGACCTTCTCTGAGTAACTCTCAGAGGTTTAAATGGGTACCTTCAAGGAAGTTCATATCTATGTTTCCTTCTTGTGGTATGCTAAATGTGAATGCCCAGCCTAGTGTTCACATTATCCAGCAAAGGCTAGAGGAACTTAAGAAAACTGGACTTTTATCATCTCAATCCTATTCTTCTAGTTCTTCCTCCACCGAATCGAAAACTAATACTAGCCTTCTCGATGAAAAGACCAGCAAGGGAGAAACAAACAATATGTTCCAAGGTGGTGATCAGAAGAAACCAGAGATCGACCTGACCGAGTTTCTTCAGCAGCTAGGAATCTTGAAGGATGAAAGTCATGCAGAAGCAAGTGAGGTAGCAGAGTGTCATTCCCCTCCGCCGTGGAACGAGCAAGAAGAAACTGGAAGTCCTTTCGGAGATCAGAACTTCAGCTGGGATACGCTGATCGAGATGCCAAGAAGTGAAACAGAAACTATGCAGTTTGACTCCATCAATTTTGGAAGCTATGATTTTGAGGATGATGTATCCTTTCCTTCCATCTGGGACTACTGCGGAAGCTTAGATTGAGTAAAAGCAATTCACTGTAGATCAGATTCAGAAGTACACATGGTTTTGGGTGATCAGTCTAGTGTTTCGGAGTAGATACATAGGTAGAAAGGGATATGCTCCGAGTGTAGTCTATTATTATGCAGCAATAAAATGAGTCAGTGTACTTCTGGTATGAAATGGGTTGTTCGGTTTTTTTGGGATATTGAAGAAACCTGGTCGTTTATTTTCAATTCTTTTAGCTCAGGAGTAAAAAAAAAAAAAAAAAAACTAATAGAATGATATGTCAAAGTAACCATGCAAAAGCTTACTTATCATATCCCCTTTCCTGGATATCAGATCTACTATCCTAACAAGTAACAACTATGGTGGTATGAAAAGATTTAAGGGTAAACCACGATTCTCGAGTTGAACAGTGCAAACTTTTTGTCGAGAAAAAAAAAACACACTGACTACACGCATCAAATGATGCATTAAGACTCATCACAAAAAAATCAACTGCTAGCACTGATCAAAATCTGAAGAAATTTGCAGAAGAAAAATCCTACGCCGGGGATGTAGGAACTATCCTCATCAACCTAACCATGGAAGCTGTCCTTTTTATTTCCTAGATATCTTTATGACAGACCACGTCTAGACAATATCAAATAGATCTTTAACAGGCCTAAACAGCACCTATAATGAACCTTCATGACTTTCTCAGGGTTAAGCCATAAAAGGATCTCTTATCAATGGAAGGAGTACAGTAAGATCAAACACAAAAGCGTAAACTTCACGAGTACAACAACCTCACTAGATAAGCACATAATTCCTCTTCATTCCAATATAAGAAACAATGCAACAGATACATTAGTCATTTGAAAGAGAGTAATAAATCTCAGCAGCTTGAAACTTGATCAATATTTGAGTTTGTGGAGGAGACAAAAAAAAACTAACCCTATAAATCATTTATATATAAGGGCATCACGACCAGGTCCAATACCAATGTAATGAATGGGCACACCCACGAGTTCTTCAATCCTCTCAACATATTGCTGTGCAGCCTTTGGAAGATCAGAGTAATCTCTGACCGAGGAAATGTCAGACTTCCATCCAGGTAAGACTTCATACTCCACCTACAAACATTTGCACAAAATAAACAGAGTTATTGTCATCCCAACAATAAGATATAAGTGTCATTTCCTATAAGATGAATGAAGCTCTGCTTTCTGGACTTTATCAGATACTATAGGAACATAAAGAAGCAAATGATTTTCCTTCAGATAAAGCTTTTTAATCAAACTTAATATCAATTGAAGTTTCACTATCCTTAAATGGAGACAGTCCAACATGTAACATAGAACTGTACTTACTTGCAGTTCTTCCAGAAGACGAAGATCACCAGGGAATGATTCAACTGGGGTGCCATCACTCTTTTTATAACCCACACCAAGCTGAATTTCATTCAGATCCGAAAGTACATCAAGCTTAGTGAGATTAAGTGATGCAAATCCATTGATTTGACAAGAAAATTTCAGCGCAACAATGTCAAGCCAGCCACACCGACGAGGACGACCAGTTGTAGTGCCAAACTCCTGTCCAGCCAACCTAAGGAGATCACCACCTGTGCCCAAATTTTCTGTTGGGAATGGGCCTGAACCAACTCTAGTAGTGTATGCTTTTACCTGACAAAACAGGATCATCACAATGCTTTCACATCTCTTTTATTGCTTGCAGAACAACAGTTATTAAAGAGAATATTCCAAATGTAAGCGACTAGATCAATGCTAATAAACTCCTAACAACAAAGGTTACACAATTTCAAAACCAGTGCAGAAAGAAAAGTGTAAGAGTGAATAACATGCTTACCACTCCAATCAGATCACCAACAACTCTTGGTGCAATACCAAGACCTGTGCAGATCCCACCGGCTGATGGGCTGGAGGAAGTAACAAATGGATATGTACCAAAGTCAATGTCCAACATAGTAGCTTGACCACCTTCGACCAAAATCTTTTTCTTCTGGGAAATTGAATCATTCATGAAATGGACAGTGTCAGTTATGTAGGGCTCCAATCTCTCAGCATATCTCTTGTATGCTTCGACTTCTTTCTTAAGCATGTCTGGAGTATATTTGAACCCTTGAAATCTTGCCGCTGCGTCAGATAGTAAAAGGTCAAGCTTTTGGGGGAAAGTATCCATGTGCCTGAGATCACCTACTCTAATACCATTCCTTATCACTTTACTAGAGTAGGCAGGACCAATGCCCCTCTTCGTTGTGCCAATGAACGACTTTGCAAGCTCAGATTCCCTGAGCCCATCAACCTCTTGATGGAAATCGAATAACAAGTGAGCGCGATCAGAGACCAAAATCCTTCCTTTACAGGAGACATCATTGGATTCCAAACCATCAATCTCTTTAAAGAGACCTGGCAAATGCACCACAACTCCGTTTCCAATCACACAAGTAGTATCCTCGTTCAGTATACCAGAAGGCACAAGGTGAAGAGCAAACTTCTTTCCCTCCGCATTATAGATAGTGTGTCCAGCATTAGCTCCACCCTATGGTAACCAAATCACAAAATTCAAACAAAACGACTTAAACTTTGCCGGAACAACCAAATCAGCAACAGAAACTTATTAACTGAATCAACAAATTCAATTCAATGTTCGCGAATCTACAATTGCAAGCACAGCTTAAATCCCAACCATAGATAATGATATAAATGTTCAGTGTTCACAAATAAAAAATGTTCAGAAGAATCTGACAAAAAGGTAAAAAGTGTCAACTTTACCTGACAACGAGCAACGATGTCAAAGTGTTGGGCTAAGATGTCAACGAGTTTGCCTTTACCCTCATCGCCCCACTGGCAACCAAGCACACCCGAGACTTGACTCAGTGATCCAATTCGTCCAAGAGACTCAGTGGCGGCTGAATCAGCTGCAACGCTCAGTGAAGCCGAGGCAGCTGGACGTTTAGCAGAGCACGAGACGAAGCTTCGAGGGTGGTGAAGATGAGGATAACGGCGGTGATAAGGACCACCAACGGCGAATCTTGGATTGGAGTCGAGAGAAAGAGAAGAGAGAGACATTTTTGAAGAGAGAGAGAGAGAGGAGGTGACAAGTCTTAGGGTACGCCGGCACTTGAGTATGGCGAAGGGACCTGAACAAAGACCTTTTTTCAAACGGAGCTCAAATGAACTAAAATGACCTTTTCGCCCTTCACATGAAATATGTTCTAAATCAACGATAAACCGAACCGGACACAACAAAACTGATTTAACAAAATATTTTTCTTAAACCGAAAACCCCAAAAGCAGTAAACCAAAACCTAATTTTACAGTTTATACAATTTATATAGTTCGAGTCATCATCAATTGAACCGAAATATGGAATGAAGTTAATTTGGTTAAACTTGTTTTCTATTTACTTCCAAAGTTGCAACTTGTTTTCTTCTTTAGATTGTTGCATGAATGATCGGTTATGTGGACATTCTCGTGGCAATCCGTGTTCTTGTCCGGTTCACGACTTGCTCTCATCTCCATGGATATATATAACATGTTCTGCAACGTTTTCTTTATAGTAATTTTATAAGTACGTATAATGATTTATGTTAGGTTTAAAAAAATTCAAATCGTACGTATAAGCTGTTTGTATTTATTTTTTGGTAAGATGATTCGATTTTGGGAATAGAAGTTATCAAACATATTAAATATTACAAGAGATCAGATTGGAAAATTTGAGAGAGAATATGAAGAATCAATGAGAAAAAATTGTGTAGTTTTTTAGTTTGTCTGAGTTATAAAGTGGGTGATATTTTGGTCACTTTTCTTTATTTATAATGGAAAAAGACAAAAATTATGTAATTTGTCTAACTTAAGATTTCTCTAAGATTTGTTGTCATTCTCTTTGCATTTTGCGGTTTGATAGAAACCATGCATGTGTTACATTGTTTCAGATTCCATGCAATACTAGATGTGCTCCTTACTTATTTCCAAATATTACGAAAACTTTCAAAGAGTGACAATAAAATTATGATAATCTAATTTACTTATTTTTAATTTAAACATCCTTATTTTGATTAAGAGGTTGAAGAGCTAGATTGACGCAGTTCTACTACGTTTAAAAAATAAAATAAAATAATCTAAAATTCCGGCACGATAGATTTAAAGAGTTAAACGTCCAAATAATAGTAATAATTTAATGTAAAATTAATATATAACTAGACGTACTCCAACCATACTCATCATCAAGAAAACAGAACAACCAACCTCTAACTTAAAATTCACCATCAAAACAAGAACAAAGGAAGCACTATGATCAACTCAAAAAGTACATTCAATATCATCGCAATATCTATCTTATGCCTCTCCGTAGCCATGTTATCGGAAGGTCAAGCTAGCCCTTTTCTATTGCAATTCGATCGATGGGAAATGTTGCTTCCGAGCATCGGTATATCCGCCATGCACATGCAGCTTCTCCACAACGGCATGGTCATAATGTTCGACCGTACTGATTTTGGTACCTCAAATGTATCTCTACCCGGAGGCGTCTGTCGATATGATCCTACTGACACGGCCGTCAAGTTCGATTGCAGCGCACACTCGGTTCTCTACGATGTTGTCTCCAACACATTCCGCCCCTTGCAAGTCCAAACCGATACATGGTGTTCTTCTGGTGCGGTTCTTCCCAACGGAACATTGGTTCAAACCGGTGGATACAACGATGGTGAGCGCGCTGCTCGAACGTTTACCCCTTGTGGTTATAGTGAAACATGTGATTGGATTGAGTTTCCTCAGTATTTATCCCAACGTAGATGGTATGCCACCAACCAAATTTTACCAGATGGACGGATCATCGTGGTCGGAGGAAGGAGACAGTTCAACTTTGAATTTTTCCCCCGACACAGCTCTAGGTCAAGAAGCTCAAGATTTGAGTTCCTCAGAGAAACTTCAGACGGAAGTAACGAGAACAACTTATATCCGTTCATACATCTCTTGCCCGATGGAAACTTATTTGTCTTCGCTAACACAAGATCCATTGTGTTCGATTACAAAAGGAACAGAGTGGTGAAAGAGTTTCCGGAGATTCCAGGCGGTGATCCAAGAAATTATCCAAGCAGTGGTTCTTCTATACTATTCCCATTGGATGAAACCAACGGCACTGACGTGCAAGTTGAGATAATGGTCTGTGGAGGCTCTCCTAGAGGTGGCTTCTCACGTGGATTCACGCGTGCCACTTCCACGTGCGGGAGGCTCAAGCTGTCCGATCAGAATCCAAGTTGGGAAATGGAAACCATGCCCTTGCCACGCGTCATGGGGGACATGCTACTCTTACCAACGGGTGACGTCATCATTGTAAACGGAGCCGGAACTGGTACGGCCGGGTGGGAGAAGGCACGTGACCCGGTTATCCAACCCCTGATATACCACCCCTTTGATCGTCTCTTCTCCGTTATGTCCACGCCAACGCGTCCTAGGATGTACCATTCCTCAGCTGTTTTGTTACCGGACGGTCGTGTTTTAGTTGGCGGAAGCAACCCTCACGTTTATTACAATTTTACCAACGTCGAGTATCCAACGGATTTGAGCCTCGAGGCTTATTCTCCCCCATATCTATCTTTCACATCTGACCCAATACGTCCCAAGATATTAACAAGCGACAAAGTATTGGGTTACAAGAGGTTATTTAACATTGATTTCTCCATACCTCAGTTTCTGACCGTTGATCTTCTCTCTGTGAGGATAGTTGCACCTTCCTTCACTACGCACTCCTTTGCCATGAATCAGAGGATGGTGATCTTGAACCTACTCTCTGTGACGCGTGACCAGCTAACAAATTCCTATAGAGTCAATGTCTTGGGTCCGTCAACAGCTGAGATTGCTCCTCCGGGATACTATATGATGTTTTTGGTGCATGCAGGTATACCCAGCTCAGCCGCTTGGGTGCAAATTGAGTGAACCTTATATAGACGATGAATAGTTTGAAATGTATGTTACATGTTGAGTTTATTTAAGGTCGATTATAGCATGAATTATATGAATATTAGAGAGAAAAAATAAGAGGGAGGAAGAGTTTAGGTACACAAGCATGGCTCAGCTGGAGTCCATCTTATGCTGAATAAAATTGTTTACTTAAAAGTAATTTTATAGAAGATGGTTTGAGTTTAGCAACCAACGTTTTGCTTAAAATAATATGACTGATGGTGTACCTAATTCAAAACCTGAGATTATACATTTTTCAAAAAGAATCGATTTGGCAATGAATCTTGAATGATTCAGCCAAGTATATATATGTATATGCTTCTGAGGTATTTACTTCCAAAGTTTAACTTTTTTTTTAGAGATTTTGTTCAGCTGGTTCTATGGAGACATTCTTGAGGCAATCCGTATTCTTTAGTCCGGTTTATGACTTGCTCTCGTCTCCATGGATCGTTGTGTAGCTTGAAATGCAGAGTTTGTATGAAAGTAGCAAAGATATCGTCATGCTTCAGTTTAGAGAATTGAACAGCCCAGTCTTCTTCATGTCCATAACTAGCTTTTTGTCTCTCTGCTTCAAGCAAAATCGAGTCTCGGAACAAAAATCTTTGCCAGAGCTTCTTTACATTGGCCAGTCTGAATTGTATCTCTGTCTCACTGAATCCCTGTGGGAGTTTTCAGAATAAAATGAGTCTGAGATTAGGAGCAAGAAGTTAAATAGTTGAGAACAAGACTGCTGAGAGAGAGAGAGAGAGAGAAAGAGTGATTACTCGCAGAGTGTTTATGAGATTTGGAATGTCATCTTCGCTGACACGAACCGCAAAGCTTTCGTAATTGAGCATGTTCTCATAAGGCAAGTAGATTCCATCCTAATAAATAGACATCAACAAGAACCAAAAAATTGTCATTCTCGGATCTGACAGTTAAGTTTTCTGAATGTATACAATGTGGTTACGTTCAAGGTAATACCTGAATGATGACTGGGACGCATCCTTGTAAGATACTATCTTCCATGCGTCCACTCCAACCATCTCCAGGGAACGCACCACAAAAGATTGAGTTGGATATGTCTTTGTGGTAGTTGTCAGAACGCAATGGAGTTACAATCACATCTTCTGTATGCTGTTTCCCAAGCTTACCTTCTCTGTTAGGGCTCGAACCAAACTCTTCTGCTAGCTTCTGCCTGATTCCCATGCTATACCTGCATTAGATGTTATTGGAACGTTATATACATCTCCACTAGGAATGCTGTTTAAAGCTCAGCTGAAAATGATTTCAACATGATTTTTTAAAGTCAAAGACTTACGAATCTTCAGGCCTTCCCTCAGCATAAGCAGGTCCTAGATTCCCATTGAAGTAAAACAATGTTTTCCGCTTCTCCCGTGGCCTAATAATAAGGAACAAGAGATGACAACTTTCAGGCTTTAAGGTTCCAGCGGCATGACTAAAACAATGTCCAAGAACCATAAGAGAATATACCTTGCCCAGTAATTTGCACGCACTGAGTAAGGGTCAGGAAGTTTCCAGGCTGGAATCACGAGATCTTTGCGGGGGTCAAAGCAAGGATGATCTCCTCTTCTCTCATCAGATATACTATCCCAGTTATCATCTCGATAAGCTGTTGTTGAATGGTTATGCTTAGAGTTCGTGTTACCCCAATGAACTAGCATCATGCTATTCCATATCTCTTTAGGAGCATAGCAAGCACCTTCATCCCATGAGAAAAACTGCCTTTTTCGGGCGTAAAAATATTAGCCACATTAGTGTGGAGAGATCCGAGTAAGCAGTCAAGATAAACAAGCTTTCAGATAAAAACTTAAAGTTGTATGTATCATCATCATACCCAGATGTGGTCTCTCCCAGATGTGCGGTTCCAGTATGGATATTTCTCAACGATGTGTTCATAAGCCCTTTTGTAGAACTCTAAGGTAAACGAACTTCTTAATCGACTATGATTCTGAAAGTAATAAAAACATAGACGAATATATGAGCTCTAGAGCTTCTGCAAACAGAGAATAAAAAAGGCGAGTTTCCCAACCCAACCTTCATGTTAAAGTGAGGTGCATCATCAGCACGAGTAATAATGCACGAATCAAGAACAGGAACAAAGAAGAAATCCGCCTCTTCGCCATTCAGTGTACGATGACCGGTGGCCAAAATGTTCTCGTAGAATGCCATCTTCACAAATCAAAAGAGGCAAAGAAGGGGCAAAGTTATATTTCAATTTAAATTCAGGAGAAACTTGCTACATTATATGTTATTCGACTTGAGTTTAGTAGGAAACCTGGGAACCATATAGATAATCTGTCCATACTGTTGCATTCCTCTCATCATATATCCTATTAACACACTCAAGTTTAAAATGCCGGCCCTGAAAAATCAAATTCAAACCAGATGAGACTGAGAACTTTATCATAAAAGGTGATGTAACGTTTTGTGGAAGAAAAAAAAGTGTGTGACCTCAAGAAGTAAACTGTTGAAGTCTGGAGGTAGATCATAGATGTATATAAGAGGCCTCTTTTTCTTCACCACAGCACTTAGATTAATAATATTTCCAGGGACTTCTTTATCACTTGGAACTTCAAGATGTGCTGGTCGAAGCCATTGTGGCCACTCTCCAACTGTCGAGAGAGTGGATGGAATACTACAATCTGTTCCAAACCAGCCTTTATCACACTAAAACAGCGGTAAAAAACAAGAAAAAAGACACACAAGGTTAGGAAAAATTTAGATAAGAATATGCAACCTCTCGGTAACATGATGTCAAGTTTGATGATGTGAACACAGTATCTTACCTGGCAGAAACCTCCTCGGCATTTGCCATGTCCAGAGCACTGATTAACACAAGTGCATTGTACAGGAATTTCACAGAATCGTCCCCAAAGACAATCATATTTGCAGTCACATTCCTCTTTGATTTGCACCTTTAAAGCGTATGCATCTTCTGGATCCACATTGCACCATCCTTGTTTGCTACTGTTTGTTGTTAGAATATCTAAGTCTGGTTTTGACCAATCTGTCATTTTAGGTTCATCAGGATTCGCCGGCGAACTGTAAATACATGTGTTTAAGTTAAAGAGCTTTTAAGCTTGAATTGAGAAACAATAAGACTGTAGAAGAAAAGAATCCGGTGAAACTTACTTGCTTTGAAATCCACATGACTCTGGCACAGGACGATTTGGATATTTTGTGCCTTCTCCACAAAAACACATTGCTCTTGTGGTATCACAATGTGTAGAACAGATCGAAACAACCCAGGGACCATATGGCATCTCAGGTGTTTTCTCGTAGTTGCATTCTAAGCGCTGCTTTTGCGAACAATCTTGGCCTACACAGAACAAACAAAGTAATTTCATTTCACACCAATCTCAATAGCTGTAATAGCTAATTTAATGATCAATTAGCTCATTTCTACTGTTAGTTAGTGCAGGATTGTGCTTGAGTTCACCACCTACAAATTCACCATCTACAAAAGTAATCAACTTAGGTTCAAGAAGATTTAGATAGCCTAAACACTAACCAGTAAATCCATGAAAGCAACGGCAAATTCCAAATTCATGGTTACAAACACCTTGACCACTACAATCACTCAAACATTTTCTCCCACCAATTGGCTGCCACAAAAAAAAACAACCATTATAACAAGATCAAACAAACAACATAGTTTCAAGAAGCCAAAACAATACTTACTTCAATGATGTCAACTTCTTTGGCAACTGCATCACAACTAGAAAGCCATTGTCCGATCTCAGCTTTCCACGAGGCATTTCGATAAACAACTGCACCGTGTGAGTCAGCAGGAAACCGGCGGTCAAAGGCAGCAAGAACTGATTCACTTGTTGAGTCTTCAGTCACTTGAGTGATTGATTCATTACTTGGTCCAGAAAGATTCTGAGCTTGCCTTACACTAACAGTATCAAAAGAAGGCAGCACAGGACCGAGAAACAGATGAACCAAAGAAACGAGAACAATGACAGATGCAACAATGGCAATCTGAGACCATGAGAAGTTCCATTTCTGGTGAGAAAGCATGGTCTTCATAGAGGAATCCAAAAGTTCTTAGCTTTTTCAAACTTGACCGCCTGAATCCATAACACAAGAATTAGTTTGGTACAAAACCCAAATTCTCACGAAACATAAATAAATGGCCTAAAACTATTAATCAAGAAGATAATTAACATAATGGGATTTTATAGTCAACGAAACTGAGCAGAAATAAAGGAAAGATAGACCACAAGGTTGGGCAATAACCATAAAATTGCGCAATTATTAGAACGAACATAAAGAAAAAAAAAGGAGTAAGCTTTGACCGGGAAACAATGGAGTTTTTTTTTATCTCTCTCTCTCTTCATGACAAACACTAGTACTTCAAACTCGAAATGCAAACACTTTAATGGCTCTCAGAACAGAAAACAAACCCAGATAGAAGTAACAATTTGAAATACATTAAGTGGATCCAAAACGGAGGATTTACGAGATGAAAATCAAAACAGAGAGCTATAAAACTTATTACCAGAATAATGAGAATGAGACAGAACAATTTTGCGGGAAAGAGAAAAAAAAGAATGGAGAGAGCGACAAAACTCACCAGCTATGACGGGAAACATCATGGGTTTACAACTAAACTCAACAATCGGAAGATTTATATGATAAATCATTTGAATAAATTAATTAGAAAATAACTAAATAGTAAAACGCTTCTTTGGAATTTGTAATAATTAGAGAGAGAGAGAGAGAGAGAGACGGCCACGGGGGATCTCTTCTGGCAGGCCACAGTGCCGGGAAGGAAAGCAATTGTTTATGGAAGAAGTCGTCGTGTGCGCGTCATGTTCTTCTTCTTTTTCTTTGATTAATTTAATTACCGTTTCCTTAATTCACCGGCTTTCCCGGTATAATCTTCTTAACCGATTCGAACCGGTTTCTTTTTTGGTTTTACATTAATTTTGTTGAATTATATATTCAAACAAAACCAATCTTTGATTTTAATATATGTGACCGAACCTTTTTAGTTGGCGGCTGTTGGGCAAAACGGTATCCTTTGATGGAATAATCTCGTTTCCCTTGTCTGAGAAAGACCGTGTGATGGGTGGGGTGACGCACTACTCTACAGGCAAGCAGCTGAAATTACCAATATAGCCCTGGTGATGGCGATGTGTCCCCTTTCTCGAGCATCTTTGTATTTTTTTCCGATAAATGATTGAAAAATTAGACTCACGTGAGTTATGCTGACGTTTCGCTGCATCATTGGTTATGGATCTCAGGGAAGACTCCGGCAAGATTTTCATAAAGTCTTTTTCCTTTGAATATTCTATTATTTTATGTTTTTTCATGCTAATTTTTCTGAAAAATGTTATTTGAAAAAAACATTCAAATTATGCTAAACTTTTCAATCAGCCAAGTATAAAAATACTGATACTGATTTTTTTTCTTACTATAAACAAAATAATAATACTAATTACAATTTGTTAAGTTGTCACAATCACACTGGAAATCGTTACCAATAATTGGTATCTATATTGAAACAGAAAGATTCCACTGAAAACCAAAGAAAAAAGAGAGAGCTTAATGGGATGAGGTGAAAACGTGAGAGAATTTTGGGTGCTAATAAATAACTTAATGTAAAGAACAAGTATTAGTTTTTGGGAATAATGGCGACGCACAAACTGCACTGAGCATGATCCTTCGATGTTACAGGACGATGCATTATATATTGTATGCTCTAAATTTATGTAAGTTTATAATGTTAACGGTTAAGTGAAAAGTCAACGAAATAACCTTGGAGTTATATTCATTCCACAAAAAAAAAGGCTTCCTCGGTCGTAAAGGTTGACATTTACAACTCACAAACAAAGCTTACAAGTTCCACTTTGTTTTAATTCCATAATTTTTAGTTGCTTTCATAAAATTTATTATGTTTGTGTCGCCTTATGTTTTGGATTGTTCGATTCGGTTGGATGACTTGAATATGGAGTTCTATCTAGCTACACCCATGAATGATAAACACAATAATGAGTGATCGAAGTAAATAAATTTTGCATTACTTGAAAAATGAAAGCGCATACACTTTGACATTTTATAGACGTTAATTTTCTTTTTCCAAAATAAACAAGAAGGTCTTGTGAACGCATCATGAAGATAAGCTAAAGCAGTTGCAGTCTCCTCTGCTATCTTCAATCTCTTTCTCCACGGCATGGTAACGTTTTCATATCTAAACTAGAAGGTTTTGTTCCAGCACGATAAACCAAAACTGGATGTTCAGATTCAAGTCCACATCCGACCAGTTTCATGAAGTTTTTATGACCACTCACCATCGATGAGATGGCTATGTCGCGACAAAAGTTTCCACGATTGTTGTGTTCATTGAATTTGTACCTCCACTTCTTGATGAGTATCATTTGATGATGATGTTTATTTTCTTTACCTGAATAATTAATACCAATCGTATAGAGTTTCATCGAACAATTCAGAAACACGGTTAGATTCGCTGAAACTGTCGGTTGGGATTTGATTTGCCATCACAACATTTGATGAGCTCTTCTAGCAATATCTCTCCTCTCACGCGTCCTCAGACCATTCTCTCCTTTTTAACAACGGCTCGTAAACTCTTCTTCTTCTTCCACCAATCCATATCAATCAATCAAATAAAAAAAATTGATTTGAAGATAACTAGATAATATTGAAGAGTTGAAAATTTGTAAAAGTAAAGACTTCATTGATCTGAAGTTACTGTTACTTTTCAAATAACAATAACCTTTTCACATGAAAACTATAAATTGCATGCTTATTACTAAAATCACAATATATAGAAATAGCAATTAACCAAAAAAGTAGTGATCACCTACTGGAATTATATAAAGAACTCGAGTAGCTTTGCATTTCACCTGAGAGGAGAAGAAAAAGTGTTCTAAGAAAACTTTTTAGTTCTTAATTTGGCAACTTCCACCATTTTTGGAACTTCTCCTCTAATAAGACCCCCATGCATCTTACTGAGAGTACAATGAAAGGTCAACGCTACATTTTCTACCACTTCACCCATTTTCTCTGATATCTCTTAACCTACTATCTTATCAAATAAAACATTCCCAAGAAGATTCATATTGGCATATACGTACGAAGGGTCTTGGCGGGAAGAGAGTGTAAGGTAAGCTAAATCAGTCGCAATTTCTTCTTCTATACATATATTCATTCTCTCTTTCCATAACACTATAACTTCAAGATCTATTAGAGAATATTGTTTCTCTGCACCATAATAAATCATGATTGGATATTCAGTCTCAAGAAAACATCCAACCAGCTTCATAAAGTGATTGTGACCACTCATCATCGTTGATACAGCTATGTCGCGGCAAAGGTATTTTTAGAAACCAGAGATTCACTTGATGAGCATCGTCGTGCCATGCATGGCTACCGAACGTTCCTGAATACCAACTCTCATAACCATATAGTTACTTAAAAACATGAGTATCGATCCTTGCAAACGTTTGAGCTTCTTCGAGTACAATTACAAAGATTTCGGTGGCTTTGATGATTTTGATCAGCAGAGAAGAATTGAAGAGGATTTGATTTGCCATCGCAACAATTCGATGAGCTCTCCTAACCTCCCCTTTCATGAGTTCTCGGACCAAAAATTCTATTTTGCTCTTGTTGTCTTCTTCTTCCACCAATCCATCTCAAAACCTATGTACCCAAGCTTACTTTGAAGATAGTAAAATTACCAAGATTTAAGATCTCACACTGAGTTGAAAACGAACATTAGATAAAGCTAAATCGTTGTCTTTACAAAGTTGCATGCCCTATCAAATGACATTTCTGATTGAGGTTTGGACAAATTTCATTACCCTTTTTCACACCACATGATTTCCTAGGAAGATGATTAAAGGGAAAAAGTTTATGATTATAACAGTTGCTATCTATGATTTTTTTGTTTTTTTGTTGAAAAAAATGTAAATTAATGCAAACATGTTCATGATTATACTTTATACTAGGTTCGGACCCGCGCTACAGCGCGGATGAAACAATTACATATATATAACCTTTAACGGAATAGAATATGTTACATTTTAATTTTATTGCGATGTAGTCGATTACGGTGAATTATATATTTGTGTAATAAGTTTAAATAAAATAATAAACAAAAAAAGGAGTAAAAAATAATACATTGAGTTTTGATACAATTAAAAAACAGTGAAAATTTAACAACACGAAATTATATTTATCGACAAATTATTCAATTGACCATATTTGTAGTAGAAGTAGGAATATACGTAAAAATAACATATTGACGATATATTTTATGAAGGATCAACCCGTAACAAAATACGTTATCCATAACTCGCATTATCATTATAATTGTGATTTAACAAACTACCAGTGAACTATCTAAAATTTACATAGTTTGATAAATAATATATTTTATCTGTAATACTTATGTCTCCAAAAAAATATTTTTAATTCTAATTTTTTTATATATTTGAACCTTTTAATTATAATATTTTGAAACTTTTAAATATGCTCATGTAACAATGATTTTAATATTGGTTATACTTATTTTTTAAATCGTTGTCCAAAATATTTAACCGAGTGTAGTTTAGTATTATATGTCCGTTTTGAAAAATTCAAATTGCAACATATGAAAAAGTAAAATTTTTATTAATTTTTTTTTATTACATAGTATAATATCATAAATTTTAAATAATATCAAATAAATGTTAAAGAAGAATGATAATTGTTTTAATATATTATATTAAATTAGTTAGAGAAATATTAGGAAATCATAAAATTAGTTATGGAAATAATATAATCTTAAAATTAGATATGGAAAGTATCCGATGTATGTATCCAAACCCATTTTAATATCTAATTTTGAAGTATCCAATTGTTGAAATCGGGTTAATTTTTTAATTTTGATCCGACCCGTATTATAGTTTGTACTTCTCTTTTACTAATATAGAGATATATTAATTTGTTTTATTCAATCAATGGCACCAAACATTTTTAACTATTCGGACCAAAAAAACTAGTTCACAACTTGTGTGTGTTTTAGATAAATGACAAAGTGTAGAGATATTGTTTGTGGTCGAACAAGTTTTAGAATTACGTTCTGAAATGACGGATGATGATATATCATAAATGTTTCGATGATGTGGCCATAATATTTTAGGCTTGATTCTATTCTTCTTCTTGACGTTAGTATTTGATAATATTGTCCACAATGACAAAAAAAAAAAAAAAAAAAAAAAAAAAAAAATCATAGCATGTATTATATGCCTCTAACAGATTTTGTCTGGCAGTCGATTATTTGTTAGAAATAAGTAAAATCAGAGCAGCATGTGACTCTGCTACATGATGAGCTAGCTAATACAAAGGATCTTACTTACATAGCAAAAGTTGTAACTAAAACTCAACAACCATTCTTTCTTCTTTTGTTAACTTTTCCCCTTTGCTGCAAAAATATAATGGAGAATGTCAATAAAGCGGTGAACAAAATGCAGCTAAATAATAATATAACATGATGACAACTTCTTCTTTAGTTTGTTTTTTTTATTCCTTTGTTTATATTTTTAAGAAAATTTTGGTTAGATAGATCAACCACTTTAACAATACTTTTGTACCTTGAAACTATTTTTCTTAAAAAATGTTTGAAATTTACTTAAAAACAAATTTGGATATTAGAAATTAACTAAAGAATCAAACGTGTGTTTAAGTATCATTTACTTTCTACAAAACCACCACAAGAAAGACTCTCTCGCAGTACTTTACACCGCACATACGCGATCAGAACCATGTGTACAGAATCACAAAGAAGTCATGCTTTGCAAGCAAAAATGAAAGGCATCAGCTAAGAAATGGGCAAATTAAAAGTGGAAAAAGTTAACTAGAAGATTAAAAACATAAAGATGGGGAGCAACTTAACATCCACGACGATACTAGTATATATCAGCCATTCACCTTTATTTAGGCTTTGGCCGGGCATGATAAACACACATGAAACAAGGATTCGATGTTAACGAGTAACGACGATAGCAAATCGGACATTCTATCTTCGATGACTAAGAATATTGACTTCTCTTCTCTTTAAGGTTCTAAGATCCGTAAGTACGAGCATTTCATTGGCGAAACCATTCGGGTGGTCGTCAACGAGTGTCTTAGGATTTTGTAACATGTTTTTTGGATTCACATACAACGAAGAAGGTGTTGAATTATAATAGAACGTAATTTAATATTTCCATATTATATAAACAAAATTCCTTCTTAACTTTACATATAAACCCTATAATTAATAGTTATGTGAAAGTCCAGCTTAGCACTTTTCACCACATGCAAGAAGGGAGACACATAACATAATCCTAAGTCAACATGTTTGGTTAAAATGTAGAGATAAATTTCCAGTAGTGCATGGTTTCAACTAGATTTCAAAGTTGGTCAAATCAATCGGTTCGAAGAGATAGAGGATGTTTTGGAGTATGAAAGACAAATCGAGGGACTAAAATGGAATAGAAAAATAAATAAAACGCTTCTGCCGTGTCCGGGAGTTGTATGTGTGTCCTCGTGATCATCTCCTCACTCGCATCTCCGTATATAATAAAGGAAATCAATCAATCAATAAAAATCTCAAGCTACCCACTCCTTCGTATTTCCCAATCGCTCCCATTTAATCGCAAAGTTAAAGTTTTGCGATTTGTTTCTGGTTGGCTTATTTATTTTTTCATCTATTTAAAAAGAAAAAAAAAAGAAATTTTTCTGCAACTTGTCTTGAAATCTGGGGTAAAAAGAGATTTCGCTATTGGTGTGTCTGGAAATCTCGGAATCGAATTTTGGGTTTTCTAATACTCGCTTCCTCACATTAGCTCTTTGTTGGCTCTTCTCCTTTTTTTTTAATTTGGGAGAGGACATTTCCATGGTGCTTGCTGCAGCTGTCATCGTGCCTTTGGGCCTTCTCTTCTTCATATCTGGTCTCGTTGTGAATCTCATTCAGGTTTGGTTTCTTTCTGATTTCCAACTTTTTGTTTTATTTTTATTTTATTAGGTTTGTTGGATTCGTTCCTGTGTTCGTTCACTTGTTTTAGATTCAGGTTTTGTTCTTCTACATTGTAGATCCTTGCTACTTTTTACCTCTTTGGTATTATTGGTTTACTGCTTTTAGGGTTTCCGTCCGCCGAGATGCG
>NW_006238919.1:11604995-11682360 GCF_000375325.1 Capsella rubella
AGAGAGAGAGAGAGAGAGAGAACACATATAGTTGAGTATAATAAGCTCAGAATCGACTCGTGGAGCTCATGCACTGAGCTGAAGAGTGTTGTTTAATTCTGCGATTAAGTGTAGCTTTGTTCAGATTTATGTTGTTTTTTACAACATTTGATATGTTTAATTTCCTTATTCCGCACGCTGGGAATGTTTGCCCCATGACCTCCTCCGCTATTTATCCTCAACAGTTTTCTCTTTACTTTGTTTGCTTCGATTTTGATGTTTACAGCTAATTGTTTCAGGCAGTTTGCTATGTCCTCATTCGCCCACTGTCTAAGAACACATACAGAAAACTCAACCGGGTGGTTGCAGAAACCTTGTGGTTGGAGCTTGTTTGGATAGTTGACTGGTGGGCTGGAGTTAAGGTATCCATCCACAAGCTTTTCTCCTTTTTAGTTAATGGTTATTAAGCAGACCTGCGCCTGCCTACTCTTAGATTTTGTTTATCTTATCTTACTTAATTGTTATTACGAGTTCCTCTGATTTTTTTTTTGTTTTTTTGTGTGTCTTTTGCCCAAGATCCAAGTGTTCGCTGATAATGAGACCTTTAATCGAATGGGTAAGTTCATATGCGTATTGCGAATCAAAACAGTTTCTGATGTTGTCAAGTTCATATGCTTATTGGCAATCAAATGGGTAAGCTCATTGACTGTCCTACAATGTTCTTTCAGGCAAAGAACACGCACTTGTTGTTTGTAATCACCGAAGTGATATTGATTGGCTTGTGGGATGGGTTCTGGCTCAGGTACATAATTTAATCTCACTTTCATCTATCTTCTTTCTAAATAAAACGTTTTTGTTTGAATATATAGATGGAGATCAACATAGACTTTTTTGATGAGCAAGCTTGTATACTTGCACTGGGACAATGTCTTGCTTTCTAGTTTCTAGTGAATTGAGATTCTTTTAGGTAGAAGGTGTCAGTCCCTAGTGATCCACTGATGAGCTGATAGAGAACATATCATCATCATATTTTCTTTAACAGGCTCCACGGTATGCTGTTTACATCTTTTAATATATCCTTTCATATTTTCTTTCTTTGCAGCGGTCTGGTTGCCTGGGAAGTGCATTGGCTGTAATGAAGAAGTCTTCCAAATTCCTTCCAGTATGTGAATGTGAAATCATTAATCTTAAAATTCTATTTCTGAATATTTATTATAAGTTAGGAATTTGATACCTGGCTAGCTTTGAGTTTGAGAAAAAGATACTTGTTTTATGTTAATACACTTCGCATTTTTTATCTGTTACATACTCCATATTATTCATAAACATATAATTCTAACACACATACAGGTCATAGGCTGGTCAATGTGGTTCTCAGAGTATCTGTTTCTGGAAAGAAATTGGGCCAAGGATGAAAGCACTCTAAAGGTATGGGTTTGTATTATTTTTGTGCAGCTCATTTAGTTTTTGCTCCTCGGTAAAATGCTTATTAGCACATGCACCTACATCGTTCATGAGGGGGATTCGCCGGTATATGCATAATTGTCGTGTTTAGACCATGAGTTATGTGTGTTTGTCTAAATTTACAGTCAGGTCTTCAGCGCTTGAGTGATTTCCCTCGACCTTTCTGGTTAGCCCTTTTTGTGGAGGGAACTCGCTTTACAGAGGCTAAACTCAAAGCGGCACAAGAGTATGCAGCCTCCTCTGAATTGCCTATCCCTCGAAATGTATTGATTCCTCGCACCAAAGTAAGTTGTAATATTTTCCTTTTTGCTCATTCCTGGGGAAACTTGATATCTTCACTGTAAACCTTTAAAGAGAAAAATGATTACTATGATTGACCCAAAATGTCAATGCTTGGGTAGCCTTTATACGTTTCATTTGATCAACTTTTTGGTTGTTATGGTGTTTTATGCCCTAATTACTAGACTTGGCTTGTATTTATGTTTCAGGGTTTTGTGTCAGCTGTTAGTAACATGCGTTCATTTGTCCCAGCCATCTATGATATGACAGTAACTATTCCAAAAACTTCTCCACCACCCACGATGCTAAGATTATTCAAAGGACAACCTTCTGTGGTAAGAAAGCAAAAATATGAATAGGTCGTATAGCAATTGGATATTGCATTTTGTCACCATAAATTTCAAAGTTTTCACTGCCTTGTATCGCATCACACCATCCATTTTCTTTCATTGGAACTGAAATGAACACAACTCCTTATATCACCTTTGCTTCTTTTTTTAACTCCTGACCCCATTAAGAAACCGTAGACTCATAGCATCCCAAAGCTTCTTCTTAAACTCCTGACCCCATTAACGCAAACCATTGCTGCTGGTGTCAGGTGCATGTTCACATCAAGTGTCACTCCATGAAAGACTTGCCTGAATCAGATGACGCAATTGCACAGTGGTGCAGAGATCAGTTTGTGGCTAAGGTAAAAAATCATGGATGTACTGGTATATCCACTTTTCAGTTATTGGCAACAATATTTGGTCAAAATGTCATAGATATAGCTAGGAAAAACTTTGACTTTGATACTCTCGTCTCGGCTCTGTGGTACAGGATGCTCTGTTGGACAAACACATAGCTGCAGACACTTTCCCCGGTCAACAAGAACAGAACATTGGCCGTCCCATAAAGTCCCTTGCGGTGAGTCTAGGAAAGTCAAAACATTCTCTTGGTGCCATCAATAAACTCACAAATCACTTGCTCTTTTATCAGGTTGTTCTATCATGGGCATGCATACTAACTCTTGGAGCAATAAAGTTCCTACACTGGGCACAACTCTTTTCCTCATGGAAAGGTATCGCGCTATCGGCGCTTGCTCTGGGTATCATCACTCTCTGTATGCAGATCCTGATACGGTCGTCTCAGTCAGAGCGTTCGACCCCAGCGAAAGTGGTACCAGCCAAGCCAAAGGACCATCAGCAGTCAGAATCATCGTCCCAAACAGAAGTGGAGAAGCAGAAGTAAACAAAAAGCTGGATCTCACAGATGAAACAAGAAACACAAGAAGAAGCGTGTCAGTTTTGTTATAAGAAACAAAAACAAAAAACTCCCCAAGTGAAAATCCCTGAAATTATATTATCAACTCCGTTTTGTTCAACTACTGTTTACTTACTACCTAGTACGAACGACTCAGCCTACGTCTCTTAGTCGATTGATGTATAGGGTCATGATCCAATCACGATTAATCCCTATTGACCTTGGGATTTTTTTTTCTCCAGCGCATTGGCCTTGTATAACTTTCTATTACTAGATTTTCAATTTGGGATTGAAGATATTAAACTTTTCTTATTTAAAAACAATCCTTTCGGATTGATAATGTAGAACTATTATTAGACAAATAGACACATTATAGTCTGTTATTGCAAGAGAATCAAAGACAAGAATTAACACATGTTCAAAAAATTAAAAACAGAAGTCGGTTCATGGAATTTAATTATATGCTTAGATCAGGGGGTACTGCGTTATGCGGTCAGGGAGAAAAGGGTAAAACAACAGTGTTTTTCTTGTTTCCATTTTTTAGATGAAACCCCGTTTTAATTTTATTTTAATCAGTGTATATAAAACACAGTTATTATTATTTTTTATTTTTTCGTTTAAATTTCATCAACCCTAAAACCCTTCAGGGCAGGCCGAGAGAGCTTAAAAACCCTTCAACTCCGGTTCCCCGCGCCGCTTTGTCACTGTTTGAATCGCCGATTAAAGTCCCCCCAGTTGTATCAATCTCAAGGCGACCGAGATTGCTAAACCGTAATTGTCTCCCTTCTTGCAGAATCCCTAATCTCGTCGACCTAGTCGCACAGTTAACACACCCTCAGAACCGACACCGTGAAACGCAATGGCTCAAGCTCAAACCACAGAGGTGTGTTTGTGTACTCACCGCTCTTTATTGCTTCCCATGGTGTTCGATTTCTGTATTTTTTTATTTTGCTTTGGATGGTTTATATTTAAGCTCTCGAGGTTTTGTTTTATCCAGGGAGCATCCCAGGTGGTCGAATCTGTTAGATTCAGTTTCATGACAGAGCAAGATGTTCGGAAGCATAGTTTCCTGAAAGTGACGAGTCCTATATTACTCGATAACGTGGAGAGACCTGTACCCGGTGGTCTCTATGATCCTGTAATGGGTCCTTTAAATGATAAAGAAGCGTAAGTTTTCTTCAGTATGCTTTACCCTCCCCACAATTCTCATGCCATTGCTTGGTTTTTAAGCTCTGCAAAGCTTTATTCCTTGTCTCCCCTTGAAAATTGTTGATTCTAAGTTCGTTAGGGATCATTGATCTTTATTTCTCTGATAACCTTGTTTATAGTTCCACATGATGCGCTCTTCATTTATGTTCGGTTTTTTTTTTTGCTTAACCTAAAGCTTTTATTGTCCTCTTTATGCAGTTGTAAATCATGTGGTCAGCTCAGACTTGGCTGTCCAGGACATTGTGGTCATATCGAGCTTGTCTATCCTATTTACCATCCTTTGCTGTTCAGTCTTCTTTACAATTTTTTGCAGAGGACCTGTTTCTTCTGTCATCACTTTATGGCTAAACCTAATGACGTAAGATATATATCATAAGTTTCATATAGTTGCGTCTCACTCGCACTTACTAATGCTTCATGCTCCTTTCTCTTTTTCCAATTGAAGGTTAAAAAATGTGTTTCTCAGCTGAAACTTATCATGAAAGGTGATATAGTTTCCGCCAAGCAATTGGAGGTTAAATCTGACAGCACTTCCACTAACTCAGAGGATATTGAGGTAAGCTGTGAATCAGGTGTAACCAATGATTCATCCCAAGAATGTGAAGATCCTGATATGGAAGACCAGAGATGGACATCTCTTCAGTTTGCTGAAGTCACTGCTGTCATGAAGAATTTTATGAAGTTGACATCAAAGGAGTGTAATAAATGCAAAGCAAAAAATCCTAAACTGGAGAAACCTATGTTCGGATGGGTTCGCATGGTATGTCCTCTTAAAAGTTATTGGATATTCTTGAATTGAAATGTTCTTTCGAAGTAATTTTATTTTGCTATGCATAAATGATAATTTAGTCCCTTTATTCCAATTGGGAAATACAGACCAAATTCCTGTTTGATTAAGTAGATTAGCAAGCTCATTCGATCCCAGATTGGCAAGTCTTTGGAGTTGTAGGTCTTGGATTGTTCCATTTATCCCTAATGCTTGCTCTGTAGTTTTGTGTGTGTATGAGAAGTGCCTTAGGAAACATTATGACCCAAATCCCATTAAATTCAGTATGCTCCTTTTTTTACTATCAATAACAATCCTTTTAAACAGAAAGGTATGAATGCATCCGCCGTTGGAGCTAATCTTATTCGAGGGCTAAAGGTAAAGAAGTCCACTAGCAGTGTTGAAAATCCTGATGATAGTGGGATCGATGCATTATCAGAAGCTGAAGATAGTGATAAAGAGAAAAGAGAAAAGTCTACGGAAATAGCTAAAGAGTTTGAAAAGCAGAAAGATACTAAAAGAGACCTTTTGCCTAGTGAGGTTTGTTACTGATATGGCTTAACTTTATAATTAGGCACGGTCAAAATTTTACACATTTTTAATATTGTGTTGATATTATTACACTTGTACCAGGTCAGGGCAATCTTAAAAAATCTCTGGGAAAATGAACATGAGTACTGCTCCTTCATTGGTGATCTTTGGCAGAGTGGATCAGAAAAAATTGACTACTCTATGTTCTTTTTAGAGAGTGTTCTTGTGCCTCCTATTAAATTTAGACCTCCAACAAAAGGAGGTGATAGTGTGAGTAACTCCTTACAAATGATACTTTTTGGTTGCTGCCATATCATAGCTGATTTTTGGAATTCCTTTTACTTCTGTAACTTTTGGCATTGTCTCTGTTTGTTACTTTCTAACCATTTTCTTTCAATTTTCTCTTTCCGTTTTTATATCTCCAGTATCATCAGATGGTTGTTCCCATAAACTCCTGTATGACCATAATTCTCTTATGATTTTGTTTCTTACAGGTTATGGAACATCCTCAAACCGTAGGACTGAATAAGGTCTTACTATCTAACATAACACTCGGGAATGCCTGTACTAACAAATTAGATCAGTCCAAGGTAATTTCCAGATGGATGAATCTTCAAGAATCGGTCAATGTCTTGTTTGATAGCAAAGCTGCGTCAGGTTAGCTTGTTGCACATTCTCTTGCTTAATACGTATCCAATCTGAAGGGTTCCTTAGTTATTTTCTAGATATAAGCAACTGGCTGCCTCACTTTGCCATCTGTTTCCTTGTCAACTTGACATCCTCTTTCGAGCATCTTGTATTGGTGTAGACTGACTGTTATGGCTAATTTCCTTTACAGTTCAAAGCCAGAAAGATGGCTCAGGAATATGCCAATTGCTAGAGAAAAAAGAGGGTCTATTTCGGCAAAAAATGATGGGAAAGAGAGTGAATCATGCATGCAGATCTGTGATATCTCCAGATCCTTATATCGCTGTCAATGAAATCGGGATTCCTCCTTGTTTTGCTTTAAAATTGATTTATCCCGAGGTATGATGTCATATATCAGTAAATTGCACTTGGTATCTGACACATAACTACTGTTGCTTTTGCTTGTCTGATAAAATTTTAAACACCTTTCGACGTCCAAGCCTCCATAGTCTCTTTGCAAATTTGATTTCATACCTTTTTGCATTTTATTATACATCATTTTTCTTAGATGTATAAGGATACATGCTTGACCAATAGTGTAGCTTATGTTTGGATTTCCAGTAATGAAAGCTAAATGTATTGCTGCAGAGGGTGACTCCTTGGAATGTTGAAAAGTTAAGGGAGGCTATCATTAATGGTCCTGACGTTCATCCTGGAGCTACCCATTACTCTGACAAATTATCGACAGTGAAGTTGCCTTCGTCCGTAAAAGAACGAACTGCAATTGCAAATAAATTACTGTCCTCACGAGGAGCCACTACAGAACTTGGGAAAACTTGTGATATCAACTTTGAAGGTAAAGTTGTCTATCGACAGATGCGAGATGGTGACGTCGTCCTTGTGAATCGTCAGGTTTGGACACATACTGTTTATTTTTATTTCATCAATATTACCTATCTAAAATATTTCTTAATTTTGTGAAGTCCTGTACTGAAAGGTGTTTTCCAAGTCGTTTTTTGTATTTCTTTCTTCCGTATTTAATAATGTGGTCTCAGGCATTATATTTTTGGTCTACATTTCTTTGTCTGTGCTAAATGTTTATTTATGTTGCAAGTATTTTTTTCAATGACAGCCAACATTACATAAACCCAGCTTAATGGCGCACATTGTCCGTGTTCTGAAGGGGGAGAAAACACTTCGTCTGCACTATGCAAATTGCAGGTACACAATTTCGTTGTTTGCAATCTCTTTATAAATATTTACATTGTGGGCCTTTACCATGTCTTGGTTGATATTCCACACATTTGATTTTTATCTCAAAACTAGCTTTAAAATATGTGCGTTTCTTCCAGTACATACAATGCAGATTTTGATGGTGATGAGATGAATGTGCATTTTCCACAAGATGAGATTTCACGTGCTGAGGCCTACAATATTGTTAATGCTAACAACCAATATGCCAGGCCTTCGAATGGTGATCCACTTCGAGCTTTAATTCAGGTTGTACTTTCATGTTGTTAGACACTTAGTTGCTTTCACGATTTGGGTTGTTTATCAGTATTATTTATTGACGATGCATTGTTTTTTAATAGGATCATATTGTCAGTTCCGTTTTGCTTACTAAAAGGGACACTTTTTTGGACAAAGATCTATTTAATCAGCTTCTCTTCAGTTCCGGCGTGACTGACATGGTACTCAGTTCTTTTTCTGGAAAATCTGGCAAGAAAGTCACTATATCAGCTTCTGACGCAGAATTGTTGACAGTCATGCCGGCTATTTTGAAACCAGTGCCTCTTTGGACCGGGAAGCAGGTAATCATTGTACACACCACTGTTTTTATGTTAGTTCTTTAAACAAGCTTATTTTCACATGTATATGCTTTGGTATACAAACGGTATTTATTGTTTCATTAGTGAGCTCACTATATATCTTTATGCATCTAAAGGATGCTTTTTCTTCGCATGAGCTGAGTTCTTGTTATGATTCTCTGCTAGGTCATCACCACAGTGTTGAATCTGATAACCAAAGGTCACCCGCCATTCACCGTAGAGAAAGCTACCAAACTTCCAGTTGATTTCTTTAAATGTAGATCAAGAGAAGTAAAACCTAATACTGGAGATTTAACCAAAAAGAAAGACATCGACGAGTCATGGAAACAGGATCTTAATGAAGATAAACTGCTCATTAGAAAAAATGAATTTGTCTGCGGTGTGATTGACAAGGCGCAGTTTGCTGACTTTGGGATGGTTCATACAGTGCATGAGCTTTATGGTTCAAATGCTGCCGGAAATCTGCTTTCCGTTTTTAGTCGTCTATTTACGGCCTTTCTTCAGGTTTGCTCTTGTGTTGTTGATAATTTTTCTTTCATTTGTTACAGATTTTTGCATCCTGAATCCTTATTTGTACATCTTTCAGATTCACGGTTTCACTTGTGGAGTTGATGATCTCATTATTTTAAAAGATATGGATGAAGAGAGGACAAAGCAACTTCAAGAATGTGAAAAAGTTGGTGAAAGAGTACTCAGGAAAACCTTTGGCATAGATGTTGATCGTCAGATAGGTATGCATATCTTGCAGCAAAATATGCATTGCATTAAGTATGCATGCTTGCCTCCATGGTACATTCTGGAGAACAGATGTCCCTTTGTATAGTATGAGGCATTGTAATTGTAATTTCTCAGATAAACTTGATATCTCATCACATTTACTGTCTTGCTTGCAGATCCTCAGGACATGAGATCCAGAATTGAACGAATTCTTTATGAGGACGGGGAATCTGCCTTGGCATCTTTGGACAGGAGCATCGTAAATGATCTCAACCAGTGTTCAAGCAAGGGTGTGATGAACGATTTGCTGTCTGATGGGTTACTGAAAACACCGGGAAAGAATTGTATTTCGCTAATGACGATATCTGGGGCTAAGGGCAGTAAGGTGAGTTTTTGGTAACTCCTTTAATATTCAGTGTTGGTTGTTCAAGTACGCATTTGCAGTATCTAAACGTGGGTTTGCAGCTTATGTGTTCATAGAACCCATCTTGTCTTCCTTCTGCAGATTATTAGCTTATGCCAACTTTTCCACACTAAAACTTAACCTTTTAGGGAAAGGAAAAAAAACAAGCTGGTTTCCAAAAAGATTGATAACTTATTCTCATTGATTTGATATAGATTTACTTCTGTTGTTTTCCCAGTAGAGCCTATTTGTGCTTAAAATTTTGGGAGGCTAAGCTTTATCTTTTCCTTCCCATGTTGTCAACTTTGAGCAGGTTAACTTCCAGCAAATCTCTTCGCACCTTGGCCAGCAAGATCTAGAAGGAAAACGAGTTCCCCGAATGGTTTCTGGGAAGACATTACCATGTTTCCATCCGTGGGACTGGTCCCCTAGGGCTGGGGGATTTATTAGTGACAGATTTCTTAGTGGCCTTCGCCCTCAAGAATATTACTTCCATTGCATGGCTGGACGAGAAGGGTAACTAACACTTTTAACAACACTGTCATATTACTCTAGTACCCTAATTATATGCTAAATACATTTAGGAATAGTTTATCAAACTTTTTATCTGAAACTCCAAATAGTGAAGCAGTCAAGTTTTTTACTGTTGACTTAAAAAGATGCTATGCATGCTATTGGTCGAGGGGTGCTGTTACATTTCTAATTATGTGTGGTATTCTGTTGTAATCCCTATGGTAAATCTGTCAAGCTGGTTTGTCATCTTTATCCGGTCGTTTTTGAACACTTAAAGCATTCTGGTCTGCAGGTTAGTTGATACTGCAGTGAAGACATCGCGTAGTGGGTATCTGCAAAGATGTTTGATGAAAAATCTTGAGAGTCTTAAAGTCAACTATGATTGTACTGTCCGGGATGCTGATGGATCCATCATTCAGTTCCAATATGGTGAAGATGGTGTGGATGTTCATCGGTCTAGCTTCATTGGAAAGTTCAAAGAACTGACAGTGGTAAGCATTCCCTTTTGAACCGTTTGCCCTTTTTTTTATTTGCTCTTGGGACTTATGTCTTTTACTTTGGTCCAGAATCAAGATATGGTCCTCCAAAGATGCAGTGAAGACATGCTATCTGGATCCAGTAGTTACATCAGTGATCTGCCTATTAGTCTTAAGAAGGATGCGGAGAAGTTTGTTGAGGCAATGCCTATGAATGAACGTATTGCTTCTAAATTTGTGAGACAAGAAGAACTACTGAAGCTGGTGAAGTCAAAATATTTTGAAAGTCTTGCTCAGCCAGGGGAGCCTGTAGGTGTACTTGCTGCCCAGTCTGTAGGAGAGCCATCAACGCAGATGACGTGAGTTGTTTTCCTTTCTTCTGTTTGGGTCTTGCTAATCTTTTAACCCTGAACTGAGTTACATTGGTACTAAAATTTCTATATCGTCCATTGAATTACATTGGTAGTTATATTTCTAAATCTTACAGTGGTACTTAAATTACATTGACATGCAGGTTTGCATATTTCATGAAAGATTTGCTTATGAAATCCGTTGTTTTGTCAATTTACAGGTTGAATACTTTCCATCTTGCTGGACGAGGAGAGATGAATGTGACACTTGGAATTCCACGTTTGCAAGAGATTTTGATGACTGCTGCAGCAGACATTAAGACACCAATAATGACTTGCCCTTTGCTGAAGGGCAAAACAAAGTAAGTTGCTTTTGTTACGTTGTCTTTAACTATATGCCCGACTTATATTAACATTATTAGAAAATGATTATAACTTTTATGATCTGTCCTTTGTGCAGAGAGGATGCAAATGATATTACTGATAAGTTGAGGAAGATTACGGTGGCAGATATAATAAAGGATATGGAACTTTCAGTTGTACCATATACGATTCATAAAAATGACATTTGTAGTATTCACAAGCTTAAGATAAATCTCTACAAGCCAGAGCATTATCCGAAGAACACTGATATAACTGAAGAAGATTGGGAAGAGACGATGAAGGTTGTGTTTTTGAGGAAGTTGGAGGACGCAATAGAGATTCACATGAAAATGCTCCATAGGATGAGGGGCATAAGAAATTTTGTGCAAGACACTAGTCCAACAGCTGGAAATGAAACTGATAATGATAATTCTATAAGTGGAAAGCAGACTGAAGATGATGATGATGGTGAGGGTACAGAGGTTGATGATCTTGGTTCAGATGCACAGAAGCGGAAGAAACAGGCAACAGATGAGATGGATTATGAGGAAAATTCTGAAGATGAGACGAATGAACCATCGTCAATTAGTGGAGTAGAAGACCCTGAGATAGACAATGAGAATGAGGACGTAGAAGTTAGCAAGGAAGGTACTCCGGAACAGCAAAAAGAGGTGAAAAAGGTAAAGAATGTCAAACAACAGAGTAAAAAAAAGAGACGGAAATATGTTGGCGCTGACGAAGACAGACATATCTTCGTGAAAGGTGAAGGAGAGAAATTTGAGGTTCATTTCAAGTTTCCTACAAGCGAGCCTCATATTTTACTTGCCCAGGTATCCTTTTTTGTAAAGCTATGTCTCTTATGACTTTTGATGCGTGCAGCTATGTCCCTCATCTAGAAAGTAGTTTAAACCTTTTTTCTTTCTTACAGATTGCTCAGAAAACCGCGCAGAAGGTTTACATCCAGAATTCGGGGAAGATCGAACGATGCACAGTTGCGAATTGTGGTGATCCTCAAGTGATTTACCATGGGGACGATCCAAAGGAGAGAAGAGAAATCTCCAACGATGAAAAGAAAGCCTCACCTGCACTCCACGCATCAGGAGTTGATTTCCCTGCGCTATGGGAGTTCCAAGATAAACTTGATGTCAGGTACTTGTACAGCAACAGCATTCATGATATGCTCAACATTTTTGGAGTTGAAGCGGCAAGAGAAACTATAATCAGAGAAATAAACCATGTGTTCAAATCATACGGTATTTCTGTAAGCATCAGACACTTGAACCTCATTGCTGACTACATGACATTTTCCGGTGGATACCGACCGATGAGCCGTATGGGAGGAATTGCAGAATCAACTTCACCATTCTGCAGAATGACATTTGAAACAGCCACTAAATTCATTGTCCAAGCAGCTACTTATGGAGAAAAGGACACACTAGAAACTCCGTCTGCTAGGATCTGTCTTGGCTTGCCCGCGCTTTCAGGAACCGGATGCTTTGATTTGATGCAGAGAGTGGAGCTCTGAGATTCAGTACACATTTTATTATGATCCACAGTGTTGTCAACGAAATAGCGGGGTTTATCTTGGTCATGAACAAGGGGAAATCATACTTGTATGTTTCATAAGTCTGATGTCAAATCACTTTGAGGTTGATTGGTCTGTCAAATCCTCAGGTGGAGCCTCTTTCTCAATTATCTCTTAACTTTATATTTGTAGTTTGAAACTTTTTATATTAGATTTTCTGTTTTCACATAAGTGGGATAAATGATGATGATGTATCTGCCGACAAATAGAGAAAACGTATGGAGCAAGTCTTACTTGGGATGTTTGTATGCATTAACCAACTAAATTTTGTTATTTCACCTAATTTGTGTTTGGTACCTTTAGTTTTCTTGAATAATTTGGTGTCGGTTTTGGATTATTGCTGGCTTCTGCTCAGATAGGAAATATCTATTCTCTTATTAGTTTTCTAATTGAAAATTCGTATGTCGTTTGAGAATAGATATTTCTAATTGCTGGCTTCTGGTAAGACATTTCATAGTCTACGAAATCTCAGTTGTGTTCGAGAGTAGTCTACAGTGTGAACCAATTTAAGGTCTTTACATAGAAGAAAATGATTTCCTTGCACACATTCTGATTTGACAATGTATATACAGTACATCAAATTATTAATATCAATAAATTGAAGAGGATGATGACACAAAACACAAGAGTGGTGGAGGAGGAAAACGACGACGTCTTGACTCTTGAGATTGTCCCTCGTGCTGTCTTGAAAACCTCTCCCTCTTGGTCAACCCCTTCCGACACCTCTTTTATTAGACGTACTCTTCTTCTCCTTTGTTTTTTTTGTTTTTCCTTTTTTTTTTTGTTATTGTTGTTTTCTCTTAACAAAACACTTCAGTTACTCACTTGATTCACTGCAAACTCATTAGATTATTACAATCATTCTTTGTTTCCACATATAATTAGAATTACATAACCTTGATTAGTTGATCTCTCTAGCTTTGGATGTTTCTCATCACACTCAGATCGTTGTGTCATCCATCGATGCAATGTCGCTTGCATATATGTTTCACTAACATTTGCTCTTTCTTTCCCAAACCCAAGACTAATATTTTTATATCTTATGTGTTCCCTTCATTCTCACTCTCTTGTTTTACTTATTAGTTAATTCTTCCTATATACATTTCTAAATCCGTGTGTTGATATCTTCGTTTTGTGGGTCTTGAGTCTTGACATCACTAGCTCACCCATACGTTGGTTTAGTATTAAGCCAAGATTCAATAAATAGTTTGTTTAAATTGTCTTTCTAATATTTATTATTTTCTACATGATTAACTACCACATGTATATTTATTTATATATACTCCTTCTATTCCATTATATAAGAGTTTTTGGCTGAAATCACAAAGATTAAAATACAATAAATATTGTATCATTAAACAAAATTCAACCAATAAAGAAAAATATTGCAAAATTTAAATAGTCAAAATGATTAAATCAATATAATAAGTGCATAGAATTCTGACAACATTTTATAAAATGAAACAAAAATAAAGTCTAAAAAATCTTACATATTAGGACAGAGGAAGTATTTTTATTTTTTATTTTTTTGGCTTTGTTACCTTTTTCTCTTTACCATGCATATATAATTCTATCGGGAAGTTGTTTGAAATCTTTTCCAATCGAGGATGGAATTAGAAAGACTAGACTATTCACTTCTTTAACAATGCTGATGCTTACCAATAGCCCAACCCTTTCTATAATTCAAAAAAAAAAAATTGGATTAGTAAACAAAGTTATTATATTATGGATTTTCCATTTACTATTGATGAATTCCAAAGCATCCTCACTATTTTGGATAATCATCATTACAAGAAATGAAGCAAAGTTCGAATTCACATATATTTGCACAGTAAGATGTTATATATTTTTACGTCTTAAAAGAGTGTTAATTTTCAATGTGGAATATGTTATGATCATACACGTTTATATAACCGACAAAGAACAATTAAAAAGGAACAAAGTGAAAAAATATACTGAATTTCTACTTCAATCGTTGGAGTAGTTAACCAAGTTTAGATTTTGTTATTTAGCAATTCTTTACTTTTGTAAACGTATAGATCATTGGAGCGATTCTTTCTTGCTTTCTTGAATTTCACTAGTTTTTCTCGTATGTGTACCCACCAAACAAGAAAAGGTGGTCTAAAGATTTTATTTTTATAACTTTATTTGAATGCTGCACTCATTTTTTTCTTCCTATTTTATTAAATATTCACCTTTTTGCTTTAATGGAAAAAATAAAGTTGGAAATTATAACATCGCTGCAATTTTATTTTATTTTTGTAAATAGAAATACGATTATATTAAATTATATGATAGTTTAAATGATAAAATGCGTTCCTATCTATCATAACAAATGATGAGAATAATATATAGAAATTCTTTTTGCTAAGAATATATATGATGAGAATAATTACTAGATTGCCGTGATCAGTGTTGTGTGTTTTGCATTGTGTATATGTATAATATATTAGCATAATTATAACAAAAAGAGTAGGTGATATACACATTAGGTGAAGCCTAGAGTTTGTGGTACACTTCCTTTAAGTTTGAATTGTCCAAAAAAATTTAGTAGGTTACTATTTCTCCTCCACAATGTCCCCACCAACATATTATATAATTTTTGTTTTTCGTATCCATTATTAGAGACTGTTTTTTTACTTAAAAATATACAAGAAGAGTTGTGCAAAACATAAAAACGAATCGAACGAAATAACAACGAACGACGTGGTTAATGAAAAGAATCAGAACAAAGGGGAACAAATGGTCGTAAAGTCAGAACAAATGGTCGTATCAGAACGTGATCTAATCTTCGTATCTTCACGGCAGATCCAAGATTAACGTTTCACAACTCAACAAAACATTTCTTGCTACTGTGTGTATTGTATGACCGCAGTACGTTATTTATATATAAAAAAATGACTACGTGACACAAGTATTTATTGCGGTTCTCTACCAGTTGAACTCAGCAAACAGAATCACTGTTTAAACCTTTAGTCGTAGTATCGATAAAACTGTTTCAAATAAGAAACATCACATGCAATATAAATGTTCTATATAGAAATTAATGATGTCATGACCCGACACATAGTTTTTGAAAAATAATATCATATGTAAACGTCACATCCAAAATAAAACCTAAGCACAAAGAGGGACATAGAACCATATGCTATGGTGATGGCTTCTCTCTCCTTCTCGATGCATTTATATATGACACAGAGAGCTCTCTATACAACAGCAGATACAAAAATAGTCACAATATATATATATATATATATGTGGCTTGTGAGGGCCCAGCCTCGTCTTGTTGAAGGCCCGAAGTCTCATTGCGTTGAACTTCTTCTTTCTTCTGCTACTCAAATATGAGTTTTACTACCTACTAAGACGGACCGTATTATAACTATATCAGATCCAAAGAATGTTTCTCAAGTTATATACTAAGTTATCCATGATTTATCATAGGCTATAAGATTAGGTATTTTTCCATTATCATATCTTCAACTATTACATCATCCAAGTATTTATTTCTAATTCAACCACAGTTGACAATACTATCAAGATATACATGTTCATCTTTATTATATACACAAATTATTGGTCATGCTGCAATATGTAGATCAAGTTATTGTGATGTGAATGTGTTTCGCATAATAAACCGGGTTGGTCGGATTTTAATAAGAGGTCGAAATCAAAATGTAGATGTTACTGGTGAAAATAGTACTCGTGTTTATAACCTACATATATTGCCAAAAAACCAACATTGCAAATGCAACAGTGAACATGAAATGTTGTTTGTGAACATGTGGTCCGTTTTGTGCATAAATAGTGTCTTGATGGATATATAAAACCAAATTATGTCATCACAAAAATAACACTATCATTGTGACGATAAAATTTTAAGATTAAGATCATCATGATGTTTATTCACAATAGTCTTCGGAGCTAATTTGTATATATATTATGCCTAATTATAATCATCACAACTTTAATTATATAGTAATAAAATTTTATAAATGCCAACACACATATGCATAAAAATGCGAATCATTTGAATCAAAGTTAAAGTTTGAACTACGATATGTGGTAATGTAGGTCCATATATCTATTGAGACCGAATCTAGAACATATGTTAGTTACATCATCAACTGAACTCTGCATCATATCATAATAAACATGGATGATATAACTCATATGACTCGATGAGCAAAAAGTTTACGGTCTGCATGAGTCACAATCAGAGAAAAATGCAATATGCTTTCACATACAAGTTCTCAATGAAAAAAATTTACAATCAAGTAGTATTTGTTTGTTTTAATGGAAGGAAAGCCTAGAATATCCCTAGTGAGACCTTCCCTAGATAGTTAGAAAAAAACATATACTGTACAGTGTATTTTCCTTTTAACGTACTACTAGATTAGCTCTCTCCAAAATTTGCATTTCGTGAGTGTTTTGATTTTATTACACACACACCGACTATCATATAAATAAATAGTGGTTTCAGCCAAAAGAAATAAATGTGTTCCGCATTTTTATTCGACCAATATTTCATTCTTCCATAGTTCATCGATATACATAGAGTTTGTAGCCATAAACAAAAAAAAGAAAGAGAAAAGAGATAGAGGTATTGGGTAAAGTGGAGGAAGAAAGAAAGAAAAAGGAACAGTGAGGCAGGATCTGCGGTGGGGATTTGGACATTCAATGATCTTACCGTTTGAGAGAAAGCCGACCATTGATGCGCACACCAATGCAATTGCTCTCTCTCTCTCTCTTTTTTTTTTTTCCTTCTTATAAATTTCTAGTATTAAAACTCATATATGTAAGAAAAAAATGATAGAAATTAACACAACCAAATAACCAAATGAATGTTTTATTTGGTTCATCATTCCCTATTAATAATGTATGTAGAATAATAATATACAATCAAAACTCTCTCCAAATGTTTTTTTCGAATATATTCTAATGTGTTTTTTCTCAAATCCTTCGTATACTTAATTAACAATTTTATTTATTATTGAATTTCTATTTGTGTTTTTTTTCTTATCTATATTTAGGGAATTAAAAAAGAATACTTTTCTCATCTATATTTTCTATCATCCAAAACTAAATCATAAATTTAGAATGAATACTATTTGGTATTGTCCATACCTTTTCAAAAGCTATCCAACATAATAACATTTATGTTTTTATTAGGAAAAAAAATCTATTGAAAGACAGAATTTTGTGGTAAATCATAAATTTTTTCCTAAATTTATTCTAAATGTTAATTTATTTAATTAGATTCAGGAAATACGTCTCGATTTTATGCAATGAATCTCCCATCAGTAATATAATTATGGCATCTCCTTTGTTTTCTTCCTTTTTTTTTTTTTTTATAGAAAAAGGTTTTAAGATAAGAAAAAATTGTTTGGGAATTGGGATGAGAGCCAATCTCCGAAAAGCAGTTGCATTATCTTTGAATGATGTATCTGAGCCTCATATATGCTTTATGTATTTTTATTTTGTTTTGTTTCATATACGTTCATTTTCTTATATATTAATCCTGTTTCACTCATATCGGTTATAATTTATAAATAAATAAATAAAACTCCAATAAACATATCCATGTCCCATGTTATCGCATATAGCTTTTCGTTTTGTCATATTTGGCTATAAGATCACCGTCTTTGGTATTTCAGCGTATTAACGTATGCCCTAATCCTCAACTCAATGGCCATTGATATCACATACTATCTTTACTTACATTTTTCTAACCTAGTTTTATGATGAATTGGCATCGGCCTTATTCCATACTTGTATTTAAGTACATATTAATCCACAGACGTGAAATAATACTTTAGTAATTGTATGATTTAAACATATGAATACTTTGCCGCAAAAAAACATACATATTGATACAACATATATAAAATAATGGTAATACAAGTTCGTCCTCTTAAATACGATACGATACTAGAGCCTGTTCTCATAGGCCTTAATTACATAGTGGTGATAATCATATCTACAACTTTTCCATTAAAAATCATCGTCATATTTAAGCATAGATTTTTACTCTCTTTTTCAACCATAGTCTGACGTTAATTAAACTAATTAAGTGATTCGGACTTAACCAGCTATGGCATATGAAAAACAATTATTCACATATTAATTGGTATTGCATTCCTTATTATCCAGGCATAATAGACAAAGAAATTGAATAGGATAAAAAGTTACAAGGAGTAGAAAAAAAAAAGAAATAATATGTTGGTTCTGATGTGCAGCTTTCAAACGCTGTGTTTAGTGGTGACACATGTAGTAACTCTCATCACACGAGTTATGGAATAGTATTGTAAAGTATGACTGTGAATTCGTCCCCAAGTGTGAAGTAACTTATAATAACAATAACATCTTAGGAAATTAAATTATTAAAACGAATTTTTCCTTTTAAATCTGATCAAAATATATTCAGTTTTAATATCCATTCTATAATTTTTACAAAAAAAAAAAAAAGAAATCCACGCACAAAATATTGTTTTTGTCAAAGTTTATTCATCCATCACGCTTATAATAAGTGTTATCTTTAAAACATTCTTAATTAACCGTACTGTTTGTGTTCCTAAACCATGCTTAATTATTTTATCACAACCTTCGTTAATAGATTGTTTCAAAGTTATTTTTTTACAAAGAATAAAGGACCTACATATCTGAATGAAATAATTACTTTGCGTAGACTAATATACATTCGTATTTGACCTGCTTTTTTTGTTAATCTTTTTTCTTTGTTTTCGTTAAAGTCAGTTTTTAGTTTTCAGTCCCTAATTAATAACCACTCTCTCTCTCTCTCTTGCTGCACCCAAAGAAAATCTCTCGTAGCAAAAAAAAAAAAAACTCTTTTCTTTCTATCTCTCTCTCTCTCTCCCCATCCCATCACAATCTCCATCTCCATCTCCATCTTCATCTCCATCTCTGTCTCTTGTATAAAGATAAATCCCACAAGTCTTAAAACTATTCTCTTCTCTCTCTCTCTCTCTCTTCACCATGACTGATCCTTATTCCAATTTCTTCACAGACTGGTTCAAGTCCAATCCTTTTCACCATTACCCTAGTTCCTCCTCTAACCCTTCTCCTAGTAACCTTCCTCCTCCTTCTCTTCCCACTCCCTCTTCCTTCTTCTTCTTCCCTCAATCCGGCGACCTCCGTCGTCCACCACCGCTACCAACCCCTCCTCCTTCTCCTCCTCTCCGTGAAGCCCTCCCTCTCCTAAGTCTCAGCCCCGCCAACAAACAACAAGACCACCATCACAGCCATGACCATCAAAATCAAGAACCACCTTCCACCTCCATGGATGTCGACTACGACCATCAAGATGATCATAACCTCGATGACGATGACCATGACGTCACCGTCGCTCTTCACATAGGCCTTCCAAGCCCTAGTGCTCAAGAGATGGCCTCTTTGCTCATGATGTCTTCCTCTTCGTCTTCCTCGAGGACCACCCTTCATCATGACGATTTGAATCACAAGAAAGATCTCGACCATGATTACAGCCACGGCGCCGCCGAAGGAGGAGAAGATGACGATGAAGATTTAGTCGGCGGAGACGGCGGCTGTAGAATCAGCAGACTCAACAAGGGTCAATATTGGATCCCTACACCTTCTCAGATTCTCATTGGTCCTACTCAGTTCTCATGTCCTGTTTGCTTCAAAACCTTCAATAGATACAACAACATGCAGGTTCTTTACTAATCATACTCTCCTTACTCTAAATCTCTTACATATCTCTGTCTCTGTGCGCATAACTTCTTTCAAGAATTTCGTTTTCTTTTCCATGAAAATCGACTTTTATTTTCTGAGTAAACCCAAAAGGTAAAAACCAAAGCAAATATGTTTGTTCACTGAATTTCCTCGAAAAATACAAAAAACGTTCTCACCTTTAATCGGTAAATATATATATATATATATATATATAACATACTGTTTTCAAATCAATCAATGGACGTGTCTTTGCTCACTGATGCATGAATAAATCATTGCATTACAAAGAACCGAGAGACTTGAGACTGTGAAGACTGGGACTGAGATTTAACAAGACAGTAAATGTTCTTTATGTCTTTAGTACTTTCAAGTCTCTGTGGTTTTGCTGCTTTTCTCTACAATATTGGCAAGTGTGTCATCCTTCTTTTGTATGAGGGTCTTTAAATGCCTAACGTGTAAAATAACAGTAGTCATACAATTTCTCATACCTATATATTCAAAATTAATATACATAGATATATATACATGTATGGCTTTTCATATATATATATATACTCGGTAAATGAGCTTCATAAGATTTTGTATTGAACGTACTCAACATCTTGTTTTCTAGTTTACTACTAGGCTTTGATTAATTTGTTTACCGTACCTACGCATGCATTGACATATCTTATTATTATTTTATTTTCTTTTTTTGTTCAAGAATTTAGTTTCTATGATTTTAATTACATTTCAGCATTTACTTAACATCTTGTTGAATGAATATTTGTTGTCTTTTTACATATGCTTCAAGGTTGATATATATGGGTAATTAATATCAATGGAGATAAATATATAAGCTAGTTAGAGTAATCATCATAACATTGATCTTCTAGTTAATATATGTTAATTTGCTGGCTAATTATATAAGGTAATCATTACAAAGTATCGAAGACACATGTAACTAAAATGGCTAACAGACATATCCTAAGCTAAAGTTTCAAGACGCACACTTTATGAATTTTCGAAAATATACTACTATAAGTTATTAAAACCCTACTTGAGTACATGATCATATATACTTGCATGATTTTGTTTACAGATGCATATGTGGGGACACGGATCACAATACAGAAAGGGACCAGAATCTCTAAGGGGAACTCAGCCAACAGGAATGCTAAGGCTTCCATGCTATTGCTGTGCACCAGGCTGTCGCAACAATATTGACCATCCAAGGGCAAAGCCTCTCAAAGACTTCAGAACACTTCAAACACATTATAAGAGGAAACATGGGATCAAACCTTTCATGTGTAGGAAATGCGGAAAAGCTTTTGCGGTCCGAGGGGACTGGAGAACACATGAGAAGAATTGTGGTAAGCTTTGGTATTGCATCTGCGGATCAGATTTCAAGCACAAGAGATCTCTCAAAGATCACATCAAGGCTTTTGGTAATGGCCATGGAGCGTATGGCATTGATGGGTTTGATGAAGAAGATGAGCCTGCCTCTGAGGTAGAACAGTTAGACAATGATCATGAGTCAATGCAGTCCAAATAGCTTATATAATTTAGTATAAGTACTTAGTAATTCGGTATATATATTAATTATAAGAATCCTAAATCTATGGACCAAGTTTTGATGGAGGTAGAGCTTTTCAAAGTAAAAGCTATACCATCTAATTGATCATAGAAAAAAACGAATCAAGATCACTTGGAAATTTTTAAATTGTATCTCTAGCTTTCTAGTCAAATTTATTACAAGGCAATGTAGCAGTCTCTAACTTATGAGGTTTCAACGGTTTCTATTTGTATAATTTATTTTTTTCATTAATTAGTTTTGCCTTTCGTTGTGAAAAAAAAAAATTATAATAAACGTTTGATTTATACTTGTTAGGATATATAGTAAAAGACTAGAAAAGTAGATGCTACATCCATGCATGCATTATGTTAAAAAATTCTCTACATATGTACCATATTCTAGATCGAAATGAATATTTCTAAATTTAATTAATTTGAGTAATTAATGATAGATTCTAGTTTTTTGATTCCCAAAAGATATTAGTTTTCTGGTGGAGTTATCTTTGAATTTATTGTATAAGAATACCTATGATACTTAATTGTCTAGTGACATCATGGAGAATAATGAGAGAATGGACACTAGAGAATATTACTACTCAAGTGCAGACCTTTATTAAGAAGATCAAATACCAATTTATACATTATCTTTCTTTGATAGTTGGTTGTTTTGAAAATAATGTGATGATGCTACTACGTACGTATACCATATGTTTTGAGCATATATAATGCATAAAGTTTATACATGTATATGTAATTAACAGAGTACTTACAAGTAGCTACGTACCATGAAAAATAAAATGTTTAAAATAAATGACTAATTTTCCCCTATGAAACTGCTATTTTGTATAATATTCTAAGCTATTTTACAAAAATACATACTCAAGTTTGAATACATAAACGCATAAAGAAACGTAATATATATATATATGTATATATATACTTAATTTGTTCATTAATTTTTGTTTGGATTTTTCTCAAAAAATTGCCTTATATTATTCTTTCGAATTAATAATCACCAAAGGAATATTGCATTTGTTATTAACGTGCATGCAGCTTATTAATTAGCTAGCGGTTTCTTGATCTTACTATATATAAAAGTTAATCGGACAACAAGTGATTGTCTTATAATTCTAGTTACAGTTTTAGTTGTGTGTCAGTTTGTTGGTAATGTAGAATTCAAGATCCAATTCGGATATGATTGTATAACTAAGATTACAGTTAAAGAGAGGCTTTTATCTTCCTGCAAAGAGATCTTTTCAATATGCTCCTTTTTTTTTTTCTTTTTTTCTCTTCTCCTTTTTGGGTTAGTGGACAGACATATTTGCTCGATGAAGGAACATTACACCTTTTTATCTATATATGATTCACTTTTAAAAATCCCATCTTAAAATTCGAAACCAAATGATGATCATCTCTCGACTCAGGCATATACACACACAGAGATTGACCTAATTTTCGTTTTATGTATAAAGGTATGCATAAACAGTGAATATTCCTTCAGGTCCTGTAATTTCATACGTATGCATGCAGTCATGTACACGTGTATGTATGTGTACATGAATATGATGATCAATGGGTGAAGAAGGAGCACAAAGTAATGTGAAGGAGAGTGATAAAAAAACAAAAGAGAAGAGAGAGTGGAGCCCTAAGGGTGTGATGGGTTGGGCAGATTTGGGAGCAAAGATTGATGGTATCAACAGTTCTCTTTTTTTATTGCTCTCTCTCTCTCTCTCTCTCTCTCACTGTTATTTGATTTGACATCTCATTTTCTTTCCTTTTCCTTTGACCATCTCTCTATCGTTCTCTCTCTACACACACACTCTCACACAAATGACCCAACTTTCATCATCTCCTCCAATCAAAACCCACATGCTTGCCCTCTTTTGTATTCATTTCATTATATCCAAGGTTACACTTGCACATATTTTTTGGTGTATAATTGATCACCCTAATATTTTACCTTAGTTTAATTTGATACATAAACCAAGTAAGTTATATAACCTATTTTCGTTCTAATTTTTTTTTTTAATTCTGGTTATTTGTTAAGGATAAAATTTTTTGCATCAAATGCATGAAATGAATATGGTGATGCACGAAGAAAATTCAAGTTTATGGATTGTTTGTTTTTTTTTCTTTTCTTACATTGGTCGTCACAAGCTGAAATTAAAACAGTAGAAAAACTGGAAAAGCTAAGAACGAACATCTTTAAAAATTGATGTAGGATTCAGACAACATTTATTGCCAATCAATATCCTACCCCTTTGTTGGGAGAAATAGACCATCCATACCTCTCTTCCTTTGACCCCCTCTCCCTCTCATCTTATCTTCCCAACACTTCTCCAGAAATTTCTACCGCTATATAGATTTATTTGTTGGTATATAAATAAACATTACTCCAGTACTTATTAAGTGTGCATGCATGGTTCCTAGCTATTGAATGTTAGATCATCTTTTATATATACGTACGCGGTAAAAATGCAAGTGATGCGTTGACGACAGATGATAACATATATATGTACGTAGCAAAAGTTTTCACTATTCGTGTAAACTAACTCTTTTTATTATATACGTACGATAGAAAACTTATAGATAAACTTTTGTCACTTTATATTTTTTTTGGAGTCTATATCTATTATAGCTTTATATATGATTAAGCTATAAAACAAGTCCAACAGTTTTTAAATCACTTTTACAAAGTTAAATTAAAAAGTGGTTAAAAGCAAGAACCACAACTTTTGTTTTTGATATGATATTATAAATGATTCATAGATTTGATGAACATAGTAAGACTTTGAATTCTAATTTTGCATCTTAATTATGAACATATATTTCTATCTAAAACTCTCATTTATTTAGAAATTATGTCTCCAGTTAAAGGTCTATAAAACACATGCTTACAGTACTCCGATTAAAATAAATATAGATCGCAAACAACAGAAACATAAAAGGTAAATGAAAAATTATTGATTATGTATACTGTATTAGTTAAAAAGTTTTTCGAATCTCGAAACTGAATTGTTCTCTGTGAGTGTGCATTTATCTAAGAAGACATTTTCAAAATCCGAGCAATATATATTTGATTTTTTTATACTGTGTTGCCGGAAAGAATCCGAACATTGGACTTCTTCACTTTGTTCCGTAATTATGCTGTTATATTACCTATTACATTTATAAAACCTAAGTTTATACATTGGTTGTTTAACGTAGACAAAATTTTCTTGTCTGACAAAAAACTTAAATGAAAAAGGCCTTAATTCCTGCTTTTTTAAAATCCCGAAGCTATATTCTACTAAATCCGTTAAACGAAATTTTAATTACTTTACACTTTCCTATGTTCATGTCGAGAAATGCAAAAATGTGTAAGTGAAATTGGGAACTACTGTTCATATTCCAAGGCTGATCTGAAGGAGACAGCTTTGTCTGCCGTGGCTCAAATCTCCATCTCCTACATTTAATTTAATATAATGGACACACACGTACGTACACTGTATATATATATATATATATATATCTCTTTTATACATTATGGAAGAAAAATCTTCTTTTGACGTATTCGTTTTGTCTATACATACATAATCGTTATAAATGAAAGAAAAATATACATTTCGAATTAGTATTAACTATTAAATATCATCACATAAAGAAGATTAATGTAGCTATCTATGATTTTCGACAACTTTGTTTGAAGGAGGCCCCAACATGCAAAAAAGATAAAGGGAGAAAGAGGCCAAATTGAGCTTGACTCATGATTAATCACGGGTACCTCAAAAGAGCATATAATAAAAAAATGAAAAAAAATTAAATTTCATATATATTTTCAAAAGCATAATTGTATATATTAAAAAACATTTATATATGGACGTAAGAAAACAACATATGTATATATATATATATACACACATAATTATTATCTTTATTTAAATTAGTATGATACAATATTTCTCTATTAGACACTAGTAAGAAAAATGACGACATATAAGAGGGCAGTATCTATCTTTATTAGACATCATACATATATTAGGGTATATATTTAATCCAATTCTTAAACACCAAAAAAGAAGAGAAGAGAGTTTATTGAGAATCAAACCACTGTCAAACTCTCGAGCTCTGTATATAATATAATTTTGTTCATATATGAATTACTAAAATATATATATTTTTTTCCTATGAATTTATTTAAAGATTGTTTTAGTCGTAACTGTTTTTGTAATCTGATCACAAATGCATAAAATTAAAGTTAAATTGTATATGTGTAATTAAATAAATTAATTCAGACCTTTTAATTTCTGGATTTTAATGTAACAATTACAAGTAGAACCAGCTTGAGAAAACTTATTAATATCCAGCTAGCTGTTCTGCGTGCATTATTAGCGATCGAACGAGTGATACTATGAACAATATAATATAAATCTTATATAAACAAAAGAATATATGATCCAATTAGCGAAGTAATATATATATATATATATATATTATGGTAAAAAATCTTAAAACACTTTTTCTTTCTTTCTTGTGATACAAATAATAATAGATATATCTTAATTAGAAGAGAGATGAGTGAGCTAGAGAGGTATTCGTTAGCTCGTGATGATTGTCCGAGCGTGTTCTTTTGTCCATATTCTTTATTTGATCAACTTTATTTTGTTTTTGCTACTCCTGTTAAAGCTTATTTGATCATCATGCCTCTCGTAGATTCTCCAAGTTGTATGTTGTGTTGGGTTTCTTTCACCAGCGAATATTATCTCAAGGAAATATAAAATTAAATAAAATGAAAAACACTTTTTCCTGTCAAGTTTCATTTTCTAGTAATATTATCAAATCTTTATATATATACACTAATGAATTTGAAACATCATTATTGAAGGGGGTCTTCGAAAACTAAGTTTTTATACACATACATATATATATATATATATATAATATGATAATAGTGAAATGATAGTTCATTCATATTATCTGTATGGTCACGAGTGTGACGCTTTTTATTCAACGTTTTCATGCATATATATGAATCATCTATGACGTACGCACGTATGGATTTATGTATATGTGTGTGTGTGTGTGTGAAGTGAAGCACTGAAGCTAGAGCGTGAGATTATCACAGAAGGGAGGGGGCAGAGATGATATCAGGAGAAAGAAGTAATAGAAACAAAAAAGGTGGTACGATCGAAAATCAAATCTGGTTTTTTTTTTTCCTTTCGATTAGAGAAGAAAAATATATATAAATATGATTGGACATGGCATCGACTTTTTTTTTTTTTTTTTTTTTTTTTTTTTTTTTTGTCTTTCCAATTACTTTGAGGAGAGATTCTATTTTGAGGTTAACATAACTCCAAAGAAAATACCCACACTCACTCTTTTCCCCCAAGTTTTACCCATCAAACCTTTCCTACATTAATTACCCCTAAAAGTGTATGATGATCATCTATATACATCCCTGTATAGTTGTTTTTAACCTCAATATTAACAAATTTACTTGGTTTACTTTGATATTAATTGGAAGATGACCATCAATATCATCAAGTGGTATATATGATTGGTCAACTATATATATATATATATATATATATATATATATATATAAGTTTTGTTTACATTATAATAGTTTTAGTATGTTACTTCCATTTGCAATAGTGACAAGAACAAAGAAATGGACCACATAACATAAGTAAATTGTCAGTGAAGGTATTTTTTCATTCAGGTACTCTTTTCTTTTATGAACAGTAGACTTTGCATAAGACCAGCTCTCTCTGCTATCCTCTCTCACATAATTATTTTTCCTATATATATATATTTTAAAGAATTTTCTTTATATATATTTGTTTTTTGAATCTTTTTATTTTCAACCTTCTCTTTCTGTCTGCAACAATGTGCTTTAAGTGAAATGTGTCTTTATCTCCTTTCCCATACCTCCTTTGTTTTCTTTTTTGTGTTCATTTACTTTTCATAAAACTAACCAAAATTTAATAAAGATGAATTTCTTACTGTTCTTTTTATAAAGAAAAGCTACGTACTCTTGATTTTATATACTTTCTTTTCGTTAGGGGTATAATTCGCTTATTTTCTCTATGTATATTGTTTTTCGTTTTTTTTTTACGAAGAGTACTATTTTATATATAGAGAGACGACGACCCAAAGCAAAGGACCACATCTGCGTGCATCCTGGTTACTAGGTAAGTTCGTCTACATATACTGAGATTATTAACTTTCAGTTTGATTGCTTTGAAAACTATTTTTGTATCAATTTAAGGATCTATCTTTGTAATCTATTTGTTACGTTCTCATCATCAATTCACATGTATAGAAATCGTTGGAAAAAAAAGATTCACAGCTATCGAAATTAATTTTCGACCTATCGATGTAGATGTAATTCTCACACGCTTTAGGCCTTTAGCTATCATGAAAAAAGAGTTTCATATCTTACTTAGTTATGAGCAAATGTATATCTCTAGATACGTGTGGTACTTTTATATATCGGTAATTAAAATGAAAACCGTTGATTAATTAAGATTTTTTGTCTCGGAACTCATAACAAAAGGGTACGTACGTTCACGTTGGGACTAATGTGAAAAGACAAAATACGAGAGGGATGGGGTTTTATGAATTATGAGAGGAACCCCATACTTTATATACTTACCTTCCAAAGGGGAAGCAATCAATTTGGAGTTGAAGTGTATGTCCTTCTTCTAAACATTCCCATCTCTAAAGTCAAAAACCCTAAATTTCAGTTCCCAAATTTTTTTTGATCGTTTTTTCCCGATGCATGCACATGCAACTCTTTAATTGAATTGCATTCACGTGTCATGGTGGATCGATGGTGATCATCTATGTATGCCCGAATAAAACAAGTTACTCATATTTGTGTATTACCTTTTATAGAAATTAGTTCTCTTGAGCACACACGCTAACGCTAAAACTTGCAACAAAAATTTGTATGAGATATTGTGAAAATTATTCAATCATGTTCATAATTTTATTTTTTTTCGTTTATGTGGAGTTCGAATTCATATCATCAATTAACGAGATAGAGCTTTGACAACATTCTGAGGTATTTGTGATTTTTGTATCCAAATCAAGATTTGGAATATCATCTATCTATTAGACTATTATCTATAGCTAACGACGTCGATGGTATATATAAAGCCCAAAAGATGATTTGTCTTGTAAGTGAAAGCCAAATCAAACAGAGTGTAACAAGATCCCTTGTTTAAAAATTGAATGTCCCAGTCTGAGGCCCAAATCGAAGCTCTACTGGGCCTTATGCCTCGTTGTGTACAAGTCAATAATCAAGCCCATATTCAGATAAAACAGATTTTGACTCTCTCTCTCTCTTCTGGTCCATCCACAGATCATCTCTGAAACATCACTGACGTAACGTCAGTCACAACACGTGTAGCACAGATCTTGATTGATTCCAGTTCTTCGCTTGGATACGCAACACAGCAAAGCAACAATATCTCTAAAGCCACAGAGATTCAAGTGGACCTACGTAAAGAATCTTCCACAATTTGGTTTAATAACAGTCGTAAACTTCTTAAACACGTCATTAGATTAGCCGATACATAAGTACATTTGTTGTCACTGGGTTAACTGATTGATTCAAGTTTCTTCTTCAGACTTAAAAAAATGGAAAAAGCTGTAACACCAAAACTTGATATGCCTCTGTTACACTTCACGAATTCTCGGAAACCCAATTCGATTCCGTCTCCGATTCTTCGACTCTCGAGCTTCAATCGTCACAAGAAACGTTCTTGTCTTGCATCGTCTTCGCGTCCAGGGTTCGAAACAGAGACGATGACTACTGATTCGGAGAGCCATGGTGCCATAATGGAAAATAGTACCGTTGGAAGAAGATTAATCGGTTTAGCCGCCGCAGCTGCAGTAGCGGTTTCTTCGTGTTGCGATTCTCCGGCACTAGCTGAGTCTCTGACTATCGCTTTCCCTGTTTCACGTGCTCGTGAGGTGATCGAGCTTTTTCATTGAGCTCTGTTTCTCTGTTTTAAACGTCTCTGGGAAATAAAGTTTGGATTTTGATGTTTTGTTTAAGGTTACTACAGTACAGAGAACTCTTGTGGAAGCTTGGGGTTTGATTAGAGAAACGTTCGTTGATCCTACTTTTAATCATCAGGGTAAAGTTCAGATTTTGATGATTTTTTTTGTGGATTTTGTAGAATGTTCTCTTGTGGAAAGTGTTCTGATTTTTGCAGATTGGGATTCTAAGCTGCAGCAGACAATGGTGGAAATGTTTCCTCTAAGATCAGCTGATGCTGCTTATGGAAAGATCAAAGCTATGCTCTCTACCCTTGGTGATCCTTTTACTCGACTCATTAGCCCAAAGGTACCAGCAAAGTTTGATTCTCAATGAGTGTTGCAGGGCATGAATTGAAGTTGGTTCTACATTAAGATACTTCTTCTGACTTGCAGGAATACCAAAGTTTCAGAATTGGTAGCGATGGAAATTTCCAAGGTGTTGGCCTTTTCATAAACTCAGAACCAAGAACCGGTCACCTGGTTAGTGCAGACCTCAAACACGTCTTGAGACCTAATACGCTTGGTTTTTCATTTTTCTTCAATACTGATTCATTTTGTGAGCATGAAGTAGATAGATCTTGTTTCATGGTAGAGCCCAATGTAGGTTGTTCTGTCTTGCATAGAAGGTAGCCCGGCATATCGTGCTGGAATACACCAAGGAGAGGAATTGATCGAGATAAATGGTACAATGTTATGTCCTAATCCTACTAACTTTTTTTCTGTCTTTCTAGAAATTGGCTGTAACTCTGTTTATGGGATTTCAGGTGAGAAAATGGATGGTATTGATAGTGAAGCAGCAGCACAGAAGCTGAGAGGCCGAGTTGGAACATTTGTTACCATAAAACTCAAATGTGTACTATTCTTTGTCTTCTCTATTGATTCCATATGCATTCTCTTTGTCGAAAACCCTGTATACTTGAGATCAAACCATCTAAGTTATTGTCTCGTCTTGCAGGTGAATGGATCAGGGACAGGGTCTGGTATCAGAGAGGTACAGTTACCGCTGTTTATGTTAGATTTGTTAGGTTACTTACTAAATAAGTATATATTGTATATGTAAAGGTCAAGGTACCCCGAGATTACATTAAGCTATCACCAATATCCAGTACTATAATCCCACATACAACACCTGATGGACGTTCAGCAAAGACCGGTTATGTCAAACTCACAGCATTTTCTCAGGTTAATCTTGTGAAAACCAAAAACAAATGAAGAGGAGAATTGCAATATATAAGCTCATTGTTTCAATTCTTCCGACAGACAGCAGCATCCGATATGATAAATGCGGTACATGAGATGGAGAATCAGGATGTTCAGTCATACATTCTGGACCTAAGAAACAATCCGGTAAATTTCAGGTTTTGGTTTTGACAACGAGTTTTCGGGTGTTTGTTCATTTTCGACACTTAGCTTTTTGACATTTCCATTTCAGGGAGGTCTGGTTAAAGCTGGACTCGATGTTGCACAGTTATGGCTTGATGGAGATGAGACCCTTGTGTATACAATTGACCGAGAAGGGGTTACATTACCTATAAATATGATTGATGGACACGCTGTGACACATGATCCACTTGTCGTGCTTGTAAGTATGTAGTAATGTATTTATGTACACTTGTAAGTATGAATTAATGTTATATACAAGTTGGCTAGGTGAATAATAGATAGATCCAATGAAATTTAGGTTAATTCGGGTCGGAGAATGTATAAGCCTAATGTTTCCGGTTAAGTTTGGTTTATAAGTCCACTCCCAATTAATGTTTCGGTCAAATATTGGAAAGGTGAATGAAGGAAGTGCGAGTGCAAGTGAGATTTTGGCAGGTGCCTTACACGATAACGGTCGAGCTATACTTGTCGGTAACCGGACATTTGGGAAAGGAAAAATCCAGGTGCATGCATAAGTCAGCTTTAAACAATTCAAATATACAAATCTTGAACTTGTGAAAACAAAATTATGATTGTATGATTGGCGATTTTGCAAGAGCGTAACAGAGCTAAACGATGGGTCGGCTTTGTTTGTGACGGTGGCTAAGTATTTGTCTCCGTCTCTACACGAAATTGATCAAGTAGGGATCTCACCTGATGTACAGTGTACCTCGGATATGATCGATTCTTTGACCGGTGAGATACTTGAGAAGACGAACAGTTCAATTCCAATGCTTGAAGCAGACTCATGTGTTATGGTCGCGGAGCACGAACTTGAGACTCGACAATCCAATGGAACAGCTTCTTGAGGGGGTTTCTCGTGAATTAATATAGGATAAGTTTATGGCCGTGTATATATTGATAGTTCAATGTATGTGTAAAACTATTTGGCACTTACTTGTGCCGTGATATTAATTAATACTGAAATACATCAGTAAAAGCGTATTTAAACTCAACAATTATCGGACAAAGGAACTTTACATCTTATTCGTATATTCAAACTTTAAAAGTCCTAAATGCTGAGAAAAACAAAATAAAATGTCTTGGATGAGAAAAAAATCTGATTATAAAAGGATGGTGAATTTCATGAGAAGACCAAATCAAACGCCGTTAACTCGGTTGGAATACCGAATACGCAGTGCTCCAGTTTCAGTGTGAGCGATCGATATTTGTCTTTCCGACATTATCTTTTTGGTAGATTTACTAGGGTCTAGGTACCTTATAATAATATTAAATGAGCCAGCCCAAACAAACACTTTAATCCCATTTGGTATTACCATAAACGGGTCAAAAGGCACAAGACCATTGATTGTCCAAACACTACCTGCGTTTAGAACTTTAAATTTCACACCATGCTTTTTCTTTTTGGTCAAAATATGAGCTAATTTCTGTTTTAAACTTTGAATTACAAACCAAACCAATGGTTTGATTTCTTTGTTTATAATTGTAGTTTTACCACGAATATTCTTCGAATTAGCCAACGAGTGATGACTTATAATATACACGTTGTTTGGTTTATTTGGGCTTGTAATAGCTTTTTGTACCCTCTTTGTGGGGAATAACTCTTCTGTTAATTTGAATGAAGTACTAGTTTGTCCAAAAAAATAATTAAAATACATGTATGCGGAAAAAAAAATTAAAATTTTATTTTTCTACATCGAAATTGAAACTCATGCATGGAGTCATGTTATAATGTAACAAGAATACAGATGACCGAAAAGAATGTAACAAGAATACAGAAACAGCAATGCTAAAATCAAGCTAAGCCACATATTGCAAGTCTTTTCACCGTAATTATAGTTATAATTAGTTAAATTTTGACCACCTTAAAACTTCTGTTATTTTTAGTAAAGAATTTGTTTTTTTTCTCTAAAAATAACACAAGTTCCACACATATAAATTGGCCATGAACACCATCCATATTCCTCAGACCTGCAAGAACTTGAAAAAAAAAAGAAACAAAAAAAAAAACACTAAATAAAAAAAGAAGAAAAGAAAAAGCCTTTCAGGTCTCAACAATGGAGATGAAGAAGATTGCTTGCGGTGTGCTTTTCGCTGCTGCCTCTATGACCGCCGTCATGGCTGCTGAGGAAGCCGGAGCTCCGGCACCAGGACCCGCTACAGCTGCCGCCTCGGCTGCTTTGCCAGCTCTTGGCTCTTTGGTTGGGGCTTCCCTTGTGTCCCTCTTCAGCTACTACTTGCACTAAGCTAATCTTTCATTATTCTGTAATAATTAAAAAAAAAAAGACACTAATTATGTGATCTTGTTCATTTCCTCCCTACCTATTTCCATTTCACTTGTTTATTAATAAAACTGAGAAAGTGATTTCTTGAATAAACGAACTTTCTCTGATAGTGTATTGATTTCAAATCTGGGTTTAGCCCCTCCTGATGGGAAGATTAGACAAATACTAGAAGTTGACTATAGTGAAGATTATAAAAAAAAATTGTCAGCAAATATATATTATATGCAAATATATATATATTATAAAAAAAATTGATATTGTTAATTTTGGAAGGTTAATATATAAAAGGAATGTACTTTATATAACATGTTTTGCAACGAGTAAGTTATTAAGTTGTTGACCTTATCGTAAGCTCCAATCATATAAAGTGACCTCGTTGACTTGACTTGTTCCAGCAATAGCATCTCTGACTCTCTTTCTTCTTTGCGTCCCTTTCCTCACAAGACAATCTTCATACTTCGGTCTCATTTTCTGGGACTAGAGATGTTGAGTTTGTTCAGAAAAAAGAAGAAGAAGCAGAAGAAAGAGGAGGAGATCAATTTCCAGAAGAATGGGAGCTTATTGTTGGAAGAACTCATTGCAACTTCAGGAGGTAAATACAATCCCATCCGTACGTTTTCATCCCACCAAATCCTTCAAGCCACAAACCACTTTGACTGGAACCTTGTAATCTCTGAAGACAGATTCGTGTGGTACAAAGGCATGATTGAAAACAGACCCGTACTGATCAAGAAATTCCGAGACTGTTCTGTTTTTGACGCTGACAACTTTTCCCGTGACATTGCGGTTTCATCTTTGATGAGCAGCCATAAGAATGTTCTCCAGCTCTTGGGGTGTTGTATGGAGTTTCCTCGTCCGGTTCTCGTTTGTGAATACCCAGAAAATGGAGCTCTAAACTGTATCAGACGTGGAAAGGAAGGTGTCCGGCCATTCCCTTGGAATGTAAGGTTGCGGATCGCTAAGGAGATTGCAGAAGCTGTAGCGTATCTTCACACCGAATTCTCCAGGACTATAATCCATAGGGATCTAAAGCTTGCAAATATTTTCTTGGACAAGAACTGGTCTGCTAAACTCTCTTCTTTCAGCCTCAGCATACTTATTCCAGAGGGAGAATTGGGCGTAAAAGACATGGTTTGCAGGACTTCAAGCTATATCGAACCGAGTACTTTAATACAGGTTTGGTCACCGAGAATGTCGACATCTATAGCCTTGGGATCATCATGCTAGTTCTTTTGACAGGAAAGTCTGAATACAATTCGGATGTAGCTGTTTATCTTGGGAAATTTCTAGAGCGAGGTTTGTTGGCTGAGCTGATAGACCCGTCGATGCTGGACAGCGTGAATGACGACATTCCCCAACATTCAAGACAGCAAATGGAAGCGTTTATTGAGCTTGCTTTTAGATGTGTAAGATTCAGACCAGGAGAGAACGTGCCTCGTATGATAGACATTGCAAAAGAACTCAAGAAGATAGAAAAACATACCTGACGCCACAAATATTTCTAGTGAGACTCGAAACAAAACTATTTCTTATACAGTTTTTAGTAGTAAAAAGTTGTAAGGATCTTCTCATTTTCGAGATTTCTTCCAAGATAACTTTTGAATCGGAGACTCTTGAATTTCTACACTACATAATCCAAGGACATTTTACTTAGCTATACATATTTCAAGTAACTTAAACTAGCTCTTCTTTTGGACACCAATAATACTTCCATCTTCTTCAGCCATGTTCTTGTGATGCCATCTCTATGAGGATATCTCAAAGTATATCTCATCAAGTTCCTAGAGGATCTCTAGCTAGAATTTCTCAGTGATGTTTCAATCCGCTTGAGTTCTTTAGCTACTTGGATCATCTTTGGTCTGTCTTCATCTCTCTCCTCGCAACATCTCAAAGCAAACACCACACATTCTTCCACTTGCAACCTTTGACCACTTGAGATATCCTTCATTAACATTGGATCTATTACTTCATCAAGCTTCCCATCCTCAAATAAACGTCTCACATAGCTAAGAACACCTTGGGGATCTCCATCAGATCCAGTGAAGACAACCGGTTTGCCAGTGAGAATAACCAGCAAAAAGACCCCGAAGCTGTAGACATCCGTATATTCGGTCACAAAACTGGTGGCATAATACAACGGATCGAGGTACCCAGCTGTTCCCAGGATCCATTCAACTTCTATTCTTGATTTGCCCTCAGGGAGAGATATTGAGAAAGATAAATCAGAAAACTTTGCTGTCCAGTTCTTGTCCAAGAAGACGTGCATCGGTTTAACATCTCTATGTATGATGATCTTAGGGAAGGCCATGTGAAGATAAGTCACAGCATTGGCAATCTCTTTCCCAATCTTTAACCGCAAACTCAATGGCAATAAACATTCTTCACCATTAACCACAATACCTCCTCGCTGATTCAAAACTCCATGTTCTGCAAATTCAAACACAAGAACCGGAAAAGGAAACTCGAGACAACATCCTAACAGCTTAAGAAAGTTGCTGTGATTGCTCATCCGAGCAGACAAGACAATATCATTATAAACCTCTTCAACTCTGTGTCCTGTAATTTCATCCTCGGCGAATCTCTTGATCATGTAAGGCCTATCTTCGATTTGACCTCTATACCACTTATAGTATACATCTTGCGAGACGAAACAACTTGAATCGAAATTGTTGGTGGCTTTCAAGATCTGATCAGGAGAAAAGCTGCGAATAGGAATGGATTTACCGTTACAATCAGCGATAAGTTCTCTTAAGAAGATGCTTCCGTTATCCAAGAACCATCTCTTCTTCTTGTCCTTCTCCTTCCTTGTCCCAGACCCAGATTTCAGATACTGCTTCCTCATTAATTTCCTTTATCAAATTTCTAATTCTTTGGTGACAAAGATGATGGTTCCCCCATAGGAAGTATTGACCTTTCGTCGGTGACTAGTGAGTTGAATAAAGAGGACACCTTTCTTACCTAAAAAGCTTCTGGAAAATCAAAAGTCTGTTCTTAGCTGACTTCAGACTAGAAAAGAAGCAAGTGAACTCTGAGAACTGTGGAATTTGTATTGGGCCAAGTATAAGGGCCTATGCAAAAATAAAGCCCAACAATGGATATAAAGTGGGCAACAACAACAACACGCTATACCAAAAGTTTTCTACGACAAACGGTGGATAACTAAGTGTGATGACTGATGAGTCTCTGTCAAAATGTCAATGGTTGGAATTTTGTATGCATAGAGATACTAAGTCCTTTTTGTCCGAAGAGGAAAACTGAAACAATAAACTTTGTTTAGATGAAATCAATGTTGAAGAAGTTGAAGCAGAGTCTGAGATCTGGATCATCCGAGAGAAGAAAGGAAAAAGAAAAGAACATTCAGGAAGAGAAGTGGTTCTTGGACAACGGAAGCATCTTCTTGAAAGAACTTATAGCTGATTGTAATGGTAAGTCTATTCCTATACGCAGCTTTTCTTCTTCCGAGATCCTGCAAGCCACCAGTAACTTCGATTCCAGTTGTTTTGTAACCGCAGAGGGGTTCTACGTTTGGTACAAAGGTATCATCGAAGATAGATCTTACATGATCAAGAGATTCTCCGAGTATAAAGTTACACATTACAGAGTAGCAGAGGTTTACAACGAAATTGTCCTGTCTGCTCGGATGAGCAACCACAACAACTTTCTTAAACTATCAGGACTTTGTCTCCAGTTTAGTCTTCCGGTTCTTGTGTTTGAATATGCAGAACATGGAGTTTTGAATCACCGAGGAGGTGTTACCATTAACGGTGAAGACTCTTTATTGCCTCTGAGTTTGCGGTTGAAAATTGGAAAGGAGATTGCAAATGCTCTGACTTATCTTCACATGGCGTTCCCCAAGATCCTCATACATAGACACATTAAGCCAAGGAATGTTTTTCTGGACAAGAATTGGACGGCAAAGTTGTCTGATTTCTCCATCTCCATAAACCTCCCTGAGGGGAAATCAAGAATGGAAGTTGAATGCATCCAGGGAACAGTCGGGTACCTCGATCCTTTATACTATACTACGAAAGTGGTGACGGAATATACCGATGTGTATAGCTTTGGAGTCTTCTTGATGGTTATTCTCACTGGTAAACCAGCCCTTGCATCCACTAGCTCTGATGGAGATTACAAACATATTGCTAGCTACGTGAAAGGCTTTCATGAGAATGGGCAGCTCGATGGACTAATAGATCCGAAGGTGATGGAAGACATTACAAGTGCTCAAAAAGTGCTTGTGGAAGCATGTGTGGTGTTGGCGCTAAGATGTTGCGAGCTGAGAGATGACAACAGACCGAAGATGATACAAATAGCTAAAGAACTCAAGCAGATTCAGACATTATTTGGAGATCCTAGCTAGAAATCTATAAACTAAAGTCTCAAAAACATTTCTTAAAATGTCAACGGTATGAACAAATAGTCAACGGCGGGAAATGAAACCGCAAAAAGGTGTTCATCTTGTGTTGCCTACTTGAGCTGAGATGCTGCGAGGAAGAGAAGAAGAAAGTTTAAAGATGATCCAAGTAGCTATGGACTCCAGCGGATTGAGACATCATTGAAAGAGTCTAGCTAAAGAGGTTTCTTTTGTGTTCTTGGAGTGTGAAGTCAAGAGTTTGAATAAAAAAATTCTACCTGAAGTGTGGAACTCAGATTCGTTACATATAGGAATTGTTCAGAAAAGCTCGGAGAAACATATGACGTGAACTTTGACCTTGTATGAGTGTAGTGTGCTTTTTCTATATATGCTTGCACTAAAAACGCCTGAAAAGAAATATCATCTACAGATACATACATATATCTATGTATCTGTGCATTTATGTATCCCATTGTTTTGGATTTATAATGCAATTTCCTGTTAAACAGAAGCGGTTCTTGTTTCCATGATAAGCAATTTCTATGATATACCTAAGGAAAACGCTGGTGGAATAGATGTGAGTGGGTACTGTAAATCATCTTTGTAAGTTCTGAAATTAATGATGCAGAGATAACTTTGCAGTGTCATTTACGCCGCCATCAGGGCAATTCTGAAATCTAGTCATCTAGGCTCATGTTGCATATCAACAAAGATACGAGAGAAATCTGAAAAACAGAGAAAGATCATATACAGGAAACACTTTTAGACAACTCTTCAAAGAGTAGACATTGTTTGGTTCACAGACAGACGTTTTGATCAGTCTTTCTAACACTTCAAAGCTCTTTGGCATTCTTCAGGTCCGTAATCATATGCGTTCCAAACTTTCCAGAGTAATGGGATAAAGATGATCTCTAGCTAGGATTTTAACAATGATGTTCAATCCGCTTGAGTTCTTTAGCTACATGAATCATCTTCGGTCTGTCATCATCCCTCTCCTCGCAGCATCTCAGTGCAAGTAAAACACTAGCTTCCACCTGCAATCTTTGAGCATTCGTAATGTCTTTCATCATCATAGGACATATTACTTCACTGAGATTCCCATTCTCATATAAGCCTTTCACATATCCAAGAATACCTAGAGGATACCCATCAGATCCGGTGAAGTAAACCGATCTGCCAGTCATAACAACCATCAAAAAGACTCCAAAGCTGTACACATCGGTATATTCCGTCACAAGTCTGGTTGCAAAGTATAATGGATCAAGGTACCCATATGTACCCAGCACGTCTTCAGCTTCTATCTGTGATTTTCCCTCATCGAGCGAGATTGAGAAAGATAAATCAGACAACTTTGCAGTCCAGTTCTTGTCCAAGAAAACATGCATTGGCTTAACATCTCTGTATATGATGATCTTAGGAAACGCCATGTGAAGATAAGCCAAAGCAGTTGCAACCTCCTTCCCAATCTTCAACCTTAAACTCAAAGGCAATAAAGATTCATGCCCGTTTACCGTAACACCTCCTCGATGATTCAGAAATCCATGTTCAGCATTTTCAAACACAAGAACCGGAAAAGGGAACTCAAGACAACATCCTAATAGTTTAAGAAAATTGTTATGATTGCTCATCCGAGCAGACAAGACTATGTCTTTGTAAACCTCTGCTACTCTGCGATCTGTAACTTTATACTCAGAGAATCTCTTGATCATGTAAGATCTATCTTCGATTACACCTCTGTACCATATGTAGAAACCTTCTTCAGTGACATAACAACTGGAATCGAAATTCTTGGTGGCTTTACGGATCTGAGAAGAAGTAAAGCTGCGTATAGGAATGGATTTACCATTACAGTCAGCGATGAGCTCTTTTAAGAAAACGCTTCCGTTCTCCAAGAACCATCTTTCCTTCTTTTTCGTGGACCCCGATCTCAGATATTGCTTCAATTTCTTCCCCATCGATTCCATTTAACTAATATAGATAAATTCTTGGTGATTTTCTTAGAGAAAGCTTCTTAAAACCAAACTTTTAATACAAAAGACAGTACCTTTTCCCAGTTTGAAAGATGGTCGATTTGGTCAAAAATACTCAGCTCCATAGAAGGACTTGTCAAAGCGTCTTAAGTCCCAAACAAACTCTAAAATTGTGACAAATCACTCTTTGTGTCCAAGTCTAGAACTAAAACCCTCCCCATCATAAAATGTATTTCTCTGTTTTCAAACCTCTGTGGCCATGTAACAGTAGTTTGAGACTCAAATCCAGGGTTCATGTTCCATCTTGGTATCTCAGCGTCATAAGTGCCAGCAGTGTTAGAGTAAGAAACATGTTCACTTGGTGGTCAGTTCAAAAGCATCTTTACATGTAAATAATGTTAAGCAGTTGCCTCCTTGTGAGAAGTAAAAGTTGTTTCTGAAGCGGAAAATCTGCAATTTTTGAAATCATATATGTAGTGTAAATGATCGACGCAGAAGACTCATGAAGTTACATCTTTGCCGCCCAATACAGAAATTAGTTTTAATGTATTCAAACCCAAATTCCAAACATAAATGCTTATAGGATTTCAGCTTAGAAACACACGCCTTAGTTCAATAAGAAATCCAGTGATACAGAAACTTAGCCCAAATTCTACGGAAACTTTAGAACCATTCTACATGTTCGAAAGCTTTACCCAAAAAGTAATGCAATAAGAAATCCAGTGATGCAGAAACTTAGTATGACCATGATCTCAATCTTGATTCCGAATTTCTTTGTCCACTTGACCATGCTTGACCCATCTTCCAGCATCTCAGGCTTTAAAAATCCAGATGTAACATCTAGGGACTGCTCTATTCGCTCAATCCGCTTGAGTTCTTTAGCTACTTGGATCATCTTTGGTTTGTCTTCATCTCTCCCCTTGCAGCAGCTCAAAGCAAGCACCACACAAGCTTCCACCTGCAATCTTTGAGTACTTGTGATGCCTTCTTCAATCATGATTAGATCAATTACTTCATCGAGTTTCCCATTCTCATATAAGTATTTGGCATAGTCAGTAATACATTCGTAACTCTCATCAGGTCCAGTGCAAGAGTAAGATGGTTTTCCGGTGAGAACATTCAACAAACTGATTCCAAAGCTGTAAACATCAGTATATTATGTCACAACGTTTGATGTTAATTTTAAAGGATCGAGGTACCCAAATGTTCCCTGATCGCCTTCAATTTCTATTCTTGACTTTCCCTCAGGGAGTGTAACGGAGAGTGAGAAATTAGACAACTTTGCGGTCCAATTCTTGTCCAAGAAAATTGTGGTTGGGTTAATATCTCTATGTATAATGATCTTAGGGAAGGCCATGTGAAGATAAGTCACATCATTTGCAATCTCTTTTCCGATCTTCAACCGAACACTCCATGGCAATATAGATCCTTCCCCGTTAACCATAATATGTCCTTGCCAATTCAGAGCTCCATATTCTGCATCTTCAAACACGAAAACCGGAAAACTAAACTCAAAACAGCATCCAAATAATCTCAGAAAATTGCTGTGGTTGCTCATCCGAGCAGACAAAACAATTTCATTGTAAGCCTCTCCAACTCCACGTTCTATAACTCTATCCTCGATGAATTTTTTAATCATGTAAGACTTATCCTTAATGATACCTCTATACCACTTGTAGAGGGCTTCTCGAGAGACCAAACAACTGGAATCGAAGTTATTGGTAGCTTGAAGGATCTGGTCAGAAGAAAAGCTGAGTATAGGAATGGATTTACCGTCACAATCAGCAATAAGCTCTTTCAAGAAGATTCTTCCATTGGCCAAGAACCACCTTTCTTTCTGAATGTCTTTTTTCTTCCTTTTCCTGGACGGCCCAGATCCCAGATTCCACCTAAGCTTCTTCACCATCGATTCCATTAAAGATCAGTATTTCCTTCCTCTCTTTGCCCTTGTTTCTCCAGAACTCCATAATCTTTTTCAGATCAATGAAGAAATGCTCGTAAAGGTTGATGGTAGTCAAAGTTGCCTCATCGCAACCAAAACCTCCTCGGTCGTTCAAAACTCCATTCTCTGGGTATTCAAACACTATAACCGGAAGGTGAAACTCGAGAGAACATCCCAGAAGTTTGAGAAAACTACTTTGATTGCTTACCCGACTAGATAAGACAATGTCGTTGTAAACCTCTCTAACTCTCTCTGCTGTAAACTCTGACTCTGTAAAACTTTTAATCGTGTAAGGTCTTCCTTCGATGACGCATTTCACAGTCTTCTTCCTTCTCCAAGATGATCTCATCGCCGATTTAAGCTCCAAAAAAAACTGACAAAAAAAAAATCTAACCAAAAAAAATTGACCCAAACAACTTTTTATATCGTTCTGATAAAAAGACAAATTTTTAAAGGTTAAAATATCAACTAATATTTTAATTATTTGTATTTCGTTGACCTTAAATGTTTTAGAAATCGAAAGAAAGACAAACAAAAATCAATCATACACTTTCCTTTGAACCAGTCTCACCGTCGAGTCTTTGATGCTGACTTGCTGAGGAATGATCAGAAGATGAGATTTTGGAGTAAGAAGACGACGAAGAAGCTGAAGAAGAACTTAGAAGCAAATCAACGGCTAAGATTGTTCCAAGAGAACGGGAAGGTACTCTTGGAAGATCTCATCGAGCTTTGCAATGGCAAATCCAATCCAATTAAAACCTTCTCTGCTAACGAAATCCTCGAAGCCACAGACAACTTCAGCGAGAGCAATCTTGTGGTTCGATTCGAGTTCATGTACAGAGGTATGCTCCAAAACCGTCCTGTTCTAATCAAAAGAGCCATATGGAGTTTATACAAATCTGATACATTAGAAAAGATTTGTCGTGACATTGCTGTCTCATCGATGGTGAGTGGTCACAAGAATTTCCTCAAATTGTTAGGTTGTTGCCTTGAATTTGAGCATCCGGTCTTAGTTTGTGAGTATGCAGAACGTATACCTTTCAATAATACTCCAAACCCGGACATGTTGTTGCCATGGGGAATGAGGATAAAGATTGTGAAAGAGATTGCAATCGCGGTTTCTTACCTTCATACAACGTTTTCAAGAACTATGATTCATACCGATATACAACCTTCCAACATTTTCTTGGATTCAAATGGGACAGCAAAGTTAAGTGGGTTTTGTCTTTGTGTCTCAATTCCTGAAGGAGAGACATTTGTTAAGGTTCATGCTGATAGAGTAGAAGGAACATTAGATTATCTTGAGTACAACTATGCTGCCACCGGACTGATCACTGAGTATACCGATGTTTTTAGCTTTGGAGTGTTGTTGCAAAACTTTTTCACGAGAATGTATGGAGTGGTTGATTATTGTTGCAGTGAAGATGAGAGTCTATTTGAAGAGTTTGAAGACAAACAAAATGTAATGAATATGAGGATTTCAGATAGAATATCCATATTTGTGCAAGAGGAGAGAATCTTTGAGGTGCTGGATCCAAATATATTGGAAAGTATGGGTGATGATGAAACCGAAGAACACAAGATACGGCGAATGGAAGCAGTCCTTATGCTCTCACTCAGATGCACTGGCCATAGAGGTGATGTTCCAAAGATGATGGAAGTTGCCAAGGAACTAAAAAGGATTGAGAGATGCACATAGAGTGAATTTTACAACATCTATTGGATGTATTTGTAATAGTAAAAAATATTTGGATCAAACTGATTTATTTATCGTTGGTCCTATATATACCTTTGAGGCTTTGTGAGATACTATTTCAGAAATAGCAATACTCACTTTGACATAGAGTAGCAATTATTGAGCAAAGAGTAGCTATTACATTTTTTTCTGGGTCAATGTGTAATAGTAAAGAAGATGTGGATCAAATTGAAATGTCTAATTGGGGTGGAGATTTGATAATATAAATGTATTGGGTGAAGCTTCGAGTAATTGAAAAGATACGGATAAAATATAAATATCTAATTTGTCGGAATTTGACCACTCAGTTATGACTCTCTTCTGACTTCTGAGTTGTGAGGAAGAAGAACAAATCAAGTTTGCTCCTTTGCAAAAACCAAAGTTACGATTTTTCTCTGTAAGATTTTTACTTTCGAATTTGTCTTCTCACTCTCTGCTCCAATCATCTAATGAGAAGGAACGAGAAGAAGAAAAAAAGATTGGATTTGAAGAACGGAGGGATTCTGTTGGAGGAGCTAATCGCTTCGTTCGACGGCAAAACCAATCCGATTCGTTGCTTCTCCTCCGATCAAATCCTTAAAGGGACTGACAATTTCTCCGAGAGCCGAGTTATCTCCAGTTGGGGATATTTCATTTGGTACAGAGGCGTGATCGAAGACAGACCAGTTTCGATCAAGAAATGGTCGAGTCAAAATCTCTCAAGCTTCACAGAAGCGTATCGAGATATCTCTGTATCCTCTCAGATGAGTGGACACAAGAATGCTCTTAAGCTTATAGGGTGTTGTCTGGAATTTGATCTTCCAGTTTTAGTCTGTGAGTACACAGAACACGGACCGCTTAATAGAGACGGTGGAATCTCAAGCGGAGAGGTTTTGCCTTGGAAAGTGAGATTGAAGATTGCTAAAGAGATAGCTAGTTCTGTGACTTATCTCCACACGGCGTTTCCAGAGACTATAATCCATCGGAATATAAATCCGACGAACATTTTCATTGACAAGAATTGGACGGCGAAGCTTTCTGATTTCTGGTTCTGTGTTGCAATACCAGAAGGAGAACTCTTTGTAGAAGATGCTGTCAAAGGTGTGATTGGTTTTGTTGATCCAGATTATTACTGGACAATGAAAGTTACAGAGAAAGTTGATATTTATAGCTTTGGTGTTGTGATGTTGGTTTTGTTGTCTGGAAGAGCTGCTGTCTTTAATGGACCTGGAGAGACTCCTATCTCCCTTAACGATCATGTGTCCGAGGTAGTGGAGAGAAATGGCTTTGATGAGATTGTTGATAAGGAGATATGGAAAGATTTTGGTGGTGGTGGTGATGATGATTTGGTTCTGAGACGGTCACAGGTTGAAGCTTTTCTGAGGTTAGCTTTGAGGTGTGTAAGATACAAGAAAGAAGATCCAGTGAGTGGTATGCTTGAAGTTGCCAAAGAGCTCAAATTGATTGAGAAACTCTCTTAGTTAGTCTTCCTTCATTTGTTAGATTTAATATTCTTGAAAGTATGATAACCTCTAAGAAAGTTTTAGTGATGTCTTAATGTGTTAATGTCTTTCATCTGTTTCAAATCTTTTGAAGTATTTATCTTTTCATTTTCTTTCGAAACTGAAACGTTATCATATCGTTCTAAAGGGTAATTCTTGAGTGAATCAAATCTTAATGATCAATATTATTGCTGTGAATCACTAGATACACAAGTGAATGCACTCATTTTTATTAGCAACTGTTGATTTGGCTGCAATGGAGAAAAGTTGGTGTAATTGACGAGAAAACCAAGAAAGAAGAGAGTCAAAATGGCTCTGTTTGTGATTTGGTTAAAGATGATGATAATGATGATGAGGAAGAGGGCAACGAGTATGTTGCTACTGCTAATGCAAAGTGCCTATCAAGATCACCACAGATACATGATGAATCGAGAGGTTGAAGATGAAGAGTAAGAGAGAGAGAGAGCTGAAGAGAGAGAGTGACCAAAAATCATAACATTCTCATTAATGAAATAAGTTGTTACAATGTGGTTTATATACTCGCATGTATATGAAACTAAAACTTAGGAGTAAAATGTATTTGAGTAAAATACTCATGATACACCCCCGCAAACCTTTGAATCCAAACATAGTGTAGGATTATAAAGGTTTGAAAGTGACATTCTAACAAGCAAAGAGTGAAAAGGCTTCGGATGCAGAGGCTTTGTCAGAATATCTGCTAGCTGATTCTCACTTGAAACATGAAGAGCTTTAAGATTCCCAAGCTTGATCTGATCTCTGACAATGTGACAATCAATCTCTATGTGTTTTGTTCGCTCATGAAACACTGGATTTGTTGCGATGTATATAGCTGACTTGTTGTCACAAAATAACTTTGCTGTTGTAATCACACGAACATGAAACGCTTGCAGAAGCTGTTGTATCCATAAAACTTCTCTTGTTGCCTCAGCCAAGCTTCTATATTCTGCTTCTGTGCTACTATGACTTGCAACTTGCTGTTTCTTAGACTTCCAGCTTATCAATGAAGTTCCCAAATAGACACAAAATCCTGAAACTGATCTTCTGGTGTCTTTGCATGTTCCCCAGTCAGCATCTGCAAAAGTGTTTATGCAAAGTTCTGTATCTACAGAGTAGAAAAGACCCTGACCTGGACTGCCTTTAAGATATTTGAGTACTCTGTATACAGCTTGAAGATGTTGATCTGTCGGGGCTTGAATATACTGACTAAGCTTGTGTACTGCATAGGTTATGTCAGGTCTTGTGATAGTCAGATATAGAAGTCGTCCCACCAACTCTCGGTATAATCTTGGTGTGTCCAAAGGTAAGCCAGATTCACCAGTCAAAGTCACATAAGGATCCATAGGCACATCAGTTGGTTTGCATGCCAATAAACCTGGTTCTGATACCATATCAAGATCACCACAGATACATGATGAATCGAGAGGTTGAAGATGAAGAGTAAGAGAGAGAGAGAGCTGAAGAGAGAGAGTGACCAAAAATCATAACATTCTCATTAATGAAATAAGTTGTTACAATGTGGTTTATATACTCGCATGTATATGAAACTAAAACTTAGGAGTAAAATGTATTTGAGTAAAATACTCATGATAGTGCCTTTCGGCAATTTGTGAAGGTGTCAGTGTCGGTAAGAGAGTGGCTCATTTGGTCAAAGAGGTCGAAGGTTGGGAAGATACTTCAAATGGTGGCATTAGAGGTGGAAGTGAGAACGAGGCAGGTGATGACGTCAAAGATAAAAGTGAGGATGATAAACTACTGAAACAGAAGGTTGAGAGTTAGGAGACAAGAATTGAGAAACTTGAAGAAGAGCTAAGAGTTAGTCTTTAACGATTTGTGATAAAATTCCCTTCCATCATGTTTTGCGTCTCTATGAGTTAGTATCTTTTAACATTTGATGGCATGCTGTAGGATTTGGTTTGGGGATCATGATCATCATGTAATGATCAGTACCCACCTTTGTTGTATATTTGTAATAGACTAAGGTAATTAAGTAGTTTATTATTTGTTTCTTGGTTTGAACTTTAAACCCTTGACCCTCTTTCTAGATCATCAAATCAAATTGCATTCGGTGTAGTATGTATATATCTTGACGAGTGACGTTTTCTATATCCGAAACTGTGGGAAGACAAATTTAGACATGTGGGATTCATTTTTTCAAACGACATAGTGGTTGGTCCTTGTAAATTCCAGTACTACATGTCTATTGGTGTGAATCATGACCATCATGAAAAATCAAATTGATTCATAAATAATTAGATGTTAAAAAGAAACAAACAAAGGAGTTAAATCTTTCGATAACATACACACTATAGGAAACTTTCTTTTAGAAAATAGCTGGATAATGTTTGCTTTAACATAACCTACAATTATATCTTTAAATGTAAACATTAACAATGGTGTGTTGTTTCAAAATAATACAAAACGGTAATAATTTATCAAAAGAACAGGCTAATACTTACTGTAAATGTTGTTTTTTTTCTTACTTTAATTAATTATAAACCACCCGAAGCTAGTCAAACGTTATAATTAGTTAACGCGAATTCAGTTACAACTTAACATGTAAAAAATTAAAGACAGTATAAATGTATGAAATGCAATGAAACAATAATGCAAACCATTAAACAAAAGCTAAGAAAGAATAATAAATAAAAAAATAAATAAAAAAATGGGCTGCCAAAGAAAAGTGATAACTCTGGTGATACTAGCGTCGCTCTTGAATGTAGCATTGTCTCAAACTGGAGTAGTGGTGGGGAAGGATATATATAAATGGAGCATATTCCCGATAATACAAGTGATCGTAACAAACGAGCTGGATGGGATGGTGCTACACTTGAATTGCCAGAGTAGTACTAGTAAGTCGAACTCGAAGACTGGTTATCACATAAAATTTTTGCCTTGGGCGACGATAAGAATCGCTGACTTTACGAGAAATCTGTGGTTATGGGGAGAAACGGAACATTATTGTATATTTAGTTTTGGGGGTGAAAAACATACTTTTACTATTTATAAAGATAGCAGAGACAATGTTCCGGGATATCAGTGCCAACACTGTCTTTGGACCGTAAGAAGAAATGGAGTATGTGCTCTTGATTCACGAACCGGAAAATATGATATTTGTTATTCTTGGGATAAATAACCAAACTTTTATCTTCTTCTTTTTTCCCCCAATTATATATAATGATAATTATTATTAAATCTATATGTATGAACTGATATTCAATTTTTTTATTATTAAGGCAGAGAAAAGAATGAGTTGCAAGTGATGCTTAGCTTCTTAAGACCATCAAAATCTTAGAGCTGATTTATATTGCCAATTAAGGCTACTTATGAGTTACTACCAACGTTTTTGACACCAAAAAGCTTGTTTATCATGTAATTTTATAGTAGATGATTACGTAGCTTTCAAATCTCAGAAGTTACTAGTAGTCATCGAGATCAGACTATCAAAGCAACATATAACTTCTCCGAAAGTAACCGTGCTTCCCAGATTAACTGGGCAAGGCTGGGATATTTTAACTTTTGCCTTCAATGTGAAACAAACCAAGTGTGAAGTGTGAACACATTCAGAGTCTGATGCTTCTCAAAGTCAACTTTTTCCTTTGCCGACCACTTTTTTTTTTGTAATTAATATAATCCTATTTTGATGATATATGATATGGCTTCCTTCCTTGTCTTTATTCTGCAGCATTCATGGTGCTTTCGCTTCTGAGGTACAACTTTCATTTTTGTAGACATTATTAGAGATTAGTGTTCATGTTCTTGTCGAGGCATCTCCCTTTCAGTTTTGGTGTTCATTAGTTCTTTGATTGCAACATATATCAGAAAAAAAAATTCAGTTGTTTTGTGGACATCATAGATGATCATAAATTGTGGGATTGGATTTATTTTACGGAAATATAATCTACTTTCTCCATTGCAGTTCCAATGATTTGAACTATATAGGGTGGGTCAATGGAGTTTCTATGGGAAGTTTTCACACAGATGAACTTTTGTCTTCATTTGCTATAAAGAAGAAACCTTGTAGAGTCTGTCTATAAGATGGATTGGTTGAGAAGGAAAACAATCGGAGCCAAGACACGGCAGAGAAATGTCAACGAGAATGGTGCGGTTGTTCTGAAACAGCTGGTTGATTGCTGTGATGGAAAATGCAATCCCATCAACAACTACTCTTATGATCAGATCATCAAAGCAACAGATAACTTCTCCCAAAGTAACCGTGCTTCCCGGATTGATGTTTACTACCGTTGCTATAAAGGTATGCTCGATGACCGCCCGGTACTCATCAAGAAAGGGAAATACACACTTGATACCAAAGAGATTTGCCGCGACATAGCCATCTCATCGATGGTCAGTGGTCATAAGAACTTCCTCAAGCTATTGGGTTGTTCCCTTGACTTCACTCCTCCTGTCTTAGTTTTTGAGTATGCAGAGATTATAACTCTTGGTCCACTGCTTGCATCTCACCCGCGAGATCTGAGGAGGATAAAGATAGCAAGAGAGGTTGCAAACGCTTTGACTTACCTTCACACAGCATTCTCAAGGGCTTTCATCCATTCAAATCTAGACCCTTTCACCATTTTCTTAGATGGAAATGGGGTCACAAAGCTGGGGAACTTCTGCAACTGTGTCCCAATACCCGAAGGAGAGACATTTGTTCATGATGATACATTGCAAAAATACCATGACTTTAGGCACAACACATTAAAGGGAACACATGGGCTTGGTGTATGTAACTTACCTGTCATTGATCCGGATTACATATCAACCGGAAAGGTCACCACAAAAACTGATATGCACAGTTTTGGAGCATTCATGCTAGCTCTTGTGCAGATTAAGGAAGTTGATGATGAGCTATCCCTCTCTTCGGATATGCTGAGAGCATTAGCTGACTTGTTCGTCAAACCTCATGACGATGCTCGTTTCCCGCTTCACCATCATGTTTCTAAGATACTGAGAAAGTTTGGGTATGCAGAGGTTGTAGATTCAGATATCAGTGATCCAGCTGCTTGGCCGGTTAAAGCCTTTCTTAGATTAGCGTTGAGATGCATTGGATGCAGCAACTTAGGAGACCCGCTGACTAGCATGATTCAAGTGGCTAAAGAGCTCAGGCTGATTGAGAAATCTACAAATTGGTGTTGAGATGCATCAAATGATTGCTCCTAACCATAGTTCAAGGTCAGGAATGCCATTGTAACTTCAGTCTAACATTCATAAGCTAGTTAATTTCTACTAACTGCAGTCTGAATATTTTCCATGAATAGAGATAGATAAGGTCACAGGATAGATAACGACATATTTACTTATCCTTTGTTTTTTGCATGTTTCGGACTTGAATGACAGAAACCGACATCATTTATTACCTACTATTGTTGATAGATCAATTCTTATCAATTCAGAAAGCAAGAAGGATATGAACAACTTCTTAACTATGAGATTGCCGGATTGAGCCAGTCCCGAGCAGTAGTGCAACGCATGGGCGACTCGCGAAGGCCCAGATAGCAAGCTACCTTAACGGGCCTTCTCCCTTAAAAGAGTTAATATCGTGTGAGCCGATGGCCCACATATCAGATATTAAACTGATAAGAACAGATACTACACTTGATCTTAGGCAAAAGGCCGAGAAAGGTATGATTCGAACGGTAGGCTCAGCTTCTTATTTATACCACAAAGCTTATGACCAATTTTCTCTAACTTGTCGATATGGGACTTTTAGAAAAAAACCCTTTAGTCTTCCTCTTTTCGTCAAACACATATGAAGAAGACAAAATAATACTACAAGTTCTCTTTTCTACTCATCTTTATTCTCTAATTTCTCTGTGTTATTTGCCAGTGATCCCAGAATTATGTAAAACCAGAGGAAGAAAAATGGAACTTATAAAAAGCAAACTCATTAATGCTGCTTCCATTGAGCTCACTAAAATGATGCTTGAATTAGGAAGCTTTCTTGAATTCTTGGTACAGTCTGAGCTGATAAATGTTTGTTTTTCAATCCTGTTGTAGTCAGAGCAGTTCCAAGATTTTAGGTTTTGTTTTTTCTTCCTCCTCCAGGTTTATGATTCTATCTCATTTGCAGAGTATAGGCTGTTTCCAACGATTTGAGCTCAGATTCTGTTTGTATTTATATCTTTTCTTGGTCTTAACTGACATTATAGATTCCAGTAAACACCTTTTGTCTACCATTGAGAGAGTTGTCAGAAGAAAAACATTGTACTCTGATGGTATCTTGAGGAGGATAATAAACAAAGAAACAAAACAAAATTTCCAGGAAACAAAATGTAGCAAATATATTAGCTAAATACAATACGCTATGAGCATATGCATCTGATCAAATACTTACGGCTACATGTCAAGACTTGGTTTCTCCTAAAGAGCTCGATATTTGGCTTCGAGTCACTCACATAGACCACACTGCCTTAATTAGCTCATATCTTGCATTTGTAACCACTGCACCTATCTACTCAACTAGCTGCTTCACATTCCTGTTCTGTGTGGAAATTGGTGACAGCAATATTTTTCATTATGGATGGATGTAAGAGGAGAATTTAATATGATTCAAGTGGCTAAATCCCCTCAGGTTGGTTGAGAAATTTAAAAACTGGCGTTGAGATGCATCTTGAATCAGATGAGCTCCATAGGATGCACACACAACAATATTCCTTTTGTAGTTAATAGTTATAACTTCCAGGAAAGCCATTGTAACTTCAGTCTGAAGTATCAACATTGGAAAGAAACTTTGATAAACAAATTTCTAACTATAAGACTGGCGGGTTGAGCCAGGCCCGTGCAGTAGTGCAACGCATGGGCGACTCGCAAAAGCTCAGATAGCAAGCTATCTTCATGAGCTTTCTCCCTTAAAAAATAGAGTTAATATCGAATAAGCCGATGGCTCACATACCAGATATTAAACTGATAAGAACAGATACTACACTTGATCTTAGCCAAATGGCCGAGAAAGGTATGATTTGAACGGAAGGCACAGCTTCTTATTTATACTACCAAGCTTATGACCAACGCTCTCTAACTTGTCGATGTGGGACTTTTAGAAAATACCCTTTAAATTTCTTTTCTTTTCGTCAAAACAATTAAATACTACAAGTTCTCTTTCTACACATTATTATATCTATGCGTTTTATACAAAAACCATCAGAGCAATGTTGGAAGAGTATTCTTGTTCAGGAAATTAATGCTAATTCCTTTGAGCTCACTAAAATGTAGTTACTTGTATATTGTTTGCTTCTGAATCCTGGTGGGAAATTTATGTAGTTAGAACAGTTCAAAGATTTAGGTTTTGTTCTTTCTTCCTCATCCAGTGTTGTGCTCTATCTCACTTGCAAAGTATATAAGCTGTTTTCAACGATTTGTGCTCAGATTCTGTTTGCATTTATATCCATTTCTTGGTCTTAACTGACATGCTAGATTCAAATTCCAATAAAACACCTTTTGTCTAACGTTGACAGAGTTGTCAGAAGAAAAACATTACTAGAATTTTGATGGTTTCTTAAGGAGGGGCAACAACAAAGGAACAAAAGAACATTTCCATGAAAAAGGTAGCTAAAGGCTAAATACAATTCGCTAGGGGGCATATTCATCGGATCAAATACTTACGGCTACATGTAAATTCGACAAGACTTGGTTTGTTTCAGTAGATGGTGACAATGAGTTTTCCCTAAAGAGCTCGATATTTGGCTTCCAATCACTCACATAGACCACACTTCCCTAAGTAGCTCATATCTTGCATTTGTAACCACTGCACCTATTTGCTCAACTTGCTGCTTCACATTACTGTTCTGTGTTAAAATTGGTGGCAGCGATACGTTTTCAATGATAGATGTAAGAGGAGAATCTAATTCCTCCAGCTCTTCATCGCTCGTGTATCCTTTTCTTTGTATCATCGACGCATTCCTCGACATCCTAGAGATGTCTCCTTCTACCTCTTCAACTTTCTCTGCTACATTGATTGATGATGGAGGAATGTAAGAAACAGGAGGAGCCGCATAAGGGAAGCTAACTCCTGATAACTTCTGCTTCGACATGCCCTTATGAGATACAAACAAAAAAGGTATAGTGAGTGCACATATTATAAGAAGAGAAAAAGTATTGTGAGTGCACATATAAGCAAAAAAAAATTGTTACCTCGGCGTTAAGCTCTTCTAGGACAGCTCCAGGGACACCATCAGGACAGAACTCATCAGGTGTAAAGTTGCAGAGTATTCTTTTTATCAACGGAAGACTTATTGATGGGCATACCTATGCATCATTCAATAACTATGTTATGTGATAAGAAAAGCTTAATCAAGAACTTAAAGAGTGACAGAGATATCAAAACTAAACCTCTTCTCTGATGGATTGTTCCATTAACATATCTTTTGGAAGCATAAGTAGATCACTAAGTTCATTTAGCAAACTGAAGCATTTCTCGCTATCTATGGGATCATTTTCTTCTACTGAATCTCCAGTGTTTATGGAGAACATTTCAGCGAGGCATCTTGACCAATTTCCAATCTAAAAGCAAGAGATCACAACATTCAACAACATTAGTACTTTCTCATGTTAAGTGAATATAACAATCTGGTTATGTTTCTTGATGTTGTACCGAGTTTTTAAGCTGTGCCCCGGATCCAAAACTCAAGTCTCCAGCAAGGATAGGCAGAACTTGAGAATCTAGGATAGGATCAGAGACGGGATCCGTGGGAATCTGATGCTCTGACTCACGCAGAATTGCATTGAACATGGCTACATCAATTCGAGCTATACACTTCTCCATCACCTTTTACACAATATAGAGAGAATTTATATATAGAAGTTAAGATTCCAATAGCTTTTACATAGTGTATTTTATTGGCTAGAACTTTCAAATGTAGAAACTTAATACCATTTTAGCCAAGATAGGTAAGCAACCGCACTCATGCCCTGCTCCACGCATTGGACAGAGCCAGGATAGAGAAACTTTGAAAGCGTTTTTCCATAAGTTGATTGAATAACTTCCTTGAACATGATCTCCCAAGACAGGTCCCATTAGTTTCTCAATCGTTTTACCGCCAATTTCCGGTGATTGCATGTGAGGAGTGAAGACCTGAAAAAAGAGAACAAGAACATATTTCAAAGAAGGAACCTTTCTTAAAATTACAATGAATGAAGGAGTCTTTCTTGAATTTTCACCTGCCACCAAACAGATTCAATGATTCTAGAGAAAATCCAGAATTCTACTTTCTCTAATGCAGAAGTGAAGGTTTCCATTTCTTTCCAATCTTCGAAAACCTGCTTGAAACCATTTGACTGCTTATTCCATTGGTTCTTCTTCCTTCTTGGCTTCCCTAAAGCAATTTGTTCACTCGCATTTGATTTAGAGGTCTCTGTGAAATGACTAGGAACACTAGCTTTACCAAATGCCTGCAAAATGATCTCTCTCAGAGTAATGATGTTCGATAACCAGAAGGTCAACCTAATACATAAGAACCAAGAAAAATATGAGAAGATCAATTACTAAAAGCTAATACACACATAACTTTAAATAGTGTTACCTCGAAACATCATTTCCGCAAGATTTAGCAGCTAAAATGAGACCAGACACCGAGTTTCTAGCGACGGTAGCTCGCTTTCCTTGACTCCAATGTTTACAAGCATGAATATAGAGTCTTGAAATTCTTCGAGCAGGGGTGTGAAGCTTGTGAGCTGAGCTAGAGTGTTCTGGTGCAACCGAATAGAGTGAAATCTCAAGAGATGCAACTTCTCTTAGCTCTTCTTCGAGTTTCTCAATTCTTGTCTCCAAACTCTCAACCTTCTGTTTCAGAACTTCTTCATCCTCACCTGCCTCGTTCTCACTTCCGCAGCTAATGCCACCATTTGAAGTATCTTCCCAATCTTCGACTTCTTTAGCCAAATGAGCCTCTCTGACACCTTCACAAGTTTCCGAAAGGGGAACAGAATCTGTTTTTGAATTAGTAGTAGTATCATACTCCTTTATTTCTTCCTCATCATCTTTCACAAAACCACAAACAGAGCCATTTGCACTCTCTTCTTTCTTGGTTTTCTCTTCAATTACACTAGTCTCGGACTCTTGATAATGACCTGACGACCCATTCGTAACATCTTTATTTTCCTGATTTGACTGTGTTATAACATCACTTACTACTTCAGAGACTTTAGCTTCATCCAAAGGCTTGAGTCTTTCTTGCCCTGACGATTTTTTAGCACTGTTCATCTTCTGTAGCTTTTGATCTCTTTTCCCATTCTTCGTAGATTGGTTCGTCTGAACATTGTTGGTTGTTCTTCCCTTCATCACCAAACTCTTTTCAGTTTTTCTCCATTGCAGACAAAGCAACAGTTACTTAACAACTTTCAGTCTTTCAGAGTAAAGCATGAGAAAGAACAGCTGTGATCAATAGTCTGAAACAGAGGAAGAGGACAAAAACTCAGTTGCGTATATTCCTGAAATCCAAGGCAAGTTAGGATATAAGAAGGAAAACGACAATGTTATCGGCACTTGTTATGGTTTGTCTCAATCCACATGAAAAAAATTAAGTTCTTTTATAGTATAATACTAAAAAAAAGTTAAGCCCCACAGAAGCAATCAATAGATTCTCCCAATTTTCTAGTTGCTAATAGAAATGAGTGCATGCACTTGTGTATCTAGTGATTCACAGCAATAATATTGATCATTTAGATTTGATTCACTCAAGAATTACCCTTTAGAACACGATGATTGATGTTTCAGTTTCCAAGTAAAAAAAAGAACAAGAAGTTATATACTACAAAAGATGGAAACAGAGGAAAATGAAAATAACGGAAAATTTACGAGTGACTGAGAAATCACGAGGAAGAAACAGAACGAGACCAAGAAACCCGTTTTTTTGTCACTTTGGGATCACCAAGAAACCCGTTTTTTTTTTGTTCCTAAAAAGTGAGCTTTTTCTTTCTCTTGAAAACCGTAAAAAAGCCACTTTCTTTTTCTCTCTCTACGGCTCGTGAAAAAGCAATGGCTGAGTGAGTGCAGAATTTTAAACGAGGCATTGAAAAACATGGATCGTTTACGTTACGAACCGTGAAGATCGGTCGTCGTGAATGATGCCGTTACATGTAAACCAGGGGGAGCTTTGTCGGTGGCTCAAGTGTATACCGGGACCGGGAGTCGCCGGTCATATTGTACTCGTTTACTTTTCTTAGTCAGAGTAATGATGACCGTGTTTTCTCACTTTCACTTTCGTCCTTTAGATCTTATTGCCTTCCACTTCTAAACAGCAACTATGATTTAGATTTGTGCCTTTTCTTTACATCCAAAAATTGTTTCAAGGCAGCAGAAGCATAATTCTTATTGATGCTGTGACGGCAGTAGTAGTAATAAAAAAGGGTACAAGCACAACTCTTGTGGTTTTTTTTTTCTGAGGATGATTGTTATTTTGTTGAACTAAGAGCAACCCCAACGGGGTTCTTTAACCAATCTCTCACTATTAAAATAATAGAAAATGTGTTAAAAAAGAGGAAAGAGAGAGAATCGATTCTCTAAAAAGAACTTGGCCAACTTTCTAAAAAACCTCTCTTGCCACATGTTTGAATTTTATTGGTTCATCTCTATTTATGTATTAAATTTAATTACATAATAAAACTAAAATAAAAAATAATATATATTAATTGTAAAGATACACTTGTTGAGATACCCACCGTTGTTGATGGCCTAAGGTGTCAACGTTTATTATTTAAGGGTAGGTTTATTATTTTGTTGAGTTTTAGAAGATTGAGGACAAGGAAAGAGAGTGTGGGGTGGGCTGGTGGCCAATGATGGTAGCTCATTGCATAAGAGATAATATTAAAGATACAGCAAGAAATTTATTAAAGCAAAACTTTTGCTAGTTTGATATTCCATAAACATAAAATATGAGAACAAAAACCACTTAATGCGCGAGTATACCGACATAATGCAAATGATGATTTTGAAACTAGATGCAGATAGCTTGTAAAATTATCAATGCAGGTAGCAATAGCAATAAGTACACCAGCCAGTTTTAGTGTTCACTAGATTTATAAACAGCAGCCAACAAACATTCAAATAAAATCGATGCCCACTGTTTTCAGCTGCACAAGTTTGTCAAATCATGGAAATGTGGTAGGGATATATCACATGTGGATTTCGGTTTAGATTTACCGGTTTATAATCAGTCATTTTTGGATCGGTTTATTCAGATTGGACATCCCAGACCCAAAAGTAAGGAGAACAAAAGGATTTCATAATCTGACTTGTGAGTGATACACAGTATGCATCCAAACAACCAAAATGAGAAGGAAAGATCAAAGCTAATACCAAGAATAGCCACCATGTTCATCAGTAAATTTAGGAATCCAACACACAACCTACAGTTACCTAAAAATTTCGCAATGCATCAACAATCTACAAAAGATGGCAGTACATGTTTTATCTTATCTAGTTCTACATCTATTCATCTGAACCTGCAGAGACATAAAGTATACTGTTATGTTCTAAGACTTCACCAACCTACACGAGTGTAATTCTCTTGCACCTTCCTCTCCCTGAACTTAACCAAGTAATGCATAAAACCTCTTTTCCAAATACCCGATATCTACACTATGTTCTCTCACTTGGTATAAGTAATTGGCTCGCAACTCAATACACACAGCAAGTAACATAATGGTAATAAGATGTGAAGGACACTCTAGCAAATGTTTTTTTGAAGTTTCAATTAACCCTCAATATCTTTGGAAATGATACAATAGGAATCCAGTGTGTTACATCCTACAACTGCTTATCCGATTTCCTAACTCCAAGAGTGTATACATCTTAGAAGCACAAGCTATAGTAATGAACCTACCTTCTCGAGGCTTTCATAACTACAACACAAAGGAAAAACTTTCCTTAACCCGAACTATACTTACACCCTTCAAGTATTACTAATGCGAAGTTGAAACCGGAATCAAGAAATGTTTTTACTGCACAGATTCATAAGATAAAATGAACTAAAGATTCACAACTCAAATAAATCAAAATCACACAATGTCAGCAAAGCCAATTACTGTATAAAAAATTCTGCGAGGCCATCGAGCTAATCTGGAAGAACGAAAAGTAATCAAATTTGAGAAGATGTAAGCAAAAGCATTGGAGACAGGACAGCAAAAGTTTGCAGCTTTGTAACATGATCAAAAATCTACGGTGAGTTACATAAATCCATCGTCAAGAGTTAAAAAGATGGCTTATTTCATGAACAATTTTATGAACACTAACGATTAAAAAGGAAGAGGAGAGAGCGAAGCAAAACGAAACGCTAGGTCACTAGTATACGTTATCATCATCATAAACGGAAAAATCTCCTCAAATCCCCGGAAAAAAAACACACACAAACACACATACCAGATGAACCAATCGAATCATATGAACTATCCCAAGATCAGAGATTAATCAGACGAATCCCCAGCAGACGCGAGTTTCTCCATCTCGAGGCGCTCGAGAGCTTTCTGATGAGCCCAGGTCTCTATTGAAAGATCGGGTTTGGCATTGAGTCCGACACCGAGGATAACAATCGTGAGGAAGCTTGTGATGTAACAAGGCAGCTCCCAATCTTCCCACTTGCGCGACTGTCCTGGAGGCGGCGGAGTCCGGTTCATGAAATATCCTTTCGGCCGCTCTTCGTGACCCGCCGTTGCCCACCGGCTTGGACCAGCTGATGTGGATCCAGATCGGAAATGGATCCGGTTCCGGAGCGTCTTTGCTGCGACGATCAATGGCTTCGTCGACGCCATTTCTGTGATTTCGGTTTCTTCTTTGAGCGATTGGTTAGACGATAATGAGTAAACCAAAAACGCGAGTGTGTGCGCAAACCTACAACTATGTACGCCTGATACGACATCGTATAAGGAAAACTGGATAAACGGTGTCGTTTGTGTGAAAACTGAAAATAAGCTTATTAAGAAGTAAAAGAAGATAGCAGAATCCAAATCTCAACTAGAACAAACATAATGATTGAAGCAATCTTTTGTGTTCACCAAGCAAAACGTAATCAGACTCAAACAATCTCGTGTAAAAGACCAGAATTGAAACCAACAAACGAGATATTATTCACAGTGGAAGGTCTAAATTCGAGAGGGACATTCCAAGCAGAATTCAGATCATCTGACCATTTCAGGTCAACATTCTCGACGCTAAACCCGTTCACATGTTCCATTATGATCCCAGCCGTGGTGCTATGGTTCACGAGACCTTGACATCCAGGTCTATAATCCACAAGTCCTGCACTGTAATTGCTCCATCTTCTGACAGTAAGGTTCATGTTTTTGAACTTAATGTCTGAGAGTAATCCGTTTGGAGAACCTGATAAAAAGACTCCATTCTCAGAATTGATTGTTATGTTTACGAATAGGAGATTCGAGATTGCGCCTTCCTTTGCAGATGGGCTACGAGGGCAAGATGTTATATAGATTGGTTCTGCTCTTCCCCACCATGATGGATCGTAGTATCTTGTACTAATGTTTATATTCGAAAATGTAATGTCACTCACATTTCCTGCAAAGGGCCACCACATATTGGGGGTTACATTAAAAGAGTTTTATGAGCTAAAAGCAGTCAAAAGAAGATAATTTATACCTCCATCGCGTATTTGCATGCCAAGGCCTCTGTGAGATTCAAAAATAGTGATGTTATCAAAGAAAAGACCTTTGAAGTCAAACCAGCTCGCGCTACCGAGTTTAATGGCTGAGGATTTGGTCCTGATCCAACAGTCTGTAGCTGTTAAGTTGTAAAGCGGACCAGTGTAAGTCTTGGGACAGATCGCATCATCTCCTGTGTCAATGTGGCACCTTGTTATAACAGTGTTGTTGGAATCTTCAATGTCGATTCCATCGTTATTTGGAGTGTTGAAGTCCCCAAGGATCGATACATCGTGGACTGAAGTGTTCTCGCACCTCACAATATGCAAGCTGCAATGAGTGGCAAACCAAAGATTCGAGATTCATTCAGTCTTGAACATTGGGCAATCACAGTAGCCTAAATCCTCAGCTAGTGTTACTTATCTTCCGATCTAAGATAGTGAAACAAAGTAAACTGTGTACAAAGAGTTCTTGTGAAAAGCAGAATTTAGAACTAACCACCAATAGGGAGGCTCTCGTAACGTGATGTTCCAGATCTCGACGTTTGTAGAATCAACGAATCCAACAAGCCTAGGTCTACACTCATCACCCAAGCAAGCTCCAGTCTGATTCCAGCTCACCATGATGTTCTTCTTCTCATCGAATCTGACCACGAACTTCGATCCCTGCCCATCAATCGCTCCTCCGCCGGTGATTCCAACGTCAGTCGCGTTGTTCGCCACAACCACGTACCAATCCGACGAAGTATCCGCCGGATAATAATCCTCGATCCTCGGCCCACCAAGAATCACGGCGTTCTCCGTCACATCGAGAACAACGCCAGATCGGAGATGAAGCTTGGCGGTCAAATAGGTGCCGGAAGGGAAAACGACGCGGCAGATGGACGAAGAAGATGCGTAGTGACGGTTGCAGGCGTCAATAGTTGACTGAATCGCAGAGGAGTCGTAGCTGATACCATCGCCGGTGGCGCCGAAATCGGTAACGGATAGAGTCAGAGAATCGCCGGGAAGTTGGATTTTCGAAAATGACGTGTACGAATGTGATTGGACGAGGGACAAAAATAATAGGAGCAATAATATGCTTCCCGTAAGTGACGTGCCCATTGTTTTTCTAATGGTTTGATAATCTTATCCAACAGATCAACAACACACAGACCAATATGTAGGCTTCATTACAAATTGAAACTAGAACTCCTTAAGCAGCTTGCTTGATACTACTGGAGTATTTTACTAATTCCGTTGAATGAGGCCATAAAAATTCAACGTTACGCACCTTACTAAATCATTACTACACTTCTCTACTGGTGACCTCATCTCAAACAATCTTTATCACTAAATAGAAAGAGCAACTCTTCATTGGATAGATTTCAATTCATTGACATGATACACAAAGTAAAGATCTCTTAAACTAACTGGAGATCAAGCTTGAAATATAAGAAATAGCCTGAGTGCTCAATCGAGAAACTTTGGAATGTAAAGAACGAAAAACCTATTCTAGTATCATGTCAAAAGTAGTCTTCTCCCATACCATATTGTGTGAATTCATTGACCATATTTCTTGGCTGTGGATTTTCTTTACCGGTACGTAAAGGCGATTATTCAGACTGCATATGACAGTGAGACGAGAAAAAAGATGATCTTATTCTACTCATCTTGAGCAGTGCTGAGACATTATATTCTATAGGTTCTACATTGTGGAAATCTGGTAAAAAAAAATAAAAATAAGACACAATCATACCAGTTTTGTCTCTCTGAATCAAATGACCGACACCTTCTTAACAGATATCTAATTCTTATATATTTATGATTATATATAGAGAGAGGAACGAGCTTATACGATATATACACATTCATGATCTACTGTTTTCCCAACTTACAGCTCCATTTTGACCTGATTTGGGTGCAAATTAGCAGAATCCACCATTACATTTTCAGAGACAGCCATCAAATTACTATGATCATTGCCATGGGTTTGATCCTCTTCTCTTCCCCATACTGGCTGATTCAAGCCTTCAAAAGGCCACTGTTGCGGTGGTGGTGGTTGCAGTTGCCGGTGGTGGTGAAAGGACTGTTCGGTCTCTATGGCTTGATGAGGCCAAGCAAGCTGCATTGCTGTACCACTGAAGCTCCCGTCCATTAAAGAACCGTTCTGTGAAAAAGAATAACCAAGCCAAAACCGGTAAAAGATATCAGCTAAGGGATCATTCATGGAGATCTTGATCTAGTCAAAGAAGTCAACTGTTGCTGCTATCCTACAAGAACCAAAGGTTTTAATGAGAGGGTCCCTGGCTATTTAATGGTGAAACAAGCTGTAAGAAGAAAGAGAGGAGAGCATTTATTTACTTTGGTCCAAAAGTTTTGATGAGAATCCACAGGTGATCATGAAATTAGATAGGTCACTTTGAAAAGAAAAAAGATGTTGGAAAGACCCACAGAAATTATTGAATAGTTTTATTTTAGAAATGTTCATCAAAGCTCATCAAATACACATCCGACATAAGTCACAGAAGACACAGAAAGGTTTACAGAACCATAGGTGGTCCGAGTTTTTTTGACCCACTAAGCTCTTTGTGTACTGTAATTTGCACGGTGTATGTGTGATGTGTGTGTTGTGTATTTATTTTTCCCTGAGTTTCCTTCATGAGAGTAGACGTTGATCTTCCTACGACTTACACTAAAATGGTCTAAATTAATGTGTGTATCAATAAATACCCAAAAGTTTCTCTTTTTGTGATAGAATCTAAAAGCTACTCAAAGAGGTATGGTTTACTTAAATGAGAAACACATGAAATGGTTAATTTTCCTAAAGAAGAATCAGAAGGGCCTTAGTATTGTTTGAGATTTAGATACTTACTTCTGAAGCCAATATGGTGTCGAGATTGAAGTCGATTCTGGGATTTACCGCAGCAAGTCTCATTGATAGCATCTGTGGAAACACAATTCACAGATTCATGAGATTGTGGCACACAATTCCATTCATGATCAAACTGTTTTGAGTTGACCTTTTGGTTGTGCCTAAGGCTATTGTACAATATAGGCGTAAAGAACAAAAATTGGACCACGGAAAGTCTCACCTCCACTTGACGTTGTAATGACTGGACATGGTTAATGATTTCATCCAGCACCAGCGCGGTACCTTGAATCTGCAGGTCAAAGACTTTCTGATGAGCTTAGGACTCATATTAAGTGGTATCACACACCAGAAGAAGTTCCTAAGCAGCTACCTAAATGTTAAGATTGTCCGAAATAAACAGCAAGAAAATGACTCCTTAATCTAAAGCTAACATAAATGGTATCTACAGTCTCATAATGTAATCAGTACTCTAGGGGTTACGGAACAATCAATCAAGTCCTAACAGCTCACCTATAGAATCCAAATGTTTTACAAACACTGATGTTCCTACAAACACTGATGTTCCATATCATCATCTCCATCACACCAATAATTGCTGCTAACTTCTAACATCAGGGATGATAAATTAGTTGTCTAGGGGGAGTGTCACATCATCTTTCCAACTAATTAGGTATGTGGGACTCAAAGCATATCAATTTTTGTAAAGGATCATTTGCTTTAATCGTCCTTCTAAGAGTCACTGTCTTTTTTTTCCTTGATAGATACCGAACTTGTTAGAGACGATACTACCCCTTCCTCACCTTCCATAGAAAGTTTGCAACTTTTTTTTCCTACTTATTATCAAAAGATGGACCCCAAAACACACTTTGATCTTGATCTTTCCACCAAAATCTGTCCCCTAAACCCAAAACCTTAATGGCACATTACAGCTAGCATCCCCACTTCCTAAGGTCATTCTCGTCATTTGTTGACTAATCTTCAAGCTCAATGAACACACTTTGAGATGAGGAAAAAAGAATTCGATATAGCTAGGTCCTATCACTTCCGTGTGACTAAGTTAACCTTAAAGCTAAGTGCACCCGTGAGATACTTCTCCCCACACGATTTAGAAAGAAGAAAAAGTTGAGAAACCTCTTAAAAGGCATTACACAATTACCCAACTGACCACATTGGCAGACCAAAAACCACTTTTCTTAATATAAAAGCAATTAAGCAATCCACTTTTTTGGGGGAAAAAAGTAGGTGTGGAAGGATTAAGACCCTTAACAGAAAACTAAATCGTCTAATTATAAATTCTTACTTTTTGAGTGAAATCAATTAAAGAAATATCCTGTCGTTAAGCACACATGAGGACCTAATGATTGATTAGCAAATTAATTACACGTTGATGTCTAAGAGACAAACCTTATCACAGCCTGGGACCAGTTCCTGTAGCAGCTTCATTCGTGCATTTATCTTCTCCCTTCTTGCCTATAATCCACAAAATTAGTGATATTATTAGCTATTAATCACCTGATTAAGACCAAAAACAAGCTAAAAATTTGTGAAAACTGAGAGATTGCAGATTACTCGTTCTGCTAAGCTATGGCTATCAGTTGCTTGACCACGACGAGCTCTGACGTGAACATATGGTAGCTTCTCGTTCTCTTCTGAGCTTTTGTTTTTCTTCGTCGAGCTTTTAACCTAGAATTTTCAGGGATTCATCAACCTGGTGATACGAAGCGTCAAATGTAACAAGTAAAACTCATTCGTCTCTCACCTTCTTCTCGAAATCTTTCCTCTTGCCAGATCGATTGGTCTGATTGGGGGAAGGGACTTGCTTCTCCACAGCTGAATCGGTCTCAGCAGGCTCTGTCTTGACTCTATCGAGATTGGCGCTGGAATTGGAAGGCACAGAGCTCGTCGGAGTCTCCCCGGAGACATTACCGTTCTGTTGCTCAGTGGCAATCACCGAGAAACGAGCAGCTCTCTCCAAGAGGACTGGGTTAGAAGGAAAAGTCAATGTCCCGCCGAAAGAGTGAAGCGGCGGCGCAATATCTCCACCGATCGCTGTCACGGCCGCTTGGGAAGACGAGGAATCAGTGAAATGGAGAAGCTCCACGGCTTGTGTGGACGGAAGCTCAAGCAGAGCGGTGAAAGAACCACCGGCGTTATCAGGAGGTAACGTCGTCACAAGTTGCCGAAATTCGTCGCCGAGATGAAGCGATTCAAGCCCTATTGCTTCCCGGCAAGGTCCAGCGCCGCCGGATCTAGCTCCAAACCCACCAGTCAGATCCATAAACGGAAGCTCACTGGGAAAATCTCCGGGAACAAAAATACAATAATACCGTCTCACGCGCGCCAATAATAGAAACAAAAATAAAAAATCAGCAGCAACACATTCGATATGCGGTAATCAAAATGCAACAATCTCGAGAAGAAACCCTAATAGAACAGAACCTACAAAAAGGAGAGAGTGGAGTAGAAGGAAAAAATCGATATTTGTCAGGAAGCGAGCAAAAAGCGGCGAAGAGAGATATAGAGAAAGTGAAGGAAAAGAAGGAGGAGGTGCATCAATGGCGGTGACTGAAATCCAAAATTATCTGAAGCTCAGAGAGAAGTTGGCGAAGAAGGAATCAATAGTGCTTGGATAGTAAGTATCTCTCTGAAGCTTTTACTCCCACAATAAGGGTTATTTGGAGTAGGACGAAAGCAACGTTAGCTGTGGAGTGCGTCTGTTAAATAAATAAAAAGGCCACTCTCCTCTTTTATTAGAGGAAGAGAGAGAGGAAAACAATTTTGGTTATTACTGTACAACTTTATAAATTTGGCTGGATCCCAATGGATATTAGTTGGGCCTTTTGGGCTTTAATGGGTGACTTTTTTCCCTAATATATTTATTAATCTTGGTAACTTTAATATCATACAGACAGTTATATCGTATAGAAACGGACTATATATTTTATTATTAAGAAATAAAAAAAGAAGAAAATAATATTAATATTGGGAGCGTACCAGAAAACGGCACAAATTAAATCCAATTGGGTAGATTTTTTATTTATTCGAGCGCAGGACCAGCCTGCTGTCTCTGACCCCTATTTTTATTTTTATTTCAGAGTATAATTATAAAAAAAATTTATAATGCATAGTTTTAGTATATTAATTATAGGAACTCAGAAGTAATATACCATAAATGGACCGGGGGGGGGGGGGGGAGGTTTACATCAGGTTGTCTGACTGCTCACACGGACTCCGATTTCGTTTTGTATATAGTTTTGTTTAATTGTTATATTTTTTAATTAATTTACCATATACAATAGCACCATTTCTAATTATCTCAGCCGTTGGATCAATTATTTTCACAATGAGTGGTTGGATGGATACGGAAGAATGGGAAATTTCTAATGTTATTTTTTCTCTTTTTTTTTTCTTAACATGTTTTTTTAAGTTATATTTTGGGGAAAAAATAAAGAAAATATCTATCTTAACATTTTTAAAGTACATTTTGTACGAAAATCTATTTTGGCTTATAACCTTTTATTTTTTAATATTTACAAAATCAAACCCTTGCCATTTGAATAAATAACAAAACTTAAAAGTAAATTTTGTAATTAAATCATAAGCAAATGCAAAATTGGAAACAAATATTTATTACATAAAAAAATTTCCTAAAATTTCTCTCTAATAAACTGAATATCTGTTCAATATATTTATATACTCTTATTTGTTTTAAATTTACATTATTACATAAAATATATTTATAATAAAAATACAAATTTTTTTCCACACATTTTTCAATTTAAAATTTTTAAAACGGACGTATTTAACTCAATCAATAAAGGAAAAATATATGTACAACGTCTACATAAGATAGGAAATTTTAGATAATAGTTCAAAACCTTTATAAATAAGACTAATATGTTTACAACTACAAATGAGCATGAACTTTGATTTCTCAAGTATCTAAATTAGAAAAATTATTAGTTTAATCCGGTTCTTTATTTAAGAAAAATAAAAATTATATAAAGTTTCAGAATATTATAAATTTTAATTTTTTTTAACAAGTTTAAAATATGATAAATATTAAAACTTTTAAAAGCTGAAAATAATGATATTTTATTTAAGTTTTATAGAATATTAAAATAATGAAAATATTTAAATTCTACAAAAATTAATAGTATTATTAATATTTTAGTTCTACAAATATTTAAAATATAATAATATTGTACATAAATATGATTGAACGGGTTTGAGTTTACATAAATATGATATATTTTTCTGCGGGTTGTCTATATTTAAAATATTTTACGGGTTAAGTTAAAATATATTTTTTTATTTACAACAAAATCGTCTTGTGATGTACCGTCGGTTTACCACATATATTTACGAATCTACTTATAATACAAATTCATGAAATTATATTAAATTAAATGAAATAAACATGTATAAAACTAAAATATATAAACCAAATACGAAAATGATCAACCAAAGAAATATATTAAACTATGTACCCGTGGTGTACCACGGGTTAACTTCTAGTTCTGTAGTAAAAGTGTGAAACAAGGTGGGTCCCTTGGAGACGTGGAATAATATATTAACACACAATGGGCCGAACAGAAATTCAACTTCTCCTTAATTAGAATTTAAGCCCATACCCAAATTCCATTTCCTAATTTCATCATGATTAACCAATTGTGGAAAATAAAATTAAATGAGTTTACAAACTTAAAAGTGTGTATTAACTAAGTGGGAAGGAATTGGTGTGAGAGGGAGGGCAGGTTTGGTGTAGTGAAGTGAAGTGAAGTCTCAATCAAAGAGAAAGAGAGAGGCAAAGGTACAAATCTTTTTTTGGTATTTCCAATTTGGCGACGTTACTTACTTTCCCAGCCTCCATTGCTTCTTTCGTGTTACGTTGGGGAATTTGATTTTTACCCCCTCTCTTATCTATTCTTCTTTTTTTAACCAACCAAAATACCTCTCCTACCTACCTATATACTATATATATACGACCTACGTCTCTGTTATTTTGACTTAATTAGAGAAACATGCAAAGTCTTCAACAATAATACATATATACACTGGCTTTTAAAAATCAGGGATTAATCGATTAAGAAAGTTTTAACCAAATTATATACAGTATTCTAGAAATTAAAAGCAATATTTATTGAAACATAATGGAACTATTATACTCGTATGTATAAGCTCATCAATCCAATTTCAACTGATTGGGAAGTTGTAATATTTGGGCTCGTATATACATCCTTCCAGACTCCAAATCCACCGATAAAGCTAGTCATTTTGAACTATATCATTCTTAGAAAAGAATGACTCGTCAACCCTCCAAAGCAGTCTCGCACCCATGAGAGACTAAACTTTTTACTAAACACTCGCCATGTGGTCCAGAACTCTATAGCCTCAAATTTTGTGAACGAGAGCGTTATATTCACAAACCTCAACTGAGATGATGATGATGATAAGTTTAATAGGATGGATACGGGCGAGACCACAATGAAATTTTCAGATGTATACGTACGTGAAGATTTAATGGAAATAAAATAAAATACTTGCGATTTATTTAGAAATATTAATATGGGAGAGATAGATAGATAACTCGTTTTATAAGTGGATATCTGGATCCGCGTGCAAACCACGTGACTCTGGCCCTCTCTAAGTCCCTCTCTCCCGAGTGGAGTGGGGTGGGGGTGTGGAATTTACCTTCTTCCCATATTAACATGTTTCGATGAATCAATAAAATAAGCATTCTTCTCTCTTTTTATTTGTGTCTTAAAATTTCAATAAAAATGTTCTATTTTTCTATGTATAGCCTTGCAATTGCATTATTCAACGACAGCTGTTACAATCCTGACATGCATGGGAATGGGATCGATCCACACATATATCTAATCTCTCTCTCAAGAGGTAGTTTAGTTAGTTACAGTATTCCCAAATTGCCGAGCAAACGATCGAGATCCCTACCTTAATCAAGTCAAGTTAAAGCTGAACAATTATGGAATGGTTAAAGTTAGTTGGTTTAGCTAATAATCAGAATATTATATAGCTAAATATTGTCAATGTAAATGTGGCTGTGAAAACATTTTATATGTAACCATCCCAAAAATAGGAGCAATGCATCATTACATTTAACGACATATATTTAATATCTTAGGTAAATATTTTGACTATTTTTGTGTAATAAGAATGTCCACATGCAATTCTCTCTTCTGTATACAACGTTATGAAGCATTCCGTGTTTCTCGTGATTACATTTTTATGTTCATCAAAGATTATTTGGATTTAGTCGTATAAACATTATTTGCATGTTATAAGTTCTTGTGAATATTTTTTAAACCTCCCATACCAACAACAAGAAAAAAAGGAAATATTTTAAACAGCATCTAACATCATGAATGCTTTTCACCTCCCAAACCAGAAGTCCAAGTCCAAGTCCAATGCTGTATTTGGTTAGGAGGGTCGTCATGATTCGAAATCGGTCTTTAGAAACATTGAACTATATATCGAAGTGTATATCTAATATATATATATGATAACGAAGCAGACGTCTGCAAATTCCCTACATTAACTTACAGGTTTACACGCATAGAAGTCGTCGTTACATATAAACACTAAAGATACACGTACTGACGTACATGTCTTAACATATTTGGCACAATGATCGATACAGGTACAGATACAGTGATGTGTAATAGTTAATATACGTTATATTAGACTTATAGGCAATGAGTGATCCAAATCGAAACACACTTCTATCAACCATTGTACTTTCACATGTTAGTTGCCTTGGATTCAACCAATTTTCTTATAACCTATAAACATATCCACCTTTAAGATTGAAACTATATACTTTCAAATGCATTGAATGTAAGATAACTTTTTTTCTTGACCACTCTTTTATTTGCAAGGATTTTTTGTTGTTAATTTATGTCTGATTATAAACAAAACACCATGTCGTAACAATAATATCACTGATCATATATACAACTAGCTATGATGAGGAGACATCGATTAGAAAACAAGAACATACAGTGGAAGAAAAACTTAAATTGATGACTGCATGCAAAAGAAATTGTGATGATATACATGAGTAGAGAGATAGTGACCGGAACATACGATGGACCCAGAAGACAAGGACGAAACAATGTGGCCCCATAACACAAGGACCCCCCAAAAAAAAGGACTTGTGATAAAGTTTGGTCCACCTGACCGAGAAAGAAAAAAAACCATATCTCCCTGTGAATAGCCGAAGGCCACAATGATGGGGTCTCTCTCTCTCTCTCTCTCTCCCATTGACCAAGTAGCACGGCGAAGGGAGTGATGTGTTGGGTCTAGATTGGCCGTGAAAACTCTCTCATTCATTGCATTTGCCAGAGTCCTTTTGTGTTTGTTGTACCACAGAACGGCAAGCCTGTTCACGGTACTACCACTGGCACTGCGATGCCTTTGCCAGTTTCAGGAAGAAACGTTTCTGACACTGACTAACCTTTTTGTTGAGTTTCCTTTCCAAGAATCAACTTGCTAATCTCGACGACCAATTTAGGACTTTTTTTTTTACTTTTTAAAAATATAAATATATTTGCTGAAGTAACCAGTTCAGTAAAACGTACGATATTAAATATTTTTTACTTATGATATACACTTATACTGTATATGTGAAGAAAAACATAAAATCGGATCCTAATTTAGTAATCTGGAGAAAAAGAAAAAAAGTTTTCATGCAAAGAGAACGGGCTTTAGTTTAGGTGGCAGTCACATAAAACGAGTTATTAGGCCCACTTATTCGGCCCAATAAAGCTAAATGGAGCGAATCTATAAAACGGTGGCGCTTAACGATGAGATTGAGTAAAACGAATTGAACAGTGCAACACAGCCGATGCTTCTCGCGTCTCTCGACTGCAAGTTCGTTTCATTGCAGCGTCGGTAAATAGAAATTTCGAGAAGTCGCGCTCTCCAAGAAGAACCAAGACTACAAATTCAGCTTTGTCTTGTCTAAATTCGCATCTCCTATATAGTGACCACCAGTCAAACAAGTTTCTTGCCTTTTTGGAAAATCAGAGTGAGTACAATAAACATTCTTTGCTTGGCGCCCTTGTAATAGCCTATTCACTCTTTTCACGTGTTTGTTCTCTCTCTCTCTCTCGGTGCTTCTCTGGTACGCCTACGCAATTGTATCATTCTACCTGCGTTTCTCCAGTTTTTTCAATAGGTTTGGATTTTGTGTTTTTGTTTTTTGGTTTTGGTTAAATCCATTTCTGATATCCCACTTACTTAAGTTGATTCTACGGGTTTTAAAGATATTGTCAGTTCTTGTGCTGAGATTAGAAGTGGATTGGATTTGGTTGTTTGGGATCATTGAAGTGGATTTTGCTGTTCTTTTGTTTGTCTTTTAGAATCATTTGAGATATCTATTAAAGTCTTAGAAATTGTGTTGTTCTTTGTGTAGGTATATCTGGAATCTCTCCTGAATAGTTGAAGATTTTGTATTGGAAGATTTTATGAAGAAGATATGATGATTTGTTACTCTCCAATCACGACATGTTCTAGGAATGTTATCTATATCAAGAGGCATTTAGGCACTCACCTTCAAGGATCATATAAATTCCGCTGTTACAGTCTCTTCTCAGGAGGACTTGCCAGAAAAGATTATACAGGTTTTGGTGTATCCATCTCTAACAGACCTTCTACTGTACCGGATAAAGGACTTTGTGCCTCGGTATTGATCAATCGATCAACCGTTGGTCCTAAGGAAAAGCTTCAAGTTTCTTTCTTGTCCCCTGATGCAAGAAGAAAATGCTCTGACATAAAAAGCAACATGAGAAATCTCTATTGGTTTTCAAGATTTGCTTATACTGGCATGGTTGTTAGCTTGCTTGTTTGTTATTCCTCTGCTTCTCAATCAGCTTACGCAGATGCTTCAAGGGATAACAATTCGTCTGATGGTAAATACCACAATGGGAAAAGAGTCTACACTGATTACTCTATCATTGGTAAGTATCCAATATTATGAATAGTCATATTGCTAATCTTGTTTTCTTGTCGACCATTGTTGAATCAGAAAATGGCAATGATTTGTAGGTATTCCTGGGGATGGTAGATGCTTGTTTCGTTCTGTAGCTCACGGATTTTGCTTGCGCTCTGGGAAACTGGCTCCTGGCGAGAAGACACAGAGAGAACTCGCTGATGAATTACGCACCAGGGTAAGTATCTGGTTAGAGTTTTTATCTGTCACAAGTCTTAAACTACATGAATCAAATATCAAGTCCATGTGCTATCTTGAATATGATAGGTTGCTGATGAGTTTATTAAAAGAAGACAGGAAACAGAATGGTAAGTTTATTTATCTATTAATGTTTTCATAGCAGTTCAATAAAATAAAATGAATTTTTCAACTTCCATGTCACATTAGTTGATCTCTTGGTAGCTGTTACTATTAGTGAGAGCGTAGCATATTATGAACCCTGAATTACGAAGCACTAGGCTAAGAAGTTTTTTGCACCTACTCCTTTTGATGGTTCTCACCAGGTTTGTTGAAGGAGATTTCGACACATACGTCAGACAAATTCGGAAGCCACAGGTGTGGGGAGGTGAACCTGAACTCTTCATGGCTTCGCATGTTCTCCAGTAAATAACTTCAACTCCTCTGTTCTTTGTTCATTGATGTGCATGGTTCCAATACACATTCAAGATTGAATACTAACAAACTTGAAACGGGCATATAGTTTATCTTTGAAAGTTTTATGCCTTTTGATAGAATAACAAAATTAAGCAAAAGAAGTGTTTATCTTATCTTTTATGATCATAGGATGCCAATTACAGTGTATATGAAAGACGAGAAAGCTGGAGGACTTATATCTATTGCGGAATATGGTCAAGAATACGGTAAAGATGATCCAATCCGGGTCCTTTACCATGGTTTTGGTCATTACGATGCCCTTTTGATTCACGAGGGTAACGCTTCAATTCGAAAATCTAAACTTTAGCAAATGTCGCTTTGCATCTTTGACTTTTGGCAGGTGTTATATGATGTGTTTTTTCGTTTTTGTTTCTGACACAACCACAATATATGTCTTGTAGAATGTAACGTTTTAATTTGAATAAAATTTTATATACTCGTTTCAAATTTTAGCTTATAGTTGGTCAGTGTGATATCTGGCCACTGTGGTTGAAAAGCTGAACAATAATTAGAGGCTTAATATAAATATGCAAAGAATACACAGTAAAGAAGATCATATCCGAGTCCTATACTCCTACCACGGTTTTGGTAAACTACAATGCCCTTTTGATTGATGAGAGTAAAGAAGCTCCAATATCACTTTGTATTATAAGAATGATATCACTTTGAACCGGAATGAGAATGAATTTACCAGATGCTATCCGGTACGGTGGTTGTAGGGGACATAAGTGGGATATTCACATGCATCTTTGTATTGGTGACTTTTGTCAGGTGGTGATGATTTTATTGTTTTTTCCTGACACAACCACAATCTACTATAGTCATGTCTTATAGAATGTTACCTTTTTTTGTACCATACCTTTTAATTTGATTGAAATTTCAAATAATATGTTCGTTTTTCAAAAAAACAAAATCATAGGCATAGCTAGCTTGTGTGCCACACATTGTCAAAGTCGTGATGATACCAAATCTTTAGTTCACAAGGTTTGTGGGTACCTAAAAGATATGGTCAGTGTGATATAAGTGTCACTGGTCTGGCCGTTAATGAGATTGCTCTGTATTTCAGTATTTCTATGAATTTACATAGAAGGTCACACTCTATTAACTACTTACTACTCAGTTTCAAGTTGCTAAAATCTGTAACCATGTGTGATTTAGTCTGATTAAACCAACCTACTTCGTTAGCTACGATCATTAGTAGATGTTTAAAAAAAATGGTTAACGTCTCCTAACACAAATCCAAATTCAAAAACCTGTCGTGTGTCTCGGCTTCCAAGTAATAAAAAGCCTACTCGTATCCATTTTCCAACAAAAACCAAACCCAATAATCATCGACGGTCTTACATCATACCCAAAAAAACTAGAAAAATTTTAAACTAGTATAAAATAATTTTGAAAAAGCACAGACATTTATAAGAACAACCCACCTGCATCAGTCAATGGCTAAAAATACTTTGGATTTAACAATCCATAACTAAACTGTCAGTGTCACATAGCAAAAAGACACATGATTCTTTTTTATATAATTTAATTCAAATTTCGTAACATCTTCCAAAACACTTTTAAGCTCCTCTCACAAGAATTCAAAAAAACTTTCCCATGTCTACACTATAACCACGTTGCTACTTTGTAAACCCATCACCCCAAAATTCTTCTCCTTCGTCTTCTTCTTCTTCTTCTTCTTCTCTCGTATCTCTCTCTCCCTCTGCAACTCCTCGTTGCATAATCACTCTCATGAAACACCATCTCTAGATATTAAACAAGTGTTGTTTATTTTTCTTTTCAAGATTCTCATACTCTCGAGAAAATGCAGTGTCTATCACTTCTTGTTTCTTCCTCCTTCTTCTTCCTATTCTTCATCAGCTTATCCTCTTCGTTAAACCCCGATGGTTTGTCACTTCTTGCTCTCAAATCTGCCGTCTCGAAAGACCCGACCCGTGTCTTGACTTCCTGGTCCGAGTCCGACCCGACTCCATGCCACTGGCCTGGTATCATCTGCTCTCACGGCCGAGTCACCTCACTCGTACTCTCCGGCAGAAGGCTGTCTGGTTACATACCCTCCGAACTCGGACTACTAGACTCCCTCCTAAAACTCGACCTCGCTCGCAACAACTTCTCAAAACCCGTTCCGTCTCGCCTCTTCAACGCCGTCAATCTCCGTTTCATCGATCTCTCTCACAACTCAATCTCCGGCCAAATTCCGGCCCAAATACAAGCCCTCAAGAATCTCACCCACATTGATTTCTCCTCCAATCTCCTTAACGGGTCACTCCCTGAGTCACTCACTCAACTCGGAAGCTTGGTCGGCACGCTCAACCTCTCTTACAACAGATTCTCCGGCGAAATTCCGCCGTCGTATGGACGGTTTCCGGTATTCGTGAGCTTAGATCTCGGCCACAATAATCTCACCGGAAAAATACCTCAGATTGGGTCTCTGTTAAACCAAGGACCAACCGCTTTCGCCGGGAACTCTGATCTCTGTGGCTTTCCGCTACAGAAGCTGTGCAAAGAAGAAAGTTCAAATCCTAGTAAGCTCGTCGCTCCAAAACCAGAAGGCTCGCAACTACTCCCGAAGAAACCAAACCCTAGTTTCATCGACAAGGACGGAAGAAAGGCTAAACGGGTCACCGGATCAGTAACGGTTTCTCTCATATCCGGAGTCTCAATCGTAATCGGAGCTGTTTCTATCTCCGTATGGCTGATCCGGAGAAAACTGACCTCCGGCGAGAGCAAGTCGGAGAAAAAGAGCACGGCTGCGCCAATGGGGTTCGATGAGGAGGAGGAGGAGGAAGGTAAATTCGTGGTGATGGACGAAGGATTCGAGATGGAGCTGGAGGATTTGCTGAGAGCGTCGGCTTACGTAGTGGGAAAGAGCAGAAGTGGGATCGTGTACAGAGTAGTAGCCGGAATGGGGTCCGGTACGGTGGCGGCAACGTTTTCGTCATCCACAGTGGTTGCTGTGAGAAGGCTGAGTGACGGAGACGCCACGTGGCGGCGGAAAGATTTCGAAAACGAAGTGGAGGCTATAGGTAGAGTCCAACACCCAAACATCGTACGGGTACGAGCTTATTACTATGCTGAGGACGAGAGGCTCTTGATCACTGATTACATACGCAACGGGAGCTTGTACTCTGCCTTACATGGTAATGGTAACACACCTTCGTTAATCAACCACTAACTAATTAAGTATGATGCCAATCTCAATTTTTGTTTTTCTGAATCTTTGGGGGTACGGTTGACTAGAAAACAGAGACAAACAAAAAAAAATTGGGTTGATTTGGGAGTTAGTGCTTTTGAACGAACCAGTTGATTGGTGGATGTATGTAGGTTTTGTCAATATTAGAGGCGTATTCCTCTTGTTCTTTCTCCATTCAAAATCTTTTGAATTCACATGTTTGTTAACTGTTATAGTTACAGACAGACTTGGAACTTTCTTCTTGTCCAAGACCACCACGTAAATTCGGTTTTTGCGAGTGTTTAATTAGGAAATAGCAATGTAAAAAGTATAGAAAGGTGGTGCAAAGATCTGTATGAGAGAATATTATTGGTTTAAGATCGGGATCAATGTCAGGTTAAACTACTATTTAATTAGACAGAACAAGCAGAGGTCAGATTAAGATCTTAGGGCTGTTTTATTGTAATATCGATGCATCATTGCAATATTGGATATTGTGCATGGAGTTGAGATTTGTTTGTTATTTGTTATCATTGTTTTAAGAAATGGCTTTTGATTATATATATATTTTTTTTGCAGGTGGACCGTCGAGTACTCTGCCTCCACTCTCTTGGCCTGAAAGGTTACGTATTGCACAAGGAACAGCTCGTGGTTTGATGTATATACACGAGTATAGCCCGAGAAAGTACGTTCATGGCAACCTAAAATTAACCAAAATCCTGCTCGATGATGAATTACACCCTCGCATCTCAGGCTTCGGTCTCACACGTCTGGTTTCGGGTTATTCCAAACTCACCGGTTCGCTATCCGCCAAAAGGCAAAGCTTAGACAAAACCTACATAACCTCTGCTACAACGGTGACAAGAATTACAGCTCCCTCTGTTGCTTACCTTGCACCTGAGGCTCGTGCTTCTTCTGGTTACAAATTATCTCAGAAGTGCGATGTTTACTCGTTCGGGGTCGTACTTATGGAGCTGTTGACTGGTCGTTTGCCCAATGCTTCCTATAACAACAATGACGAAGAACTCGTGCATGTTGTGAGGAACTGGGTCAAGGAAGAGAAGCCCTTGGCTGAGATTTTAGACCCGGAGATTTTGAACAAAGGTTACGCAGATAAGCAAGTTATTGCAGCCATTCATGTTGCCTTGAACTGCACGGAAATGGATCCAGAGGTTCGACCAAGGATGAGATCAGTGTCTGAGAGTCTCGGCCGAATCAAATTAGACTGATCTCGTTCGGGATAACTCAGAAAGCAAGTTAGAAATTTTGCAATTCCCTTCCATCATGTTTAGTTTCTCTATGAGTAGCAGTATCTTTTAATATTTTTGGCATGTTGTAGGGTTTAGGGATCCTAATCATCATGTAGTCACTCTCCTTTGTTGTACATTTGTAATAGACGAAAGTAATTAAGTAGTTTGATTGTTTCTTGGTTTTAACTTTAAACCCTTGACCCTCTTTTTCATTCTATAATATCCGAAACTGTGGGAAGACAAATATAGACATGTGGGATTCATTTCTTTTTTTACAATGACATAGTGGTCATTGTAAAATCTAGTACGATATGCCTATTTGTGAGTCGTGGCCATCATGCAAAATCAGATTGATTCATTATAAATAGACGTTAAAAATAGACAAAACACTGACAAAGGATTAAGGGGGGGATAGTGGATCTGTGATTTGGATGTATTTAGATACTTTTAAATTTTAGGGAATTTAGAGAGATTTTAGGGAATCTCATGATTTATAAAGTGATTTCAACAAACTCTGTAGAATTTTAGTTACAAATATTTAGTGGTAATTAGTAGAATTTTAAGGCATTTGAGAAAGTTAAAAATAAAATAAAATTGATTTTCATAAAACTAAAAATTGTTTTAGAATTTTTACCAAAAAAAAAAAAATTGTTTTAGAATAACACATTTCAACGACTTCTCACATACCGGCCATTGTATTGGCTTCTTTCTCCCACAGCCCTTTGTACTATGAGTCTATAAAACTCACATTTTATTTACTCAGCAATGGAAGTAAGGTATAACTGCTGCAAATAAATTCACGAAGCGTTCTTGTGTAGTAACTTTGCTGATGACCCTCGTCATCTAAAAAGCACCGGTGAAAAGGTTCCATCTTTTTTCTTCTGCTATTTTACTTGAACAAAAATATATCTAATTTCAGTGATTTTACATTCTTCGCTTGTTGTTGACATGTTTGCAATTTGTTGCAGGAAGCTGTTCGAAATGGTCCGTATATGTAAAAGAAATACAGAGACGCAAGACCATAAGTAATGCAGG
>NW_006238919.1:11682460-11697711 GCF_000375325.1 Capsella rubella
AAACAGAACGCAATGATGGTGATAGAGATCGGGTTATCACTAGTTCGTGAATTGTCTGCGGCGGAGCAACACGACTCTTCACTGGCCGACGTATAGTTTGTAAACAAAATAAAAGAAATGAAGGTCACTTTAAAAATTCTTTCAAATATCATCATAGGAGGTGTGATTTTCAGGCTATCTATTTTAGTTATAATTTGCTACCCAAATCATCTCAAATCGTTATTAGAACAATTTCATTGTGAATTCTCAATTTTCCAATAACCTGAAATTTGAGAAGATTTTAATAAATGAATAATTGAATAACCTTAGATTTTGAATCATTTAAACAAATACTGAGTTCAATAAGGCAGACTTTTAATGGATTTTGGAAAATCACCAATCCAATATAGAGAGATTGTTTAAAAAATAAAAATCATCCCAAATCATAGATCCAATATCCCCCCCTAAATCTTTCGATAACATTACACACTATAGGAAACGTTAAAAATGAGAAAAAAAAAAAAAGAGTAACTGTATAATGTTTACTTTAATTCTAACATAACCTACAAGATCTTTAAATGTAAAACATTAACAATGATGTGTTGTTTCAAGATGATACATAACGGTAATAAGTATTATATCACAAAACATGCAAATACTAGCTGTATATGCTGTTTTTTTCTTCCTTTTAGAAACCCACCAAAGCTAGTCAAATGCTATAATTAGTTAACTAGAATTCAGTTACAACTTAACGTGTAAAATTCATTGACTAGTACGTATAAATATGTGCAATCGAAAACAAAAACAAGAATCCAAACCATTGATCAAAAGTCAATAAACAAGGAAGAAAAGATAAGAAAAATGGGTGGCCATAGAAATATGATAACTCTAATTGTGATACTATCATCGCTCTTGAACGTAGCATTGTCTCAAAACGGTGTAGTAGTGGGGAAGGATATATACAAATGGAACCTTTTTCCGACGATAAAAGTGTTCGTAAGAAACGATCTCCGAGGGTTGGTGCTGTACTCTGCTTGCTATAGTGGTGGGTGGCAGAAAAATCTTTATCACGCAGATTTTTTGCCTGGAATGACGAGGAAAATCTTTGAGTTCAGGAAAGATTTGTTCTTCTGGGGAGAAAATATACGTTACTGTGTATTTAAGTTTGGGGGTCAAATTCGCCGTTTTACTATCTATAGAGACCGCAGAGACAATATTATTGGATATCAGTGCAGAAACTGTTATTGGTCCGTCAGAAGAAATGGACTCTGTGCTCTTGATTCTCAAACCGGAAAATATGATCTTTGTTATTCTTGGAATAAATAACTCTACTTTTTTCTATTTATTTTATTTTTTCTAATAAAAAGTTATATTCTGTATGTTGCTAATTATAAACAGTTTACTCTATCAACTTATGTTCAAAATTTATGATTAATAATTAGCCAATTGGTTTTGATGGATCTGCGAGTGTGGTGTTGACTTGTTGGCTCAGAAGGTCTTTTACTAATACCAACCACTTCAAATCTAAAATATGATGTAAGTAAGTACATATTATGATTAATTAATTAAAATATATCAGTTCTAAAGTTATTAATATATAGAGATTTTTACTGTAAAAAAAATATATTGCACAACAGATTTAATTATTGAAGAAAATCTCATATAGACCATTTTGTAAGGACTGTCTCAAAAAAAACTCAAATTAATTTTGGTTGAACCGGTGATCGAACAACAAATTAAGTGGGTGAACTGGTGATCGAACGTGTCTTGGTTTTGATGTAAGTGGTCGGGGCGGCTTTAATTGGTAAGTAACGGTCAGATGTGTGAACGGTGGATGATCCGGTTATGATCGGTAAGGCGTACAGGAACTCAGTGTAGGCTCGTCCGCAGACAAGTTATACTCGATGGATTGCATTAGGTTTAACAAGGGTAAAACTGTAATCTGGGTGACAAGGAGCCGATATTGTTATGCGTTTATCCCGCCTGAGATGCAAAATTTGAATTTTGTTTCGGCTCACACATGTGAGAGAGAGAGAGAGAGAGAGCGTTGTTCCCTCGCACGTGCGACAGGGTTTGGATTTGTTTCCTCAATATAATCCCGCTCAGGAGACGACCTTCAAAGATTGCCCAGATCGTCACTCTCCCCAAGAAAAGCTCTCTCTTCTCTCTCTCTCTCTCTCTCACATTCTCTTTGCACAGTTGAAAGACACCGTTTTGGAAGAAGATTCAAAGGTACGATTATAACTTCTTCTTCTGTTTGGTTGAGTTTTATAGATGGGGTTTCAACGGTGTTCTTGTGACTCGATTTGTGAATTTGAAATGGCTATTTGAATTTGATTTTGCTGTGAGAGATAAGATCTGTGATCTTCGTTTCTTGTGATTATTTCTTTCTTTCTGTAATTCGTTGTGAGGCGGCTGATTGATTACTAAATGGTAAAACCCTAGGGTTTCTCTGGAGATTTTTGTTTTTCTTCTTCAGTTCACTTCTCTAATTGATTTCTAAATGGTTCTTGTTTCAGCGACGTTATCATAAAATGCCAGAAGCAAGAGACCGAATCGAGAGGCCAGTTGATTACCCGGCTATATTTGCCAGCAGACGCAGTCATGGTGTGTTACTTGACGAGCCAGATTCACGGCTTGGTTTAACTGATTCTCCGGTTCAGGTGAATCCTGTCCCTGGGTCAATTGGCCGAGGAGGATCTTTGGTTGGAACCGGCGGGACCGTGAGAGGCAATTTCAGCACATGGAGGCCTGGTAATGGCAGAGGTCACGCTCCGTTTAGATTGCCAGAGGAAAGAGAGAATATGACTTTGGTGTCTGCTACACGTGGAAGAGATCGTGCTTCACCTTTGCCTTCTTGGTACCCTAGAACGCCTCTACGTGATATCACTCATATCATTCGGGTAAATTCACCTGCTCTTTTATGTTGCCTTGTTCTGTATTTGATTATCAGTTTTGGTTAATTGTTTGAGCTCTCTTTGTTTTGCTGATTCTTGGCTCTTCCTCATTGGTTCTTGTAGCCCTCTTCTTGTGCTGATAGGTTTTTAAAGCGTTTTTGTTACTTAGTAATCATACCATGCTTGCTTAGCCTATCTGGTTAAGCTGAATAATAGATCTGTTGCCGCAAGGCTTGCATAGCCTGGCGATTTATTCTGTTTACACTCTTTGAACTACAGGCTATTGAGAGAAGAAGAGCAGCTGGGATGGGAGTAGACGATGGCCGAGATATTGAGATCCCAGCTCATCAACAAGTTGGTGTTCTTGAATCTCCAGTACCACTGTCAGGAGAACACAAATGCTCAATGGTGACTCCTGGTCCATCTCTGGGATTCAAACGAAGTTGCCCACCTTCAACTGCTAAAGTTCATAAGATGTTGCTTGACATCACTAAAGAGATAGCTGAGGAAGAAGCAGGCTTCATCACACCCGAGAAGAAGCTACTCAATTCTATTGACAAAGTAGAGAAGATTGTGATGAAGGAGATCCAGAAATTGAAGTGCACTCCTCAAGCAAAAAGGGAAGAGCGGGAGAAAAGGGTACGGACTTTAATGTCAATGCGATGATCCTTACTTAGGAGGAGAGACCAGACCAGAGATGTATCTGCACAGTGAGTACATCATCTTCTTATGATACCATAGAGAGACCACAGATCATCTTCTTATGATGATATATATATCTTCACAAGTTGGGTGATTTCTTAGACTTGGGTATCATTTTCTGATGATTTTACTAGAAGCGTCAATCATCTTGTGATGATTTTATAGGATAAGAAAATCATTGTTCAGATGATAGAGTAGTTCAGGAATCATCTGCTGATGATGATATCATAGGAAATATTGTTCTTTTCGATAGTCCACATAGTTTTGAGTCATCACTTGTTGACGATTTCGGCTTGTAGAAGAATACTATCCTTGTATTACTTTGAATAATTGTTGAGTTGTATATAGAGTACTGAATTTTGGTTTTAATGCTCGAAATTTATATCTCTCTAGACTTTATCTCGTTTCTGAATCCCAAGTTCTGCAAAGTAGTCACAAGTTTACGAACTCTCAATTTCTGAACAAAAAAAGGTTAAAAAGTTAGCAAAAATAATTTGATAGCAAGCACGTAACCTCAAATGTCTAAAGTCAGAATTGATGATAAGTATGATTTTGGCTTACAAGTGTTAGATCTGGTTCAGTTTAGAAATATAGTTTCTTCTTGAATTGATGATAAATGGTAGAGGCTCCTTGAAGTTCCAGGATCAAGAAACACCACAGTCCACAACAGAAGAAGGCGTAATATGCGGAGAGCGATGGGCTATAACTTTTGTAAACCCAAATTTGTCTTTTATCTTATTTGTTTATGGTCAATAAAAATGGGCTTCGTAGCCCAAGAAAAAACACCCAAAGCGGAACCCTATATATATATTACAGGATTGAATCTGCCGCCGGGAAAAGAAGCTTAAACGACGCAGGATCTTCAAGGTTGTGTTGCCGTATGTTCCCCGGATCTCCAGGGATGATGCTCTCTCCGGAAGAAGGCAAGATCGAAAGGTACCTGGGAGAGTTTCCCGGGTATCGATTCCTGGCAAACTCGGGTAATTGGTTCTTGGTGATAGATCGTGAATCCAGTTTATACATCATAGATGTGTTTAGCAAGGGAACGATGACCTCTCTTCCGTCTCTAGAGTCGATTAGGTCAAGTACTAGCATTGTCAAGCGTGTGGGTAATACAAGTTTTATAAGGGAAACTAGTCAAGGTATTTTCAAGGATCTGAGTAGAGATAATGTGAGGGGACTTTTGTGGGTAGACGAGAGTGGAAAAGACTATGTTGTGGTGTGGTTCTTCGACCTCTTTGGCCATAGTTATATAAGCTTTTGCAAGAAAGGGGATTCTCACTACACTGACATTCCTCTAATTAACCGAGACTTCCCTTGGTCGTATGGCTTTTCTGAAATGGTACTACGGGGTTACCATCTTTATCTCTACACAAGTCGTTGTTATGTTCGTCTTCTAGATTTGTCTGGACGTGAAGGTTTCAGGGACATCACCGAGGGTAGACCATTCCCAATGCTTTCTTGTCATGTTTCATGCGATTCGAGCATTGCCGTGACGACATCAGGAGAGGTTTTGTTGGTTGAGAGTGATCCATGCAATAGGAGCTTCTTCCGCATCTACAAGAAGGATACTAGTCTGGTAGACCCAGATGCCATCGCCCACACGGTTCTCGAGGTAGATTCTCTTGGTGGTGAGGCCCTGCTTCTTGACTTGGGTTTCACTGTGCCTGCTAACCATGCCCTTGGTATCGAACCAGATTCCATCTATTTCACCCGTCACTTCCGTCCCTGCCAATGCAGAGATCGAGACCTTGACATCTGTGTGTACAATCTTGCAACCAAGACCATCAAACGCTTTCAATTTGGCGACATGAAAATCATGGATGCTCGATGGTTTTTCCCTGTGAATTAGTTCTTGCTTTGTTTGTGGTCTTGTTGAAATTTCTCTAGTGGTGGAGAGCTCTGATGTTATTTATTTTCCCTTTTGTTTCTAAAAGAAACAAAGCTTGGAAAGTCATTTACACCAACTTGGGAGAAACAAAACGTTTTATTCAGTGAGAATGACAAGATAACAAGTTTGCGTTGCGCTTGATTCAAAGTTTCATAAACAGAATGAGAAGATAGCGAATTTAGATTATATCAGATCTTGGGACACTCGTTGTTTTAGGCAGCAATACATGTGATTCCTTTTCTGTATAATATTTGATCTAACTCGGTTTAAATTCATGCCTTTGAATTTTTATTAGTTAAGTATATAATTCATGACACAGTTTTTTTGCAAAATCAAATCAGATGGTTAGTCTTGGGAGCGAAGACATAAAAATTGACTTGGTAGAATTTGGATAACAAGCGTAAATGACCAGAGAACATAGTTATGTAAATATATAGAAGCAACACCAACTGAATCCAGTACCAAGAATATTAACAGTTAGATAGAGAAAGAAAAAAAGGAGTTTTCTTCGAAAATAAATAGATTCCAAGTGTCTGAAGGTGCCAAAATGAGGAGCTTTCAATCACCCAATGACATCTAAACACAATCACCACAATGACACAAGACAGGGAAAATATTCAGAGTTTGTCATCAGTTTTGGTGTCTTCTCTTTTTGAGGTTTTAGACAATAGGAGGATACTGCTTGGACTGCAGCTTCACCCTTTTCTTGTACTCAACTGGATCCTGCACAATCACCAACCCAAAGTCACAATCTTATGTTTCAAAACCTATTACAGAGTCTTTTGAAGTATTGGTTTTCAAGTGTACCTGACAGAAGAGATGATAACCATCAGTCTGTGCAGGGTCAGCAGGATTAGGCGTATCAAGTAAATCCTGAATACCAACAAGAATCTGCTTCACAGTGATGGCTGGTCTCCATCCCTATTGATATACATATAACAAAAGTGAGCTTGAGATAATAAAACTGGCTTTGCTCTCATGGAGAAAGGCAAAGAAAGAAACAGAAGAGAGTACTTACGTAATCCTCGTTAAGGATTGAGAGACAGACAGTTCCAGATGGGTAGACATTAGGGTGAAAAAACCCTTGAGGGAATTTGCATTTCGGAGGTTTGCTTGGATAGTCCTCACTGAAGTGCATCGTTAATGGAAAGAATCCACCTTCCCAATCAGTCTGCAGCAGGGTCAAAAATTAGCAATGAATAACAGTAAAAATTAAAATTAACAACTAACAATTGCTCTTGTACTAACACCCTTATTAGCCATGTCAAAAACCATATCCAAGATACACAGCAGAGTTCAGATTCAGTGTCATTATGAAGAAACAAAGTTTTATGCATCAATTCAGAACATCACAAAATAAAGATAAACATTTACTCTTCCTACTAAGCATTCATATTAGCATCAGAAGATGATAAAGATTCGAATTTTGAACACATATAAGCATCAGAAGATGATGACCAAAGACTTTACAGTCCAAAGCAGAAATATATGAAAATCATAAACCCTAAATTTTCAGAGTATTTTGTTTTTTTTGGATTCTATCTACCAATCAGAAGCTTGACACACAGAAGTAAAACAAGTAGGGGTATAAGAAAAGACGTGAACCCTAATTTCAGGGTTGTATAATTAGTTAAAACTTACCCCAGCTTTACCAGGTATAGTGCAATGCCACACCATTAGATTCACAGTACCATCAGGACCCGTCTCCGGCTTCGCCACAAAACCCTAAATTTCACCATCAACAGAAGGGAAAAAAACCCAATCAGGAATCAAACACAAAAAGCAATCAAAAGAAAACCCAAAAACCCAAAAATCAACACGAATAAGTAGTAGAAATATATAAACAAAAATCACGAACATGAGGATGATTCTTCCTCCACGACTTCCTCTCTTCAGCTAAACGACCACGAGCGATTCCACTAGCCATATCTCTCTCTCTCTCTCTAGAATCTCACTATCTCTGTGTGTATATATATCTTTCTCTTCTGATTTGGCTCTCTCCAATCTCTCTATCTCTCTCCTATATAATAACTTCCGACGAAGACAGAGAAAAGAGATTGGGGGAAAAAAGAAGAAGAGAAAAAGTATAAGATGAAAGGCATTGACAGATTTGCCCCTAAGTAAAAAGGTTAAGAAGGGGTTAATCGGAGTATCGTACGGTCCAGATTTCGCGGCGAATAAATGTCCTTTCGTCCTTAGCTCCTCCACTTTAATGGATATTGACCGGTCAATTATTAAAATTTTTAACCATCAAAATTAATTAAAAAAAAAAAAAAGACGTAAAAGAAAAAGTCAATGGATAAATGTGGCGTGAAACCTACGCGATGAAACCCCAATACAAAAGATTCTTTCTCATTATCGTATCCCATTTGTCACGTGGCCCATTACCATACTGGGCCCATTATCTTTCTCTTCTTAACTCTTAAGCTTCCTTCAATTATTCATCTTCATTCTTCTTAATGTTGTTGCCTTGTTTGTGCGTGTAAGCATCAGTATCTCATTAGTCATTTACCAGCTGCATAACATTTGTGAAACATGATATTTTTGGGTAAGGAAAAGGATTGTTCTACTAATCAACGAATGTTGCAGCAAGAAACCAAACTTTATTTATTTTATTTTTTTTGGACAAAGAAACCAAACTTTATTTAAGCCATACTTGTACAATTTCGTTTGTATTACTGTTCTTTGTGTTTGCTTTTTATTTTACCTATTATATTTAACTAATTCCAAATATGATTGTTTTATCCAACTGACGACAAAAAAAAAAAAAAAAGAAAGATTGTTTTATCCAACTTTGGATGTATTAGAAAAATGTTCTATTTCTTCTTGAAACTTGTAATAAGTTCTTTTTGAGCAAAAGACCGACCAAACCATTATCAACCAGTTATAAAACAAAAATAAACAAAAGAGGCAGAGACTATGACTAAATAACCAGAGAGACAAGAACATCCGAACCACAGAGGTACACACTTCTTTACAACTTTTAAACAAAAGTTATCAGGAAAAAAAAAAAAAGTCTTAATATTTTTAGAAGACAGACGAAGGCATCATAACCAAATTACCAAGGTAAAGAGTCATCATGACTTTTAAAACAAGAACAAACTAGCAAGCCTAGACGAATTTTTCTTTCAGATTGGTAGAAGCTTCTGCAGCTCAGAGCATGCAATCAGTTCTTGCAGGAAGCCTCCTGAAGAAATTGAGAGGAGGGGATGGTAGTCTGTATCTGAACCTCGGATGTCTCAAAACATAGATTCCAATCAGAAGAGCCACAACCTGGAAAGGTGTCACATAGAGAATAATTGCAGCAATCAAGCAGAACAAGACGAAGAGCGCTGTTGCACGCGGATCACGCCAGCTTAGCAACGACTGTAGCCTCTCTCCTTGAGTTGCAAGATCACCAACTACTGTTTGAATCCTCCCAGCAATACTCCTCAACCTGTCATACCTCATCCTAACTATGTCAGATGGCCGGGAAGTTGGAAAAGTGTCGAACTCTTCATCCAGCTCGTCGGGGTGGGCCGAGTCAGCGTGAGAGAGACGTGTGTCCATGTGAGGAGGATGCCTCGGTCTCCAACGGTAATACCAGACACCGATGAGGAAGAGGTAGAGGAAGATGGTAGGCAAGATTAGCTCGGGATAAAGCACAAGGATTATGAACAAAAGATGGATCAAGACTGTCGTGATCGGATTCTTCCAGTTGCAGATCTGTTCAAACCATTTTCCTACTGCGATTAATCCACTCAAAACTCCCATAATCCTGAAAAAGTTTGCTTTGCTTCTCCGCATACTCCACATGTGAGAACCCACATCAAGCATATACTCAACTACTTCTTTCCTTAGAGGAGGTTCTGCTCGGGTCAGCCTCATCGACACAATCTGAGTCGCTTGATGCCTCAAGTTATCAAGCTGGCTAACCGTTAGAGGATGGATGTAATGCATCTTCGGTAAGAGAGGCAGTGAGTACATATACATCATGTTCAGCAATGACGAGCAAGTGAATCTCACAGCCAAGTGAATTTCTCCCATTTTCTTGACTCCATTAGGATGGAGCACCAAAAGAGGGTATGAATGTGTGTAAACTCGATCAGTCTCGAGAGTAGAAAGCCTGATTCTTACCTTCCCAATTCTTGAATCTTTTGCTCCTCCATTCTTCTCAGCTCCATGGAGATGGCAGTTATCAAAAACGCCAACAGTAACCACCGTACACGGATCAAAAACCTCCCAAGTATATTGCTCATTCCATCTCGGGGTAAAGCTGTCAATGATTGTCCGAGTTCGAATCCATTTCTGCCCGTACTTTGCCACACAATATGCATCTGTGGTCCCCCTACCGTCTTTGGTTTTCATAGGCATCAGACCGGTCGCATTTAGTATCCCCAATTCGAGCACACCGATGTTAGGCTTCCATAGTTGCTTTGCTGTTGGTCTAAGATCACTGCTGTAATGAGTAGACTCATCAAGAACGTGATACCCTCCTTCCAAACAAATTCTCATGTGAATCCTGCTAGCAAATTTGGTCTCCTTCTTCTCTCCATCGACCATAATATGCTTCTCGAGGTTATACCACCTGCTGTTCACGGGTCTGTGGTCAAATCTTCTGTCCAAATGCTGCAGTGGGATTCCACATCTGCCTAAAACTTCATCTTTGTTTGGAGCAACTCTGTCTTCCACGCTGAGAATCAAAGGTTCCTCAAATGGCTCAGCCGCTACAAACATCAAATCCTCATTCCACATAGGATTAATAGTCCTGCTTTGCGATACTCTAGTCCTCAAGGCCTGGTTGCCCATAATTGCCTTCACATAAACCTCAGGATATCTCCCCTTATCTCCCGGTATCAAATCTTGAGCTTCAATAACATTAACCCTGAGGTACCATAGCTTAGGAGAGAGATAAACCTTGGAACGGATGTTGGCAAGAGCATCAGTCCCACTAACAGTTGCAGCATCAGAGTGCCAAGCTTCAGGGAAAGCTTCATCAGCTTGAGTACCAAACCAAACAGCAAGCATAAGCTCTCCCCTAACTTTATCACTTTTCCTATCCTCAAGCCTATACCATTGCGGAGCGAGGGGACTATCGGGAGGAACTCTCTTAGGCACTTCGTTCAAATCGAACACAACACGGCCAATCATATCATCTTTGACAACATCCTTATCCTTGACAGTAGCTTCAAGGAAAGAAGCTTGAATCCTATCTTTGGAAAAAGCGAAGACTTGGTTCCACTCAGGATTAGATTTCTTCTCGAAATGCCGTGTGGTTCCTTTGTAATTGCCAAGCTTAACCTCGACATAAGGGTCACAACTACCAGTCAGGTCCTTGCCAGGCAACTCCTTAGCCTTGACGACACGGACATAAAGATACTGCATTTGCTCAACAAGGTCATAAGTGCTAGTAAGCTTATCTCCAGAAATTTTCCCTCCACCGAGATGAGGTCTCGTCTCCTTCAAGGAGAAATCTTCAGGAGGTGGTCTCTGCATCTTGCAGACTTTGAGAAGATTTCACTACTAGAAACAAAGTTCCTTCACAGTTCAAAAAACAACAGAAGAAAAAAGGATCATCAAAACATTCACATACAGAACAGCTAAAAAGGGTAACAAAGAATAGACTTACAGATTTAATTGGTTATTATCGGGTGGATTGGAGGAGAATACAGCTTAACTTTCTCTACTTCAAATCACTAGATCTGAAACAGACAACACCATTTCAAGGAGAGTTAAGTGAAAAAACACCCACCCTGGGTTTTTTAGGCAAGTGAAAGAAAATGCAGGAGAAAAAAAAAAGGATAAAGTGAGAATGAAAGATTCCCGAATAAAGCAAGCATAGTATATTAAATTTTGCCTAGATCTCAGACAGAAACGAAACCTCGTTAGTATATCCGAGGCAGAATCATCTAACGGCACAAAATCATGAATCAAAGGGAAAAAAATAAAAGGTCATCTCGTTCAGAGTTAAACTTCATCGAGAGAAAACATTACTTAATTTATAATTTTTTGGCAATCTCTTATTTCGATATTTGTTTGTTTGTTTGGGTAACTCGATTCAATGAGAGAGACACTCAAACACACCTAAACAAAGAAAACGACAGAGAGAGAAAAGCTGAGGGCATGCGAGTGGGAGAAAAGAGCCATTAGAGTAAGTTACAACCAAGAGAGATTAGCTTAAAAAGTAAAAAGCAGAGAAATCGCTCACTAGTAAAATAAAATGATCAAAATCCATCCATGGGGGAAAACAATATGCAGGGGGAGAAAAGCAGTTAGACGATGATCATCGTTAAAAAAAATAAAAATAAACAAAAGGGGGTTAAGAAAACAAACCTTAGATCTTCAAAAGAAATTAAACGATAAACACGAGAGAGAAAGAGAGACTAGTCTCGTCTCCTCCATAATGATAAAATAAATAGGAAAGAGTTTCTGCTCTCTTCTTCTTCCTCGTTTTTTTCAACCCAAACTTTTAATTTTTATTTTATGTTTTAAGAAAAGAAGAAGACAAGTCGTCGTAGTAGTAGTAAAAAGCAGAGGATAGATAAGGGAGGGACACTGGGGGAAAGTTCTAGAGAGAGAAAGAACAAAAAAACATTGAAGAAGGAAGGGGAGAAAGAGTTTTTTTTTTTTTTTTTTGGTAGTGTTGTCTTCTTCTTCCTTCTCCTCTTTCCTTTGCTTTTTCTACAGTTTCCTTTTTTTTCTTTTCTTTTTTTATATACATATATACTCTCCGGGGTGAAAAGAAAAAGAGACACACGCAAGGGACTGTGGCACACTACTACAGGGCGGGTCCACATGAAAATAAAAAATAATAACGCAAGACATACCGTACGCTTCTTCTCCGTTTTTGGAACCCCGTCGTCACACACGTGTGGGGATGGATGATACGACGGTTCTGCGTGATCTCTTTCAACGGCGGTCATTACTTAATATTAATCCCTCTTTATTATATTATTAAGTCAGAGTTATTATATATGTAATTTGAGTAAATAATCTTTATTGTATAGTTGTGTTCATTCGGATACATGCAAAATTCACTCGGCCACTTTATAGAAAGAGGGCATGTAAACATTGTAGTTGAAGTCTTTGGATTCCTCCGCTGTTCCTTTTTTTTTTTTTTTTTCGCAGTCGTCGCGTTTTTTTGGTTGAAGCATAATGCAGTACGAGCTTCATACATTTGCTTCTTCTTCTTTTTTGGGGCTGGACCCCGTAACAACTTATTACTATTTCTCTGCTCTCGTAAAAATAATACAACTTATATGGTCCCCATCTCTTTTTTTTATCTTTGTTGTCTGTCTAACTCTACTACATTCCTTTTTTTTGTTCTTTCTTTCTTCTAATCTTCCTTTCAAAATTTACCTCAAAACGTCTAAATCTCTCTATCACCATCATTGTTTCTTTCATTTATGTGGTTTTCGTGTCGTAATATATAGTCGTGTGCATCTCTTGTTTTTCTTTTCTCGATATATGTATATATACAGGATTTTCTTTTTTTCTATCTCTCTGCGGTCATCCAAACAAAACATGTACATAACTAGATTTCTTTTGTTTTTGTCATGTGAGCTTCGCTGGTCGGTCAGTCACTACTTTTGGATGGTTACCCATTAACTCGTTTCTCCGTGTTATATAAGAAGAAAAACCTCATGATGCTACGGTTAGGTGAAAAACCTCATGATGCCTTTGAAAAACACAATACTTTTTAGAATATATAACCCCAAAATCATTTTACAGTATATGATAGCTAGCTAGGGCCTAGGGGATTCTTGCATGCATGTTTTTTTCTGTGTAGATATTGTTGATACTGCTTATTATATATACTATATGCATGGTGTAATTGTTAATCATCTCCTTCTATCCTAAGTCGTTTTATTATATGTCAAACAACACATTCGGTGGTCTCGTCGCCATTAGTATGAACCACGTCAAGCAAACTCTTCTTTTTTTGGCTGTGGGGGGCTTTACTTTATTAGGTGTATATACATATATATATGGAAATTGGTGGAACACTTTGGTGAAGCAATTATCTTCCTAACGACTAATAATGTCGAGTACAAATAATAAGTTTACGAAACCTGCAGCTTATGAACCCTAAAATGTGTTTATTTCCCTTTCGTTATAAAACAAGAGTTGGACAACCTATACTATATTGTACAAGTTAATTTTTACATTGTGTTTCTAACCGCTGCCTCTGTATGTCTCGTAAAATAATTTAGTATATTCATTTCTCAACAAGTATTTCACTATCTGCAATTAGTATACATAAAGTCGAATATATAGAAACGGTCTCGTGGAACCTTTAACTGCTCAAAGCCTCAAATCAAAAGCCGTCGTCTTTAACTTTGCCTTCTATCTTTTATGATGATGTGTCACCGATTGAAATAAGTGAAGAATGCTTCTTCCCCAAGTATTTGCTTGATACTTTAATCAAAGTATTTTTGCTACTTTACACGTTACACCAATTATATACTAATTTCTTATACAGGAAGATCTTGGTACTTGCTAGTCTTTGCGAATGACACGTGTAGCTCATGCTTCCTTCGGTTTTGTTGAGCTTCGACTTTGAGGACTTCAAATTCCCACCGTTTGACCACCGAGTCACCCACACTAATAAGTATTTATCAAAACTTAGTGTTATATAACAAGACAAATTTGCTAAAGTAATACTTTAGTAATCCATAATCTTATCACATTTAAATGGAATTAGACAGACACAGAGAGAGATATATAAACAACTCTTTTCTCTTTTTTTTTTGTTTCTTTGTTTCTCTTTAATAATTAAAAATATTCACAAGGTGATTAATGCGTTAAACGCTGTAACCTCTTGTCCTCTTTTCTCCCGAGCTTTAAATTACAACGTTACAGTAACTGTTCTGTCGCTAATTCGATATCGTGTAACACACGTACCACTAGCTAACGCATGTCTGTCACTATTGACATTTGGACTGCAGCCACTCAAGCGTTCACTGTAATTGTGTTGTTATTTACAGTTTGTGGATTCGACGATTATCTTTACAAGAATAAAATTACTTTAGAATAAAGTTTAATGTTTCATACTCGATCGATAATATTCGGTCAGGTGAACAAATACGATTACCCAATAATCCCAAACTTGATATATGTATACTTCACTTTCCTAATGTTCTATAAACAAGCGGAACTGGTTGAATTCTAATGCGGGCCTGATGTGATCCGTTTATTTATCACCTCGATCGTTTCCCACTAAACCTTCAATAATCTTTAATTAACAATGACAACTTACAACAATATATGGGGGTAATAACAATGTTCTCAATAATGTTTAGGAAAAAAGATTGTCAGCTACCTGAAATATCGAGGAATACATGGCTACACATACCAAGTATAAAAATGGATACTTAGCAACGTCAAGTATATGTATGGCATGGCGACATGTACGAAGTATATGATGTCATGTGCTCAACACCCTACACATAAAATCTCAGTTTACCGAATGATTTACTCCGGCATTGACCCAGCGTTGACTCATCAGAACAAAAAATCAAAACCGATCGGTTTAACTAACCAAAATTTATGACCCGATCCGGTTTAATTTTCTGAATCAAAATTATTGGGCCTTAATTTAACCAAATATTTTGGCTTTTTTACTCTAAAACCACAATCAAAACTCGCTTTTTAACTTTGTAAAACCTAAAAAAACTCTTCGCTTTCTCCATATCTCTTTTCACCTAGGTTTACGAGAGAAAGAAGAACTTGGTGTGTAATCGTTTGTTCAAAACGTTAACAAGTGTAATATCTTGGATTGGATTCTCGTTCAAATGAGGTAA
>NW_006238919.1:11699185-11699845 GCF_000375325.1 Capsella rubella
GGTTACAAGCACTGGTGGCGAGTATGAGATTGTTGAGTTTGGGATTGGATATTCTGTTGTTTTGAGTTCTCGTACTTGTGCATGTAGGAAGTGGGATTTGACTGGTATTCCATGTCGTCATGCTGTATGTGCAATTAGAGAAATGAATTTGGAGGTGGAAGACTACATCTCAGACTATTACTTGACTGAGAAATGGCAAGGAACCTATAGGCGAGGTCTAAGGCCTGTGAATGGAGCAAAATTCTGGAAAGATTCAGGCAGACCACGAATAGCTGCACCACCTTACAAACGTCCTGCAGGGAGACCTAAGGGTAAAAAAAGGATCAAAGGTCTTAATGAATCACCACGCAAGAAGAAATCTGACAAGAAAGTTGATCGGAAAGGACGAGTGGTGCACTGTGGTCTTTGTGGTGAATCAGGTCATAACTCAAGGCGATGTCCTCATGAAGTATGTGTCTATCTTTTAGTCTTTATTATTGGTTATCTTTTATACAGTTGATGTCTCATTTTTTTTTTTGGATAGTCTACTGAGAACAGGGCAAAGAGAAGAAGACTAAATAATGCACCTCAACTGGAAGCTCAAGATCAAGCTGAAATGGAAGCAGCATTTGCAGCAATGGAAGCACCTGAAGAAGTAATGGAAGCACCTGAAGCAGCAAT